>NC_052160.1:118149254-118451849 GCF_902713615.1 Scyliorhinus canicula
TCCAAAGATGTGCAGGTTAAGTGTCGCTACAGGGATAGGGTGGGGAAGTGGACCTAGATAGGGTGCTCTTTCAGAGGGTTGGTGCAGGCCTGATGGGCCAAATGGCCTCATTTTGCACTGTAGAGATTTAATGGCTCTATGTGGTTTGGGAACCAACAGCTAATTTGAGCACAGCAAGATCCCACAACTACCACCCAAATATTGGTGCCGCTCTCTCCTCTGAGTCACTGGGTTGCTGGTTAAATTCCCTGCCCCTTATCCCCCCCCCCCCCCAAACCCTCCCCCACCCCCCCCCAGCCCACTCATCAGGGCTTGACTGATGGAAAGGCTGACACTGCACGGCAGCACCGGGATTGTGCTGCATCATTGACTGTGCTGCCCCGTGGTTGGGAAGCAATCTTGGATGGATGGAAAATAGCCCAATGTCCCATTTGGAAAAGGTCACCCCAAGTGTCCTGACCAATGCTTACCCCTCAATCAACATGGCAAAAACACATTAGGCATGATTACCGACCCAACCCACAGCACATTTATCAACGGCGGAGGCGTCCATCAGCGGAATTTTCTAGTCCCGCCATTGTCAACAGGATTTCCGTTGACTGGAACCCTCATTGCCGGGAAACCCGTGGGCCATCGGTGGAACCGAAATATACCACCGGCGTGAACAGGGGGTAAATTCTGGCCATTATCTGGCCATTATCACATTTTCTGGGGCGGGGGGGGGTTGAATTTTGCTGTGCGCAAATTAACTGTCTGGCTCACAGCATCGACCATCTTCAAAAACACTTCCTTGGCTGCAAATTTGACACTTCCAGTGAGAAAAGCTATATGAATGCAAGTCTTTTCAGAAAATCAGTTTCAGTAATATTGGGTAGATATTGGCTAGTGCGCTGAGAGAACTCTGCTACTGTTCTTCAAAATAGTGCTATGGGATCTTTGGTTTCCACCTGAGATTTGATATAGGGGCTCTGCTTGATATCTCTGTGCCCCTGACAGTGTAGCCCTCCCTCAGTGCTGCACTTAAACATCAGCCTAGATTCTGCGCTCAAGTCTCTGGAACTTGAACCCACAGCCGTTTGATACAATTGCATTCATTAGGCACCTTGTGTGAAGTAGGACCGCACTGTGACACTGTGGTTAGCACTGCGGGTTCGATTCCGGTCTTGGGCGACTGTCCGTTTGGGGTTTGCACGTTCCCCCTGTGTCTGCGTGGGTTTCCTCCAGGTGCTCTGGTTTCTTCCCACTGTCCAAAGATGTGCAGGTTAGGTGGATTGGTCATGCTAAATTGCACCATAGTGTCCAAAGATGTGTAAGATAGGTATGGGGGTGGAGTGAGGGAGTAGGCCTGGGTAGGCTGCTCTTTCAGAGGGTCAGTGCAGACTTGATGGACGGAAAGACCTCCTTCTGCGCTGTGCAGATTCTCTGATTCTATGATATGATTGACTCAATGATTTCCTGGTCTGTGAAACCTCACCAAGTACCATTTCCCAGTTTTCCCAGGAAACATGGTGTTAGCGAGGATTAAGAATGATGCATATGGGATGTTGCAGGAGATAAAGTCTAATTACTCAATTAAAATTTCAACTTCAAACGTAGCAGCAAAGATGCAAATATTAATGTGGTAATGGCATTTCTATTGCTAACTTGCCGACCTGCTGCAGTGCAATATCAATGCACTTCGACATGGAACAAAGTTTGTTTACCGGCTCCAGACATTGATGCTAATTCTTGGCGATTACTTTGCTTAGAAAGCCCCGAACGCGGCAAAACGGCTTGGGGAGGGGGGGCAAAACAAGTTGACCATGTTGCTTCACATTGCTGGCAGTGAGGTTAGCAGCAGGTTTATACAGATTGTTGAAGTGAATGTGCTTCAATGCATTACACCACGCATCCTGTCCGATTCCGCCGGAGTTGATTGTAATCCATTCTGAATAAAGAGGGGGGTGAAAGATGTCTTCAAATGCTTTTTAATCGCCTCTGTGAAACACCCTGAATACTTGCTTCTCAAGGTTTGCCCTTTAGGGGGCGCGGAAGAGTTACTTGTCAAATCTTGCTTTTGGTGCTGCAACTATTATGGAATTCCAAAAGTTAATGCCGCCACAATACAGAACAAAACTGAAATGACTGATGCACACGTTCACAAGCGGGAGCGTGCTGTCATAAAGTTAGCATAAGCAGCATAGTCTGTCCTGTAGGCTTGCTGTGAGCGCTGGTTCAACTGCAAAATAATGAAGTCACTTAGCAAACTTTAATGTACCAAAGTGGGTCCTTCTGCACCACGATCATAATGGGTGTGCCGTTGTTAATAGTGACACGGGGAAATAATCATGGTCGTGCTGTCAAAACTGTACCTCAAGATCAGTATTGATGCACATCAACTAATAAGGGGTTATTGCCATCTTATCTAGATGAATGAATTCACTTTATTTGCACACTATTCATTATTAAAGAGCCATGTAGTCAACCCTCATATTCACGGCGGAGGCACTGTTTCAACGTGTGACTGTCAAATACTGTGAGGGAGTAATGTCTGTGCCATTGCATTAATAATGCCTCAGCAGTCGGTTGCTCGTACTTTCCAGAGAGCTTGACAGTGATCAGCAGTGTAAGTTATCTTTAGACCGGAGGGCGGAGCATATCATTTCAGTCGGTAAACTGTAATTAAGCGAACGTGTGAGCTGTGCAATTAGATCCAAGAGAACGGTTGCGCTGAACAGTTTTGAGTGCAGCCAGTGGTTTCGGTGTCAAAGGCAAAAAAGTGTCGGGTCGGCAGCGCCCAAACTCTCGATTCCCCCAATTTTTTCCCCCCCAGGAGGGCAGGCAGCCTTTAATTTGCCATTCCCTGGGCTTTGTTGTGGCGTGACGTTGGCGCTGGGAGAACCAGCCTGGGATTACTGGATGCCGATGGAAGACGCGATGGACAAATTGGATGATATGGCTTCTGTGAGCGAATTCGACCCCATCCAAGGAAGCATCCCGGCCACTAAAGTGGAGATTACCGTGTCCTGCAGGTATGTGTTGCAAGCTGGCGAAATGCTGACAAAGCGGCTCTCCGCTTTGTAGCTGCAGGAGGAGGGAGGGTCTCAAGTTTTATTTATTTGTTAACGAATGAAGACGGTGCAATTTCGACCGCAGATGAAATTTACAAATGGGTGTTATTGCAGAATGCATCTGTGTTGCCCCTTGCATGAGGGACGGCAGTTGGCGCGAGCGATGCTGAGTTGTTTATTTGATGCCTTGATGTGGAGATGCCGGTGTTGGACTGGGGTGAGCACAGTAAGAAGTCTTACAACACCAGGTTAAAGTCCAACATGTTTGTTTCAAACACTAGCTTTCGGAGCGCAGCTCCTTCCTCAGGTGAATGGGTGCAGCGTGGGGACATTCACCTGAGGAAGGAGCAATGCTCCGAAAGCTAGTGATTGAAACAAACATGTTGGACTTTAACCTGGTGTTGTAAGACTTCTTATTTGACGCCTGGCAGTGCATTTAAGTTTGCTGTGGTGGGAAATTCATTTGATGTGTCGTAGCGTTAAGATCGCGAACCTTGACACAATCTGTGTTAGGCGACGGTGAGGTGTAAACAGCTATTCCATTACACTCGCACCTGATGAAGGAAGCCCCCTGGTATGTGAGTAACTTTAGGTCATTTTCTTTTCTTTGAATCTGATTGCAAAACACCACAGTCCCCTTCAACTTGGGGGCTCTGGTTAGCAAAGGGCGAATTAGATTGTGTATTTGAACACACAACCTGTGGGCACAGCTCAGATTTATCTCCTCCCCAATCCCTGGGGCAGTTGTGACACCAGTTCAGCATCTTCTTTGGAGGGGAAACCCATTAAAAAAAACACACCTTTAAATGTTCCCAACAGATGACTACTTGCTCACCAATTGATGTTTTTTTTGTCCTTGTTTCTCTCTTGTATTAAAAAAACACTTCACTGAGTATTGAAGGGTTACCATAATGTGGTAAATTGGAGTGATTTTCTGCCTATGGGTGTTTTTTTGCGTTTAATTCCTTCCCTTGCGACCCTCCGAGTCCTTTTTCCGAATCGATGAGTGTCGTATCGAAAGGGATGTGAAGAGTTTGATCACTGGGTTTCCTTGCTCCAATCCCCAGGCAGTTTCGCGCTCCCTCCAGTTAGATCCACTCCTCCCTCCTTCATTGGTCGTCAGGTGAGTCAGTCATAAAACTCGAGCTCGGGAATTGCTTTTATTACAACGTGTCTTCGATCCTCTTCCATTGGTCTTTGATCCAGCACTGACGGAAGGGGAATTGAAAGGCAGTGATTTTGCTTCTCTCTCTCTGATCTGTTCCAGAACGTATTGATTCTTTGATATTTTCTTGCCTCCTGCTAAGTTTTGGGACCTTGCACCATATGTTGAATCTGTTCAAAACATGTACTTTTAATAAACAAAATGAAAATCGCTTATTGTCACGAGTAGGCTTCAATGAAGTTACTGCGAAAAGCCCCTAGTCGCCACATTCCGGCGCCTGTCCGGGGAGGCTGGTGTGGGAATCGAACCGTGCTGCTGGCCTGCTTGGTCTGCTTTAAAAGCCAGCGATTTAGCCTGGTGAGCTAAACCAGCCCCTAAGGGGCTAAATCGCTGGCTTTTAAAGCAGACCAAGCAGGCCAGCAGCACGGTTTGATTCCCACACCAGCCTCCCCGGACAGGCGCCGGAATGTGGCGACTAGGGGCTTTTCGCAGTAACTTCATTGAAGCCTACTCGTGACAATAAGCGATTTTCATTTTAATAAACAAAGACTTGATCAATTATGAATTGGGACAAGCCCGCTCTGTTGGAAGGGGTTTTGTGAGAATGTAAGCACGTGTCCCAAGCACCAGTTAATTTCTGCCTGGTCAGATCCTTGGATTATTTTCATGTCACGTTTCCTCAGCAATTTTTTAAAAGACAACACTTGCCATTCAACCAGTACACAGCATGTGGAATAGCGGAGGCATTATGCAGAAAGTAATGACTTTCCTTTTGTTTTTTAAGTTGTATCTACCGTGTGTCCACATTGTAGATGCCATGCACTGAATTTCTCTTCCATTCTTGGGATGTGGTGTTACTATTATTGCCTTTCCCTGTTGCAAAGGTGGAGGTGGATCTTTTTGAAACTCTGCAGTCTGTGTGATTGAAGTGGCTCACACAATGATCACAATCACACAAGTGAAGAAATGATGATATATATGTCCCAAGTCAGCATGGTATATTCGTTGGCGGTGGCGGCCCTTTGTATTCTGGCTTTTACTTTTGTTTTTGGAATAGTAAGAAGTCTTACAACACCAGGTTAAAGTCATACATGTTTGTTTCAAACACTAGCTTTCGGAGCACTGCTCCTTCCTCTGGTGAATGAAGAGGTATGTTCCAGAAACATACTTAGTATCGTATTCCAAGCATTGTCTGGCATCTTTGAATTTGTCTATATAGATGTTTCTGGAACATATCTCTTCATTCACCTGAGGAAGGAGCAGTGCTCCGAAAGCTAGTGTTTGAAACAAACATGTTTGACTTTAACCTGGTGTTGTAAGACTTCTCACTGTGCTCACCCCAGTCCAATGGCATCTCCACATCTTGTTTTTGGAAGACACTGATGTGAGCAATGATGCCAAAGCAATTTTGGTGAGTTGTTGCAGTAGATGTTACACACATTTATATAGTGCAGCCAGAGTACACATTAGACAGTGCAGCTGGAGGACATTGATCAAATGGACTACATGTACTCTGTTCTGGATAGTGTTCAACTTCTCAAATGTTGAAGCTGCACTCGCCCAGGCAAACAGAGAGTATTCCACCACACTCCAGGCTTGTCTCACAGGAGGGCTGGCTTTGGTGAGCCAAGAGGTGTGAGGTAGACGCTGCAGAAATTCCAACATGTTGCCTGATCTAATAATCTCATTGTGTGCCAGTTAATAAAAAACACTTAAGTTTCCAGAATTCCATCTCTTTCTCTCTCTTCCCCCCCCCCCCCCCCCCCCCTCCCCCCGGCCACACACTTCGTTCAAAACCATAATTTCACCACAAATAAGTACCTGCCAATATTTTCAAGATTCAGTGCACAATGGTTTATTGATAATAAGTTAATAATAATCTTTATTGTCACATGTCGGCTTACATTAACACTGCACTGAAGTTACTGTGAAAAACCCCTAGTCGACACATTCCGGCACCTGTTCGGGTGCACAGAGGGAGAATTCAGAGGGTCCAATTCACCTAACAGCATGTCTTTTGGGACTTGTGGGAGGAAACCGGAGAACATACAGAGTCCACGCAGACAGTGACCCAAGCCAGGAATTGAACCTGGGACCATGGTGCCAGTGCTATCCACTGTGCTACCATGCTGCCCTATCTTTTGTATATTGTTTATTCCATGTGCCTTTCTTCTTTTTTAAATTTAGAGTACCAAGTATTTTTCCATGTGCCTTTCTTGAGCTTAAGAATGTACAGGTATGTTTAGACTAGAGATGTTCATATCATTGTCACCGGAAAAATGCAAATTTGTAAATTCGTGTTCTAATGTTGTGCAATCACACACAACTGTTGCCAAGAGATTGAGTGATCACCTTGAAATGCGTCGTTCTGGATAAGCATTTAAAGCATACAAGGTTTGTACCAACTTCTTGTATTTAATTTGCAGGGATCACAATATATTGAGAACTGCTTTGACAGTGCAAGGGCAGATCACATTATAATCATTGAAATTACCGATTATAAATTCCAAATGCAGTATTGGATTAGTACTTACAAAAGATGTGAAGTGCACTTGTAGCAGCTTCCTGACATTTCAAACCTAGGTAGAGTTTCAAATATTTCAGGTGTTCCGCTGATCAATTGAATTTTCATTTTGATACTTTTGGTTTTTCCAGGTGAAATCATTATTGGGTATTTAGAATTAGTTTCTGTAATTTTGCTCTCCGCTTACCAACACAACGCCAAGCAGTTACACTGCTATTTCCCTTGTTGAAGGGAAAGCCCTGGAACAACTCTGGAGTTGGATCCAGATTTAAATCTTTGAGCGTGCAAAAATCATTTGGCTGTAAAATCACTTTTGAATGGTAATCGCATGCAGGTGCAGTTTACCCTCCAACCTGGTACCGAAACATTTTTATAAAAAACAATGCATAGATCAATGAGACTGTTTAAATGGCCACACGGGTTTTAAAAATTAGCCATCGTTCTCAAACATGATTACATTGTGCTACTTTGTTACTGACCTCATTATCACTGAAATAATGTTTATTTAGCAACGTCTCATTTGCACTTTGTATTGCATGAATAGTTTTAGATTGGCAGTTCTAATGCAACTCCAACTTTGTTTAGATTTGCACTGCTAAAATACAGGAACAGTTCTTGTGACTAATAGATTCAATCTGAACTTCTCAGTTAAGCAGAACTTTGAACTGTAACAGATCAGAAGGGGATAGTATTTTGCTGGGTGGGGGGTGGGAGGGTGGAGCATAGGATGTCTCTACACGGATGATCAGCTGTTACATATTTCGTACCCGAGTGCTTCGGTGGGGGTCTGCCTAAGAGATTTGGAGCATTTTCGGGACATAAATTGAATTTGGGGTAAGTGAGTATTTTGTGGTGCCTTCTCCAGGGGTGAGGGTTTGGAGTGGGATGTTGCCGTTTCGGGTGCCAACAACCCATTTCGGGTATTTGGGGGTGCAGGTGGCCCGGGATGGGCGTGGTTTTGTAAGCTGAACTTTACGAGTCTGGTTGGGAGGATGAAAGTGGATTTACTGAGGTCTTCCCCTTTCACTGGCGGATTGGTGCAGGCAGTTATGACGAACATTTGGCCACGGTTTTTATTCTTATTTCAGTGCCTGCCGGTCTTTTTGCCTAAGTCATTTTTCAAAGGGATGACAGGTTGGTTTGTTTCAACAGGGAAAGTGGTCTTGATAAAGAAGGTGGCACTTCAGAGGGGTTGGCAGTTAGGGAGGGAGGGGAGGGGGGGCTGGTTAGGCCTTCTGAACCTGTTGTATTATTACTGGGCAGGAAACACGGAGAAGATGCGGGGCTGGATTAAGGAGGCGGAGGCTTTACGGGTGAGGATGGAGGCGGATTCTTGAAGGGGGTTGGGGTTGTGGGTGCTGTCGACGGCACCGCTTCTGTTTAGCCCAGGGAAGTATTTGAGAAGTCCTGTGGAGGTTGCCACTTGAAGATTCGGATGCAATTTAGGTTGGGAGCGGGGTCGAGGCTGATGCCGATCCGGAGGAGGAATAATGGAATTGAGTCAGGGAGGATGGATGCGAGGTTTCAGGGATGGGAAGAGAGAGGGATGAAGGAGATGAAGAATTTGTTTTTGGACGCGTGGTTGGCAAGCTTGGACCTTTTTTGAGGGGGAAGTTTGGGGTTTCCGTGTGAGGAGAGTTTTCGGTATATACAGGTGCGGGACTTTGCTAGAAAGGATTTCCGAACTTTCCGATAGTAGCTGCCTCTTTGGTGTTGGAGGAGGTGCTGTCGGTAATGGGGTTGGAGGGTGGGTTTTTGGGAGGATAACTGTCTATGGAGGGGGTTAAGACCAAGTGAGAGGAGGAGTTGGGGATGGTGCTGAAGGAGGGACTGTGGTGTGAGGTGCTGCGCAGGGTGAATGCCGCAACCTCGTGCGCGAGGCTGGAGTTGATGCAGTTGAAGGTGGTGCATGGGGTGCATTTGACAGTCAAGGATGAGCCAACTGTTCGAGGGGGGAAGAGAATACTTGCGAATGGTGTGGGAATGGTCTGGCTAATCATGTGCACATGTTCTTGTCCTGCCCGTTTGGATACATTTGGGGTCATTTTTCAGCACCATGTCGGTGATCCTGCATATGGATTTGGAATCGGTTCTCCTGGAACCATATTCGGGTATCGTATTTGCCGGAGTTGCAGACAGAAGTGGGGGCAGATGTTTTAAACTTCACCTCGCTGAACACTGACAGGCAGGTTCTGTTGGGGTGGACGTCAGCTTTTCCACCCTGTGTCTTGGCATGGCTGGGGATCAAATAGAGTTCTTTCCCCTTGAGAAGGTGAAGTTTGCCCTAAAGGTGGCAAAGAGATGGGGTTTGTTTGTTTTGCATTTCGGAGTGCGAGTTACCGTTAACTGTTTTGTGGAAGGGGGGGGGGGGGGCGGTGTTGGTGCAGGATGTATTGTATTTGGGGGTGTAATGTTTTTGTTTTCCAAAATGTTAAAATGCTAAAAAAAATCTTTTAAAAAAAGATTCCAAACATTTGATTTTGTGACATTTTCAATTATCTTTGAACACTTGGTAATGGAGAGCTGTTTAATTTCATATTGAAATGTCCTCTTATGTTGATGTCTTATTGTTGCACTACATTTTCTTGTAATTTAAACAAATATTATAACAGAGCTACTTGCCCTCTGAATTTACATGATCATTTAATTCTTGTAGCTCTTTGTTCTATTTCTCCTGCACAGGTTTTCCATTCCCATTTCTGTACATAATCTTGGCTTATTCGATACTCTTACTGTTTCCAGGATGTTTTGCATTTATACGATGCTCTTTTACCCATAGGATCCTTGCTTCATTGACATCCGCAGTAAACAGATGGCTTGACTTGTGTGCACTCAAGCTTCGTGATTGTCTTCCCTTTTGCAGATGTTAATGGTGCTTGAAATGTTTCAGAACAATGAATTAAGATGTAATACATATATTGGGCAACAGTGCTGGAAAGCCTGTTCGTGTCACTGTATCTTTGTTCCTTTTAATGTTTTGTTAAGTACATGACCAGCAATTTGAGTGATAATTAAAGTCTAGCACAATGGACCTATATTGTCCTAGATACTTGCAGTGTTGGCATGTGAGAGTACCTTTAAGAAATGGGTGTGTAAGAAATGTACCTTTTAGAAATGTGTGTTTATCAGTGATGTCAGAGTGTGGGTGGAGCTGGGCTGTCTGTCAGCTTTTTACTTTAGTTTTAGGCTGTTTGCTGCAGGGTGTGTTTAGTTTTGTGTTGTCAGTGTTGGAGCTGAAGCCAGACAGAGCAGGTGTACTGTTTTTTTTTTAAATAATTTTTATTCAAGATTTTCAATAACAAATTTTCTCCCCACAATTTAAAACAAACAAGGCGTGTTTCCACACCAAGACAAGAAAAGAACTCCCCCCCCCCCCCCACAAAATAAATAATAACAAAAAACCAACAGCAATACAAGAAAGAAGAAAATAACAACATCGCAAACCCACCGCCGCAAAAACAAACCCCCTAACCATCCCCAAACCCCCCCCCCAAGTTGCTACTGAGACCGACCACTCTCTACCCCTTTGCCAGGAAGTCGAGAAAGGGCTTCCACCGCCGAAATAACCCCAGTACCGACCCCCCCAGGGCAAACCTCATCCTCTCCAACTTGATGAACCCAGCCATGTCGTTGATCCAGGCCTCCGAACTCGGGGACCGCTTATCCCTCCACTGTAACAGAATCCTGCGTCGGGCTACTAGAGACGCAAAGGCCAGAATGCCGGCCTCTCTCGCCTCCTGCACTCCTGGCTCCGAAGCTACCCCAAAGATCGCGAGCCCCCAGCCCGACTTGACCCTAGACCCGACCACTTCCGACAAAGTCCCCGCCACCCCCTTCCAAAACCTCTCCAAGGCCGGACAAGCCCAGAACATATGGGTGTGATTCGCCGGGCCTCCCGAACACCTCCCGCACCTGTCTTCCCCTCCGAAGAACCGGCTCATCCTTGCCCCTGTCATGTGAGCCCTATGCAGCACCTTCAGCTGAATTAGGCTGATGCGTGCGCAAGAGGAGGAGGAATTCACCCTCTCCAGGGCGTCCGACCACGTTCCATCTTCAATCTCTTCCCCTAGCTCTTCCTCCCATTTCACTTTGAGCTCATCTACTGAGGCCTCCTCCTGCATCAGCTGGTAAATAGCCAAGATCTTTCCATCACCGACCCATGTCCCCGAAAGCACCCTATCTTGCACCCCCCTTGGCGACAGCCGAGGAAACTCTGCCACCTGCCACTTAACAAATGCCCTGACCTGCATATACCTAAAAGCGTTCCCAGGGGGGAGGTTCCACTTCCCCACCAGCTCCTCCAGAGTCGCGAACTTCCCATCCAGGAAGAGGTCCCCAAACTGTCTGATGCCTGCCCTGTGCCAACTCCCAAATCCCCCACCCGTTCTCCCCGGCGTAAAACGGTGATTGCCCCGTGTCGGGGCCCAAACTGAGGCCTTCACTTCCCCCCTATGCCGCCTCCACTGTCCCCAGATTTTAAGGGACGCAACCACCACCCGACTCGTAGAGTACTTTACCGGGGGGAGTGGAAGTGGGGCCATCACCAAAGCCTCCAGACTCGTACCCGCACAGGACGCCACCTCCAATCTCTTCCATGCGTCACCCTCCCCTTCCGTCACCCACCTGCGAATCATCACCACGTTCGCCGCCCAATAATATCCACACAAGTTGGGCAGTGCCAGGCCCCCTACCTCCCTTCTTCGCTCCAAAAATACCCTCCTTACTCTCGGGGCCTTCCGCGCCCACACGAACCCCAGAATCGAATTATTCACCCATCTGAAAAAAGCCTTTGGGATCAACATGGGGAGGAACTGGAAAAGAAACAAAAACCTCGGGAGCACCGTCATCTTAATCGACTGGACCCTGCCCGCCAACAAAAGCGGTAGCGTGTCCCACCTCCTAAACTCCTCCTCCATCTGCCCCACCAGCCTTGAAAAGTTAAGCCTATGCATGGCCCCCCAGGTCCTAGCCACCTGGACCCCAAGATACCTAAAGCTCCTCTCAGCCCTCTTCAACGGGAGTTCACCTATCTCCCTCTCCTGATCCCCCGGGTGCAGGACATACAGCTCACTTTTCCCCACATTGAGCTTATAGCCCGAAAAGTCCCCAAACTCCTCAAGTATCTTCAGCACCTCTGGCATCCCCTCAGCCAGATCCGCGACATACAACAGCAGATCATCTGCGAACAGCAACAACCGGTGCTCCCCCCGCACAATCCCCCTCCAACTCTTCAAGTCCCTTAGCGCTATGGCCAGGGGCTCAATCGCTAATGCGAAGAGCAGGGGAGACAAAGGGCACCCCTGCCTCATCCCCCTGGAAAGCTGAAAGTCCGCCGACCTCCTCCCATTCGTCACCACACTCGCCTCCGGGGAGCTGTACAGCAACCTCACCCAGCTAATGAACCCCTCACTAAACCCAAACCTCCGCAACACCTCCCACAGGTAACTCCACTCCACCCTATCAAAAGCTTTCTCAGCATCCATGGACGCCACTATTTCTGACTCCCCAGCCGCCGGCGCCATCATCATGACATTAAGGAGCCTCCGCACGTTGGTATTCAGTTGTCTCCCCTTTACAAACCCCATTTGATCCTCATGAATCACCGTCGGGACCACATGCTCCACCCTCCTGGACAGCACCTTTGCCAACAACTTGACATCTACATTAAGGAGCGAGATCGGCCTGTAAGACTCACACTGAAGGGGGTCCTTGTCCCGCTTTAGGAGCAAAGAGATAATTGCCCTGGACATCGTTGGGGGCAGAGCCCCCCCCCCCCCCCCCCCCCCCCCCCCCCTCCCTAGCCTCAATCAGGGTCCTCACAAGCAGAGGGCCCAGCAAATCTGAAAATTTCTTGTATAATTCCACCGGGAACCCGTCAGGCCCCAGCGCTTTCCCTGCCTGCATACTTCCCAATGCCTCGATCAGCTCCTCCAACTCGATTGGGGCCCCCAAACCATCCACCCACTCATCCCCTACTCTTGGGAACTCCAGCCTATCCAAAAAGCGGTCCATCCCACCTGCTTCCCTGGGGGGCACCGCCCGGTACAGCCCCTCATAAAAGGATCTGAACACCCCATTGATGTCCTCTCCACCCCGCACCAAGTTCCCTCTCCACCCCGCACCAAGTTCCCTCTCCACCCCGCACCAAGTTCCCTCGCAGGTGTACTATTGATCTCTCTGCCATGAAAAGACTATCTCTTGATCATTTGGTGAATTCAGCATTACAAATGTTTTCAGTAGTGACTTCAACCTGATGTGCTTCTGTTAAAGGTTATGTTTTTTGTAAGTCTTCTGGATGTAAAAAGGACAGTGTAAACATTACTTAGTGTTGTACTCTTTGGGGGTTGTATTTGAATTGATTGTTGCTAAGATGTTCACTGTATGTTTTAAAAAGGTTCAATTGAGTTCATAGAATAAACATTGTTTTGCTTTAAAAAATACTTTTCCATTTCTGCTGTACCACACCTGTCGAGTGGGATGTGTGCTCCCCATACCACAATCTAGTAAAAGTTGTGGGTCAGGTGAACACCATGATACACTTTGGGGTTCTCTAACCCTTGGCCCGTAACAGTGTTACCCAAATTAATTGCCTAAGTCGCTGCTTTCAGTTATTCATTGGTACTCAATTACTGCAACCCAAATCACTGGCATATGTAGACTAGGTTTGAATTTCTACCTACATGATGTTTAAGATTTGCAGCACCCGAATATTTCTACCTTGTGCTGTTCTGTCAACTATTCCGTCATCCGCAAAAAAAGAAACGTGCGGCGGGGGATCCGGCGTGATGGAGTAGCGTGAATCACTCCGGCGTCGGGCCGCCTTAGGGGCCAAGCCCTAACATTGAGGGGCTAGGCCCGGGCCGGAGTGATTGGCGCTCCGCCGGCTGGCGGGAACGGCCTTTGGCGCCACGCCAGCTGGGGCCGAAGGCACTTCGCGGGTCAGCGGAAGTCCGTACATGCGCCGGAGCGTCAGCGGCTGCTGACGTCATCCCCATGCATGCTCAGTGGAGGGGGTCACTTCCGCCTCCGCCATGGTGAAGACTATAGTGAAGGCGGAAGGAAAAGAATGCCCCCCGGGCACAGGCCCGCCCGCCGATCGGTGGGCCCCGATCGCGGGCCAGGCCACTGTAAGGGCACCCCCCGGGGCCAGATCGCCCCCCGGCCCCCGCCCCCTCCTCCCCCCCCCCCACAGGACCCCGGAGCCCGCCCATGCCGCCTGGTCCCGCTGGTAAGGTAGGTGGTTTGATCCAGGCCGGCGGGAGAGGCATGACAGCGGCGGGACTTCGGCCCATCGCGTGCTGGAGAATCGCTGGGGGAGGACCGGCGCGGTGCGATTCCTGCCCCCGCCGAATCTCTGGTGCCGGAGACTTCGGGACACGGCGGGGGCGGGATTGACACCGGCCCCCAGCGATTCTCCGATCTGGTGGGGGGGTCGAAGAATCCCGCCCATGGATTTTTATTTTTCTAATAACTTTAGGATGAACGAAACGCCAACTAAATGGAATTGCAGACAGAGTAAGGTGTTGAAATTATGGATAAATTTGTAAGGAGGGTAGCGTATTACAGCTATGATATTCACACTCTCGGTTACTGGAGCTCTGAAACCTTAGTTCTTTCTGATCTAATCATCAACCGTAGAAGTGTTAGCAGACGGGTAGCATTCCATAAGAGCACTGTCCATAAGAAAGATTTTAAGTTTCATGCATGTACTTCATCTAGATTAAATCTGTATTATTGATGACCTGTTCCATGATTTTTGCAAATGCCTTCAGTGGAGGTTAGTCAGATGCTGGTGCTCCTTTTCATCTTGTAGAGTAAGTGAGAGATTTCACAAATTAAACCAGTGCTCAGCATGAGATGTGCTGTCACTTTTTTTTTCTTGCCCTTGTGCAAGATCTTCCTTGTTGCGGGATTATTGCTGATGCCTCATCAGAGCAAGTCAGCAAGTTCTTTGTGGAGTAATCGCCCTGGAGCTTCACATTGCAATTTCAGTGGCATAGGCTAAATTTTCTTCAGGAATGGTTGAATAAAAATTTGAAACCTTTACAAATCTACTAGAATGTTCTTTCTCAGAAATGTGACTCCATGATGTTATGGTTTCAGTCTTTCGTATTGTCAATTTCCAGCTTAGAATGTCGATGAGCACTTCACAAAGTATTGGGAAAATTGAAAGTTTTGGTTGAGATGAATGGGAGATATGAGATAACAGATAATGAGATTTATAAATGTATCATTTAAATGCAACACAACAACTGGTTAGCATGGTGGCTAGCACAATTGCTTCACAGCTCCAGGGTCCCATGTTCAATTTCCGGCTTGGTTCACTGTCTGTGCGGAGTCTGCATGTTCTCCCCGTGTGTGCGTGGGTTTCCTCCAGGCGCTCTGGTTTCCTCCCACAGTCCAAAGATGTACAGGTTAGGTGGATTGGCCATGCTAAATTGCCCTTAGTGTCCAAAATTTCCCTTAGTGTTGGGGGCATTACTGGGTTATACGGATAGGGTGGAGGTGTGTGCTTAGGTAGGGTGCTCTTTCAAAGAGCCGGTGGAAACTAAATGGGCCGTATGGCCTCCTTCTGCATTGTAAATTCTATGATTCAACTTTGACAGCAATGCTTGCCTGACTCTCGTTGCATTCATGGTTTTTTAAGTTGCTTGAATATTTTGCCTGTACATTTTTGAGGAATTACATAAACAGGCCTTGTACAAAAAAGCATACTGATCAGGAAAGTCGCCATAGCCCCAGATGACATAGGCTACTTTTCCCTTTGATGGAGGGAGCTGATTGGTGGTGATTTCACCTGAGGATCACCACACCTCGGGCAAGGGGCAAGGTTGAGAAGGCGGTGATGTGTTGGGTAAGCTGGGTCTGTGTGGACTGCGTTTGATGCAGTGTAGAGAGACAGGCTTCCAACACTTGATGAGATGCAACACGATTTTATTTAACATCTAACTATATTACATGCTTAACTGTGGGTTGACACTATGCTGACTTGACTGGAGACCTGAGGCTAACCTGACCAGACTATTTTATTACCACATGGTGTTTGTACTAGCTGCTGCTCACGAGCTCTGACTGTCTCAGAGGCTGGCTCCCAAGAGAGCGGGAAAACTGGTGCCCTCTGGCTTTATAGTGGTCGTGTCATGTCTGGTGACTGGCTGCTGTGTTCTGTGTGCTCACTGGTCATCCTGTTTCTCAATCACTACCTGTCTGCACTCCATCATATACATGGCTGTCTATTATGGCATCTTCCCCCCCCCCTTTTAAAAATTTAAAAAAAAAAAAATGTGTTCAGGTAATAAATAATGAGGTGCGCGTGCGTGAAGATGTGTACAGGTACTTAACTATATACAGAACATGTTAACTTATATACATGGGAAGGTGTCTAGTGCAGATAGAGGGCAGATAACACATGAGAAAAAAACGATATGCACAGATGTCAAAATGATGAGATAATAAGGCAATGCAACAGTCAGTCTATAAATTTAGTCTCTGTGGTGGGGGCAACGAATTCTGGTTGACCGAATGAGCATTTGGCTCTGTTGAGTTGGAGGCCATGCTCGTAGATCCTGTGGAACACCCACTTGAGGCGATCAATGTGTTCTTGAGGAGTTGTGGGCCAGATTATGACATCGTCGACGTACACCTGCACCCCCTCGATGCCCTCCATCATTTGTTCCATTATGCGGTGGAATACCTCTGAGGCAGAGATGATGCCAAAGGGCATTCGGTTGTAGCAGTAGCGACCGAACGGGGTATTGAATGTGCACAGCTTGCGACTGGACACGTCCAGCTGTATTTGCCAGAACCCCTTGGAGGCGTTCAGCTTCGTGATGAATTTGGCATGAGCCATCTCGCTGGTTAACTCTTCTCGTTTGGTATGGGGTAATGTTCCCTCATGATATTGCGGTTTAAATCTTTGGGGTCGATACAGATTCGTAGCTCCCCTGACGGCTTCCTGATGCAAACCATGGAGCTAACCCAGTCTGTGGGTTCTGTGACCTTTGATATGACGCCCTGGTCCTGGAGGTCTTGCAGCTGCTGCTTGATGCGATCCTTGAGGGGTGCCGGTGTGAATTGCGCTTTCACGTATCTGATCGTCAGTCCAGAAGTAAAACACTCGAACACGTCAGTAACGAATATTCGTTTATTTACGGCCGGGACAAATCTCTAAGCAGTCGGGTAACCACCTTCGAGAAGTGCCAAAATCCCAGAATAAGGATGGTATCTTTATACATCTTACAGCTTAGGGGTGGTCCCTTTAAATTCCTACATACACCTATGATTTTGCAAGGATCCAGAACATGTACATATATGGAATTATTCTTCGAGGTCGGGAGGTTATTTTTGACATAATCATTAGCACAAGTCACTATCAATATTAATACAAAGGTTTTTGTATCCCATGGCCATATGGCTCAACTCACTCCAAAGACAGTCCCCCTTACATTTCAATGTTTAATTGTTCCAACTGGTCAAACGAGCTTAATTATGTTTATCTCTGCAATAAAGTAACGGTTCCCATTCATTCCATTCTTTGCCTTTTTGACCTCTCTGCTTTTACAGATACGGGTCAGAACATTAATTAGTACCAATGCCACACTCCCTATATTCCATCCCATAACCTTCTGACATCTTTGCTTTTACAGATACGGTCAGACACACTCCCTTTATTTCATCCCTTGACCTGTTGACATCTCTTTCACAGAGCTTTTCAGAACTGTTATATTAACCCTATCAGCGAAGTTCCAAATGAAATCCACTTCTACATTCCCCCCTTTGATCATTCCTTGATCACATAACACTCAGGATACTTTAGATGGAAATGAGAGCGAGGCGGAGGTACTCCTCCTCTACTAGGCTCCGGCAGGATGCCACTTCCTCATATAGGTCAGGGGTAGGTGGAACCAGTGTTTCTTTTTCGTCTAGGGCAGATCTCTGAAGCATCTGTGGTAATGCAGCGGCACCCAAACGGTTGCATAGGCATTTCACACCAGTAGCTATGATACAGAGCAACAAACAGATGGTAACGAAGATAATGAGCCCATGGAACAGGTAAGTGGCCCAAGAATTGGACCACATCCAGCTCCACCAGTCAGCCTGACCGGCGAGTCGCAAGCGCTGTACTCCATCTCTGATATGGGTTACCAGACGCGTGATATTCTCTGAACTGTCTGGAATATAACCCATGCAGCCGTCTGTTCGATCGAGAAAGGAACAGATATCAAGGGAACGCCTCCATGGGCATGGGTCGGGACCTGTGTACATACCCAGCAAGAGGAGACACCCACTTTCTTAGCATAGACATAGGACATAAACAGAAAAGAATTTGCCGTTACATGGTGCGTTGCCCGCTTCCTTCTGGAAGGCGGGTAGGGGTGAGTAGTCCTTGATGGTAAAATTTGTACCCTGTCCTTATCAAAGCACCGGTGGTTCCACCGGCATGTGCGGCGATCGTAGATCAGAACCATGTACGTAGTCCGGAATCGGGGCTTCTGGTCGTCGGGATGAACGGTGGTTGGGCAGGTTTTGATAGCCGTGGTGATCCATCGGAGATCTGTCGTTGTTCCACATCGTGGGGTTCCTTCTCGGCACAGGGGTGGACGTCGGCTTCCATACGGGCATCTCCTTTTTCCGGATGCAGCGAGAGAGAGCAGGGTGGCGAGTATTGTGACGGTGAAGAGGGACTTCATCCTGGTACTCGTGTTCCTAGGGGTGCATATGTACCCATGCGTTCCGTCCCTCCACTTTTACTGCAGTGGGGGTAGTGAGTAGAACCTGTAGGGGACCCTCCCATCGAGGTTCCAAACCCTTACGTGTCCAATTTCGAATTAGGACATAATCCCCAGGGTTGATGGAGACGTCATGAGTAATGGAGGGGACTTCTTCCTGGGTGGCACGAACTCGGGAGTGTAATCCTTTCAAAATTCTAGTTAGTGTTAATATATAATTAGCCATCTCGGTAGTCATGTAATGGAATTGAACATTCCGTGGAACACTGCTGTCCCAAGGCGTTCGAAAGGGTCTGCCATATAGTATTTCCGCTGGGCTTAGGCGAGTTTTTCCTGCGGGGGTGGCACGTAGCTGGAAGAGTGCTAAAGGCAGGAGTTTGAGCCAAGTGGCCCCAGTGTCTGCTTGTAGTTTAGCGAGTTTAGTCTTTAGAGTCTGATTAGCCCTTTCCACCACTCCAGCGGCTTGTGGTCTGTAGGCACAATGAAACTGTTGCTTTATTCCTAGCAGAGCACAGAATTCCTTATTGATTTGACCTATGAAGTGGGGACCATTGTCAGAGCTCAGCCGGGCTGGAATTCCAAATCGCGGAACAATTTCTCGCATTAACACCTTAACTACTGTCGAGGCCTTGTTATCCGTAGTCGGGTAGGCCTCGATCCATTTGCTAAAAGTGTCCACAATGACTAACACATATTTATAGCATTGACATCTTTCCAACTCAATGTAATCCATTTGCAGGGTCTCAAATGGACCCTCAGGTAAGGGGGTTGTGCCAGGATCACAGGGGACGGCCTTACCGGGGTTGTGCTGTTGACAGATTAGGCACCGACTGCTAATTTGTTGGGCCATTTCTTGCAGTCGTGGGTGCCACCAGCTTTTTAACAATATGTCCCCTGTGGCACGAGCTCCACAGTGAGTTGCAAAGTGTACACATTCGGTCACCCAGGCTGCTAATGCATCGGTCATACATGTTTGTCCTACCGGGGTGACCCACAGCTTATTTTCGATATCATATATACATCCTAAGTTTTTCCACATATTTACAGCAGTTGCAGGAGCGTCCTCCTGCATTTGGGTTATGTCAGCAATGGTTGGCATAGGTTTTTCAGAGGGGGACTTTCCCGAGGGGGTTTTAGTCTGCCTCATCATTCTAGGCACCATTAGTTTGCCAGATTTAGAAATTTCTTTTGCCTTCTCGTCCGCTCTCCTGTTGCCCGTTTCCACCAGTCCTGTGCCTTTTGTATGCGCTGCGCATTTTATCACCGCTATCTTGTCTGGGAGCATAAGGGCCTGCAATAACTGGGTTACTAACTGCTGGTGTGAGATGGGTGTACCAGCGGAGGTTAGAAATCCTCTGTTTTTCCATCACCGTCTTGATCGATGATTGCATAGCCAGATTGTCTATCCGCCCTTTCGCCGACGGAAGAACTTCCATCGGTGAAAAAGGAACAATCTGCACTTGGGAGGGGTATATCGGAGAGGTCGTCTCGAACCGAGGAGACTTCTTGCAACAGTTGCAGACAGTCATGAGTTGGGTCGCGCATGTCTGTTGGAGGATGCGTCAAAAAGTCAGCAGGGTTGATAGTGGTGCAGTGGGCAAACTGGACTTTCGGGTTATTAAGGAGAGCAATCTCATATTTGTTCTGACGAGCCATCGTGAGATGCTGAGTCTGTAGCTGTCCCAAAAGGGCCGTAACAGAATGGGAACTATAGACAGTGATATCTTGTTGGAGGGTAATATTAGCAGCCGATTGCAGGCTGTGTGGTTCTGCTAGTGACTGTTTGTGATCAGCGGGCACTAGGACCCTGCGGAGCCATGCAGTGTCAATTTCAACGCAGCAGTTTCGAAACTGCCCAGCACAAATCCTTTATCTGTTTATTCTGAGACCAATGTAGTTCTGAACATACTGAGTTACTCATAATACTGATCACATTCCAGGGGCGGTGGCGGAGGTGGCTGTGGGGGCTGTGGAGGCTTCTGACGTCCCCCGCAATTGAACAGATGTTCCTCATCCCCATCGTCCCCCTCCTCCCAACCTTGCTTCGCATTGCTGACCGGCGCCAGGTTTCTTATATTGTTTACATTCCCTTTTTAAGACCTCTACTGTTTTAACAATTCCCCCTTCAGTGAGGCCAATACCCAATTTTGAGGGCATTTTCCTGCCAGCTAGCCAGTATAGATGCATCTTTCAATGACTGACAGTATTCCCTCCACAAGGCAATTAATTTCTTTGCGGTGGGTTCTTGATAATACAGAAAAATGTGTCATTTGAAACATGAAAGTCTGGCAATATCTGGTTTAAGAGCCCACAAAAGGTTAATAGCAGCTGCAAAGAGCAGGGTTATAAAATGCAGATTCCTGCTCACAAGCAGGCTTCAGCAGAAACAATGGCTCACACCTTCATGGAATGTAACTATCTCAGAAAGCATCTGAAAAGCATGGATGAGAGTTTCAATTGCATTACGTGAGGAATGTTTAAAACAGGCAAGTCTTTCAAGTCACAACCAAGTTAAATTTTAGCATACAGCTAAGAGCAACGTTTCACACCTTAATTGAAATAAACTCTCTTAGTAAACAGCTGGAAAGAATGGAAGATGCTCAGTCGAATTTAGTGTCAATTTCAGGGGTAAAATTCTACAAACATCAAGTTAATTAAAAGAAAATTGGAGATGACCTGGCTACGAGAAACATCATTTAAGTCAAAATCAAAGGCAAAGTTATGAACTGGGGACAATTGGAAAATTAAACGATTTGAAATCACAGAAATAAAAGTTAACTATTGAAACAAAAGCATTTTTTAAATCAAATCTGAGAGGAGACGATATGCCTGAAATGAATAACGAGTTGTAGTAAGATGTTTACATCAAAGATACTTTTAAACTATCAAAGTGAAACAAGCCCATATACAATACAGTCGTTAAAACTTAATAACTCTTCGAAAGAGAATATAAACCCAGGGAGCAGAAGCACCAGCACTCTGCAACAGCAACAGGAGAGAGAGAGAGGAGAGAGAGAGAGAGAGAGACACAGCCTGCTGGAGAAAGACAAGGAAAGCAGCCGAGTTTAAACAGCTAATACAACTCAAGAAGACCAGATTTTAAGTGGTTATTAGCTTACTTCACTTCCTTAATAACACAGGACCCAGGACACCAATGCTATTAAGGGGTAAGTAGGTAAAATTCTTCAGTGAAGGTATGGGTTACACCGGGGGATAGGCTCCGAGAACCCCGCCCGTAACTTCCAGAGAACGCTGCCTGGAATCACGGCGGCAGTCCCGTCCGGAGCCCACAGCCCGTTAACCGTCCCCTAGCAATCCTGAGAACCCCGCCCGTAACTCCAGCGAACGCTGCCTGGAATCACAGCGGCTCCTCAGGCTGCCTCTAGCAGTCCTGGCAACCCCGCCCGTAACTCCAGCGAACGCTGCCTGGAATCACGGCGGCAGTCCCAGGCTGCCCACAGCCCGTTAACCGTCCCCTAGCAATCCTGAGAACCCCGCCCGTAACTCCAGCGAACGCTGCCTGGAATCACGACGGCTCCTCAGGCTGCCCCCAGCAGTCCTGGCAACCCCGCCCGTAACTCCAGCGAACGCTGCCTGGAATCACGGCGGCAGTCCCAGGCTGCCCCTAGAGACGATAACCACATGGTTCACTCACTTACCCTCTTTAAAACGGGTTCGCTGGACTGACCTGGATCTCGCAGAGGCTTCTCGACAAACCAACGGCAAGGCTGAGCAACGATCAAACTGGTAGTAGGCGAATACCAAGGTGGAAAACAAATTTTTACTCACGTTGGGGGCCAAATTCGTCCTCTACTTTGAACGAGCTCAGTCAATTACGCCGGTTAGTTGCGCAGACCCCTCTGGAGATCCCCGTACGGGCCACCAAATGTGAATTGCGCTTTCACGTATCTGATCGTCAGTCCAGAAGTAAAACACTCGAACACGTCAGTAACGAATATTCGTTTATTTACGGCCGGGACAAATCTCTAAGCAGTCGGGTAACCACCTTCGAGAAGTGCCAAAATCCCAGAATAAGGATGGTATCTTTATACATCTTACAGCTTAGGGGTGGTCCCTTTAAATTCCTACATACACCTATGATTTTGCAAGGATCCAGAACATGTACATATATGGAATTATTCTTCGAGGTCGGGAGGTTATTTTTGACATAATCATTAGCACAAGTCACTATCAATATTAATACAAAGGTTTTTGTATCCCATGGCCATATGGCTCAACTCACTCCAAAGACAGTCCCCCTTACATTTCAATGTTTAATTGTTCCAACTGGTCAAACGAGCTTAATTATGTTTATCTCTGCAATAAAGTAACGGTTCCCATTCATTCCATTCTTTGCCTTTTTGACCTCTCTGCTTTTACAGATACGGGTCAGAACATTAATTAGTACCAATGCCACACTCCCTATATTCCATCCCATAACCTTCTGACATCTTTGCTTTTACAGATACGGTCAGACACACTCCCTTTATTTCATCCCTTGACCTGTTGACATCTCTTTCACAGAGCTTTTCAGAACTGTTATATTAACCCTATCAGCGAAGTTCCAAATGAAATCCACTTCTACACCGGCACCCGATGTGGTGCGTGAACCATAGGGGTGGCGTTTGGCTTCAGTAGGATTTTGTATCGGTATGGGAGTATGCCCATACCTTCGAACACACTATGGTATTGCGCCATGATGTCATCGAGTTGAGCCTGGAAGTTTTCATCAGGTGAGGCTGCTGCCTGTGAGGATGACATGGTGTGGACTCACTGAACCAGGTTCAGGAGTTTGCAGGCCCGAGCACAGAGCAGGGAAGCTCTGTCGGGTCCTACAATTTCAAATCGCAGCGTCACTTTCAATGACCTATTGGACACCGCAAGCTGGCATGAGCCACTGGCAGCAATGGCATTGCCATTGTAGTTGAGGAGCTGGCAGGCCGGTGGAAGAATGCTTGGTCTGACGCAGATGGTGTCGAGGTCAGATTTTGCAATGAGGTTTGCTGAAGCGCCGGTGTCCAGCTTGAAACGGATGAGAGCCTTGTTACCAGTAAGGGTAGCACACCACTCATCGTCCGGATCAACGCTCAGGATTGGGAGGTGTTTCACCATCGCTGAGAGAGGCAGCGCATGCTAAGTGATGATGCCCACCCGGATGGCTGATCGCTGGTTAAGGCAGATTACCTCAAGGTGAGTTCGTCAATTCTCAACATCCATACCTGGTACCATGATGTTTTGGGTAAGCTGGGTCTATGTGGACTGCGTTTGATGCAGCGTGGAGAGAGACAGGCTTCCAACACTTGATGAAATGCAACACAATTTTATTTAGCATCTAACTATATTACATGCTTAACTGTGGGTTGACACAATGCTGACTTGACTGGAGGCCTATGGCTAGCCTGACCAGACTAACTGACTACCACATGGTGTTTGTACTAGCTGCTGCTCACGAGCTCTGACTTTCTCAAAGGCTGGATCCCAAGAGAGCGGGAAAAATGGTGCCCTCTGGCTTTATAGTGGTCGTGTCCTGTCTGGTGATTGGCTGCTGTGTTCTGTGTGTTCACTAGTCATCCTGTGTGTCAACCACTGCCTGTCTGCACTCCATCATATACATGGATATATTATGACATGTATAAGGCGGGGCCTTCATGACTAATCAGCCTGTACGGGAATTGAACCTGCGCTGTTGGCTTCGCTCGGCATTGTGAGCCAGCAATCCAGCCAACTGAGGTAAACTGGCCCCAAAACAGTTGATGCAAATCCACTGAGTTTGCCTAATTTAACAACGATTTATTGTCGTGCAGCCAAAATGTTAGAAGATATACTGGAGGACAACTAGCTTTCCATTTATTAAACCAAAACTTTATCACACCACAGTTGCAATCAATTCATCAGTGTGCCAAGAACTCTGACAAACCTGCCATGCAAATGTCTGCATGTTAAAACGGGCCTCAATGGGACACCACTAGTTTGAAACATGCTACATAAAACCAGACAGAGGCTGTGTTAAAGTACGTAGCACCTATGGCTTGCACATCTAAGAATAAGTTAGCTAGTGATCATTGAACAAGCTCACAGACCTCCAGTAAAATTACAACATTTTCACACAAGTTGAATGTATAATGCATGTTCTCGTGAGGAATTAGCACATTTTAGTAAATTAGGACATTTAAAAAAAGTAAATTAGCATATTTTAAAAAAGGGGCTCAATTGATATCTGTTTAGAGGAGAATTGAGTGAGATATTTGTAGTGATCTAATTTTCAGCAGTGAACATTGAGGGAAGAAATTGACATTGAAATCAACAAGTAATGTTGGAAATCAGTTCATATTAGAATAATGGACTCTTGGTGGAGCTGATCATAGAATTACACCAGTGCAGAAGGAGGCCATTCAGCACCGACCCTCCCAAAGATCACCGTACCTAGGCCCACAACCCACCTTATTCTTATAACACAATAACCCCATCTAACCTTTTGAACACTAATGGGTAATTTATCATGGCCAATCCACCTAACCTGCACATCTTTGGACTTTGGGAGGAAACCAGAACGCCCAGAAGAAGCCTACGCAGACACGGGGAGAGCGTACAAACTCCATACAAGACAGTGACCGAAGGCGGGAATTGAGCCCGGGTTCCAGGTGCTCTGAGGCAGCAGTGCTAACCACTGTGCCACCGTGCCGTCCCTGGTGTGCTGGCCAAGTTTTTATTTAAACTAAGAGGATGACTTCTGATGGCACCTATACAGAAGGTGGAGGTGGCGATCTTTGATCATAATGATCAGATTGTCTCCCTGGAGGCAGAGATGGCAGTGCCCTCTTGAGGAGTTAACGGCCGAGCTTGACGATCTGGAGAACCTTTCCAAATGACAGAACTTAAGGACTGTTAGGCTGCTGGAATGCTCCAAATTAGATGTCCAAGATGTTTGGAATGTCGGTAAGGGAGAGAATCTTTATAGATCACTGGGCAGAACCCAGATTGGTGGAGCCATCTCGGGCGATCATAGTCAGGTTTCAGCTATACCTGGATAAGGTGCGGGTTCTGAGGTAGGTGAAGGACCATCAAAACTGTAGTTGGGAGGGCCAAGCCATTGGAATATACCAACATGTTGCGGCAGACTGTAAGGCGATGGCATTATAAGACCAAGGCCGTGCTGGGCAACATGAAGTTTGGTATGGTGTACCCGGCTCATCTTCCAGTAACTTTCAAGGTTATTTTGAGTTTTTCAAGAAGTACGGACTGGGTGTGAACTAAAGTGCTTGAGGACTATGGAGCTTGTTGTTTGCTCATTGTTAAGTTCATCTGCTATGTGTATCTTTTGAAGGTTTTTTGTGATATTGGGGATGGCTTAGGGTTGTGCCAGGGCTTGTTGGTGGTTTGTTTTGGGCATAGTTGGGGTTTGGTATTGTATTGTTTGTTTTCATTTTGGAGGAGAGTGGTTGGGTTCTGACTTTCCTCTTGTGTTCTGTATTAAAGTTTGTTTGGGCTGTGGGGGCGGGTGATGTTGATCGTTGATATATTTCGTTGACTTTGATTCCTACCCTGTGTGAGGGTCACCATGCTTGCAGTATAGCTAGTTAATGGGAGAGCTGAAGGGGAGATGTTTGCAGCTTGTTAGCATAGGAGTGGGTTTATTTAGGCTTTTTGGGTCTGTTTTGTTTGGGCTTGGGGTGGGGGGAAGAGGGGCTTGGGTTCTTCTGTTGGTTGTTTCTTTGGTTTTCGGGATGTGATAGGGTTGGGTTGGGAGGGGGGAGGTGGACTGATGACTGTGACAATTCCTTTGATTTTGGACTGGATTTATGGGGGATGTGGCCATCTTGAGTGGGCCTGGAGCTGGCACAGATTGAAATACTGCTGGATTGCCTCTCCGGGGTGGGGATGTGGCTGATTTGTGGGAGGGAAGGGGTTTTAGGCTTCCGATCTGGTTGATAATTTGGAATGTCAGCGGGCTAAATGACCCAGTGAAATGTTCCCCGGCGTTTGCGCACTTGAGAAGTTTGAAGGCATTTGAGAATGAAGGATCAAACAAGGTTGCGAAAGTGATGGGTGGGGCAGGTATATCAATTGGATTTTGATTGTAGAGTACGGGGGGTCTCTGTTGATTAATAAGAGGGTGGCCTTTTCTGCAGATAACATATTGGCAGATGGGAGGTATGCTTGGGTCATTGGAGGGCACACCGGTAGTGTTGGTCAATGTGTGTGCACCCTCGGGGATGACATGGCATTGATTAATAAGGTGCAGGCGAATATCCCATACCTTGATTATCAGTTAATTATGGGGGTGGGGACTTCAATTGAGTTTTGGATTCCAGACTGGATAGGGTGAGTCCCAAGTCTCGGAGTTCATCAGGGGTGGCAAAGTAGTTCTTGGTGTTCCTGCAACAGACTGGGGGCGGGCAGTGGGCAGATCCGTGGAGGTTTAAGTTTCCAAGAAATTCGCAGTTTTCTTTTTTTTTGACCTGTATCCATCGGGTATACTCCCAGATTGACTTCTTTGTGGCGGATAGGTCTCTTCTCCCTGGGGGCAAGGGAGTGGAAGGTTAATCGGCAATTGTTATCATGCTCCACATTTTGTGGACCTGATATTGGAGCTGGCCTGCTTTGTGACACCCATGGAGACTGTTCGCGGATAAGAGTTTTTGTGAGTGTGTATCCTCTGCCTCTGGGGAGTATGAAATAAAAATCGCTTATTGTCACAAGTAATCTTCAAATTAAGTTACTGTGAAAAGCCGCTAGTCACCACATTCCGGCACCTGTTCGGGGACGCTGGCACAGGAATTGAACCCACGCTGCTGGCCTGCCTGGGTCTGCTTTAAAAGCCAGATATTTAGTCCTGTGCTAAACCAGCCCCTTATGTATGTTGTATGTTGAGTTTAACGGGAATGAGGCAGTCTCGCCTTGCATGCTCTGGGAGGCCTGAAGGCGGTGTTTAGTGGGGAGATGATCTCTTTTCAGGCACATGGGGATTTTGAGTTGTCAACAGTTAAGGCGGTGACCCTGGTGCACCATTCGAGGGGGACTTTTTACGAATATGGGGAGAAAGCTAGTCGTCTGTTGGTTCACCAACTCAGGTGCCGGGCAGTCTTCTGGGAGATGGTACAGGTCAGGGACTCCGGTGGTGGGGTAGTTTCTGCTCCAGAGAAAGTTAATGAGGTGTTTGGGGCCTTCTACCGTGGGTTGTAGTCAAAACCTCCGCGGAGGGTGCATCAATGAGGACATTTTTGGATGGGTTGAACTTCTCTGAGGTGAAGCAGGAGAGAAGGCAGAAGTTGGAGATGTCAATAGGGCTGGAGCAGTCATGAGTTGTATTCGGTTAATGCAGACCTCTGGATGGGTTCCCCATCGGATTTTACAAACAGTTTGGTGGTCAGTTGGTCCAACTTCTGCTGGATATGTTTAATGATTCTTATTTCCTGGGGGATGTTGCTGTGCCAGCCATGCTGACGCAGGCACTGATTTACCTTTGTCCTGAAGAACGATCCCATGGAATGTGGGTCATATCAGCCTATTCTTTTTTTTAAATTTAGATTACCCAATTATTTTTTCCAATTAAGGGGCAATTTAGAATGGCCAATCCACCTACTCTGCACATTTTTGGGTTGTGGGGGCGAAACCCACGCAGACACTAGGAGAATGTGCAAACTCCACACGGACAGTGACCCAGAGCCGGGATCGAACCTGGGACCTCAGCGCCGTGAGGCGGTTGTGCTAACCACTAGGCCACCGTGCTGCCTATATCAGCCTATTCTGTCGCTTAACACTGAAGCTAAGTTTTTGGCTATGGTGTTGCCAATGCATTTGGAACCCTGATTTCGGAGGCGCAGACTGTATTTGTCGGCCAATAATTAATCTTTATTATTGTCACGAGGTAGGCTTATATTAACACTGCAATGAA
Source organism: Scyliorhinus canicula (assembly GCF_902713615.1). Lineage (NCBI taxonomy): Eukaryota > Metazoa > Chordata > Chondrichthyes > Carcharhiniformes > Scyliorhinidae > Scyliorhinus > Scyliorhinus canicula. Next base: position 118,177,618 of record NC_052160.1, read on the forward strand.
ATTACTGTGAAAATCCCCTCGCCGCCACACCAAGGCGCCTTTTCCGGTAAACAGAGAGAATTCTGAAGTCCAATTCACTTAACCAGCACGTTGGATATGTAGGACATTTTTTACAATGGGATAACCAGTCTGGGTGGGGTGGGGGGTTGGTATAATCTGTTAGTATAATCTGTTATACTATTACTGGGTGGCAAATATTGATAATGTGCAGGGGTGGTTCAAGGATCAGGATTCTCAATGGGGGCAAATGGAGGAAATTTTGTGCATGGCTACAATGTCCCCTTTCCCCCTGCCAGGTTCTCTTTTGAGCCTAGTGATAATAGTCACTTTGAGGATTTTGAATTCATTAAGGCCACATATTAAACTGGGCTCCATGCAGCTGTTGGCTACACCTGCTGCTTGATATTGGATGGATTGACTGATTGATATTTATTGTCACATGTACCAAAGTACGGTGAAAAGTACTTTTCTGCGGCCAAGGTAAGGTTAATAGTACACACATTGTAGACAAAAGAATAATCGACAGAGTACATTGACAAATGGTACATCAACAAATAGTGATTGGTTACAGTGCGGAACAAGGGCCAAAGAAAGCAATACATGAGCAAGAGCAGCATAGGCCATCGTGAACAGTGTTCTTACAGGGAACAGATCCGAGGGAGAGTTTTTGAGGAGTCTAGAAGCTGTGGAGAAGAAGCAGTTTCTATGTCTGGTCTGGACACTGGCATCCATAATAATAGGGTTCATAGGAGGAGATGAAGTAAGATTGTCTATTTGACACTTTTGGCTGCAACCCCTTTTTCTCCGTCTAAATGCCCTCATGTACAAATCATAGAATCACAGAATTTACAGTGCAGAAAGAGGCCATTCGGCCCATCGAGTCTACACCGGCCCTTCCAAAGATCACCCTACTCAAGCCCACGTATCTACCCTATCCCCGTAACCCAGCAACCCCACTTAACCTTTTAGGACACTAAGGGCAATTTAGCATAGCCAATCCACCTAACCCGCACATCTTTGGAGTGTGGGAGGAAACCGGAGCACCCGGAGGAAACCCACGCAGACACGGGGAGAACGTGCAGACTCCGCACAGACAGTGACCCAGCCGGGTCTCGAACCTGGGACCCTGGAGCTGTGAAGCAATTGCGCTAAACACTATGCTACCGTGCTGCCCCAAATGATGATGAAATGGAGCATCTCCAGAATGATTCATTTCACCACCAAGAAATTCCACATGAGCTTCAAATAGAACATCTTTTTTTAGTACTTTCCTTTGGCCTTTAATGGTGAAGCTAGAGGATGATCTCAGTCCTGTCTCTCTGATATTAACAGAGAAATGAACACCTGTCATTCATCTTTGACCTGAAAAGGCTTTAAGAGTTGCAATTTAAAATACACAGTAATACAATCAAATCAACAATATATCACAATGTTGAAAGTTCAATCTGCCACAATGGGCAACATCAGCCTGTTCAAGAACATCCACTTTTGAGGGGTAGTTTGTAAAACAATTATCCTGTTGATCAGAGAATGCGGTGTTACATTAACAAAGCTAAATGCTTACATTGTGTTTTAATAAAATAATAATTGACCTACGTGAATATTGGTTTTTCATTTGACTAACTTTCCGTACAATGACCCAAATGGTAACGCAGAAATGTATATATGTTTAATTCAAGACCGGTGTCCGATTTGACCTCCAGCTCAGTCTCGTGCTGTCCATCACCAAAATTGCCTAATTTCACCAAGCTCGCCTGTTTCTTCCGTACTAATAATAATCTTTATTATTGTCACAGGTAGGCTTAACGTAACATTGCAATGAAGTTACTGTGAAAATCCCCGAGTCACCACGTTACAGCGCCTGTTCGGGTTCACTGAGGGAGAATTCAGAAAGTCCAAATTACCTACAGCAAGTCTTTCGGGACTTGTGGGAGGAAACCGGAACACCCGGAGGAAACCCACGCACACATGGGGAGAATGTGCAGACTCCGCGCAGACAGTGACCCAAGCCGGGAATCAAACCTGGAACCCTTGTGCTGTGAAGCAACAGTACTAACCACTGTGCTACCGTGTGGTCCACTATTGCTTAAGGGGGTGGGGCCCCTTGGCAGCGTGGGGGGTGGGGGGGGGGGGGGGGGTGAGGTACTGGGGGGCAGCTGGAGGGCAACTGGCGGAGAAAATGTTCATGGCACCACCATGCCATCCCATGGGTCATTTTCCTGTTCCGCGGGCAACCCTTGTCTTTGCCCATCTACCCCAAGATCACCCTTAATCCCCACCGACTGCTGAGGCCTCTGGCTGTGCAGCTTAAGGCTATTGTGAATAGGGAATTAACAATCGTGTTTAAGTAAGCTCCTCGCAGATGCTAAGAGAATTCACGTGGGTGGGCGGGCCAGGTAGCATGAGGGAGTGATGCCTGGACACTCTGGGAGGCAGCACCACACACGCAACATCCAAACACCCAAGGGATAGGACAAAGCTCCGGGGACATGTCCCACGGACTGAGGGTGGATGAGCGCCATGGGGGCGGGGGCGGGGGGGGGGGGGGGGGGGGGGTGATGCCTGTAGAGATGGGCAAATGGTCCGGAGGTTGGCCCGCATTGCGGAAGGAAGTGACAGATGCATCATCATGGTTGTGGAAAACAGTGTTTCATGTGTTGCACAATACTCCACTCCTGATAGTTCTTCAACGTGGTTGGCCCTCCCAGCTCTGCAACTACTAGGTGTTCTAGGTGTTCCCAGGTACACATCTGAGATGGAGGCTGCCAGCTGCCTACCTTGTCCCTTGGTCTTCGATGGCCTTGACGGACACCTTCGGGGGGGGCTCTAGGGCTCCGGCTCACTTGTCAATGGCCCATGCACAGCCGTGCCGCCCTGTCCTGTGTGCTGACCTCGAGATGCAGCTTTGTCAGAGGGGTAGAACTCTGGGGAGCTGGTGGCCACCATCGCCACTCTATTGGGCAGGTCCACGTTGGCACTCAGAGCCCCCTTCTTCGGGTCGGTGCACATCGGGGTTCACTCTGGGACAGAGAGACAGCGGGTTAGAGCCCTGGCTGCCCCTGCATCATGTGGCTCTACCAGCCCTTACGGTTCCCCATGGCTCTCACCATTGTATCGACACCTTTAGCAATGCTCCTCAGTGACTGGGCCATGCACCTCAGCTGTGCCAACCTGCAACTGGGATAAGCTCCGCAGTGCCTCAGCCATGCCCATCTGAGAGCGGAACATGTCCCGCAGAACTTCATCAAGGTTAGCCTGGTACTGGGTCACATCCCTCAGCCATGGCCGTCACCGGCTGTGCGACACAGAGAGGGCATCATTAGCCATATGTGTAGTTCATTGGGGTGGGGGGAGGCATCTGAAGGAGGGGTTGAGGGGGGAGTGGGATGGCGGAAGGGCTTGGAGTCGCATGGGGAGTAGGGGGGTGGGGGGGCAGGGGCGGTTGACGTTGGTGTCTACTCACTCATGCTGCCCAGTATAGGATGTTGACCTTCTTACGGCACTGAAGGCCAGTCCTCCTGGTCACACTCCCTGAGCTGACAGCTGCCGCCACCTCATCCCAGGCAGCACTGGCTGCCTTGTGGCTGTCTCTCCAGGACCCTCGGGGGAAACAGGACATCACTCCTGGCCTCCACAGGTCTAGCAGCCTCCCCAGGTCAGCATCCCTGAATCTTGGGGCCCGTCTACTCGGCGCCATAATTGTGAGCTGGCTGAGGTTGGCAGAGCAAGTGCAGCTTAAGTGCTGCTCGACCTTGTTTGTTGGGGCCGGGTGAGCGCGGTTCCGGCGAATCAGCCTCCGTTTGTGGCGAGAAGCCTGTGAGGCCTCATTAAGTTGACCAATTAACGTTGAATTGTGTTGCCGGACTCGCTGGACCGAGTGCCGGGGAGCTCACTGCAATTCCTGCCTCGCTGCCACACAGAGACATTTTTCTGGATAATTGCACCTGGAGTATCTTCGTAGTTTTTGGAAGGATAGAATTATGTTACAAATAAACGCAATGTGTTGCAGTTTACCTGAGAGCAATGCCGTTAGGAGATCAGTTAGTTTTATATTTCTTAACAAAATCTTAACTTGGAATCTCATCAAAATTTATACGCAGCTATTATTTGAGATGTCCACTGGATATTATTTCAGAGGGAATCATACTGTTGAAAAATCGCTGAGAAACCCATTATCCCTTGTGCTTGTGACAAGATTATTTTTTTCAAATTCTGTTTGAGCAATTGCAACTATTATATTAATATTGCATGGAACTGTCTTGTGTAGTTTTCAGATTCAGATTCAGACTTTGGAGTGTCAATGTAATTAATATCAGCAGAGGAAAAGTACTGGAGAGACTTGAGTGATTAAAATTCAATACATCCCGAGGACCCGGTCAGCTGCATCAGTGGTCTCCAACCTTTTTAAGCACAAGATCACTTTTCAAATCTAAATGCTGCACAAGATCTACTCTTTAGAAATTCAACTTTGCTAAAACCCCCATAAATTTACCCTATGCACAACACTCGTCTTTAGTGTGCAAGCACAGTGTCTCACGATTTGTGTATTGTGAAGTCTGGGACATATTTTGAGATGACAGTCTCGTATCGTCAATCAAATGGGTATCTCTGAGGTGAGTACGATACTTGGATGATTTTTATCTGGGGAAGGAACAACCTCTGTAAGTGGAACCAAAGTAGGCCTTCAGCTTGAGTGGGACCAAAGTAGGTTTTCAACATGATTGGAACCAAAGTAGGCCTTTAGCTTGAGTGCTCACAATGTTAGAAGCTGGTACTTCCCTCTGTTGGAAATAATAATAATAATCTTCTTTGTCACAAGTCGGCTTACATTAACACTGCAATGAAGTTACTGTTAAAATCCCCTCATCACCACACTACGGTACCTGTTCGGGTACACTGAGGGAGAATTCAGAATGTTCAAATGGCCTAACAAGCATGTCTTTCGGGACTTGTGGGAGGAAACCGAAGCACCCGGAGGAAACCCACGCAGACACAGGGAGAACGTGCAGACTCCGCACAGACAGTGACCCAAGCCGGAATTGAACCTGGGACCCTGGAGCGGTGAAGCAACAGTGCTATCCACTGTGCTACCGTGCCACACAATATAAATAGCAGTGGATGGCAGGGTAGCTGCTGCGAAGTTGTTTCCCCCGGCTTTAAAGTCTAGAAAAAGAGGGCCAATCACTTAGGACTGGGGTGAGGAGGAATTCCTTCTCTGAAAAGGTTGCAAATCTAATGAATTCTCTGCCCTAGAGAAGATGCACCCTTGAATACATTGAAATATGCTCATGTTTTCTCTCAGGAAATCAAGGATGTGGGGAATGAGTAGGGACAGTGAAGTTTAAGCCGAAAATCAGACATGGTCATGAGGAATGATGGAGCAGGCTTGGTGGGCAATATTATCAAATTACTTCAACGTTGATTTTCATAGATTGATTATTTATTTCCAATGTGTGCTAATATATGTCTGCCATGCTTTAAACATCTTGAATGTCGGGTATTGCCTTCAGCCAAACCCATTAAACTTGTAAACGTGACTCTAGTGATGCAAGATTGATGCAGTGGATTGATGCATCTAGGTTTTAAAAAAAACCCTAAAAGAATTTGGGCATTCGGTCTAGATTTCATTTCCCAGCATAGGACTATTGAGAATGTGAGGAAAACCTTCTCCAGGGCAAGTTCACCAGTGTAACTCTAACCTCCTGCCAATCCACAATTGAATTGCACAAATGTTTATATCAAACATCCTTGTGTAGGTTCTTGTTGAATTACAATGATTACAGTGTTGGGGGGTGGGGTGTGCTATGTGATCCATTTGTTATGTGTGTGCCAGCTCTATGCAGCTTAGCAAAACATTAGTGTATCAGTTGCCTACTAAATTAACTACAGGAAAAGTATTCCCTATTAACAAAACCAAAAACCCAATGCTACATTTATACATTTACACCACACTCTCTCTTAGCAGAAATGTGGTCTTGTGCATAAAGTCCCAAGCTCCTCCTGTCTTCAAAAGGTTCTCTTCTCCCTGCATGAGCAGGGTGAATCTTTCATTGTGCTTTTTGAACAAAATCGCTTCACTCAATCTTTTGTGTATAATCTAATGAACTTTCAGATGCAAGGCATACTCTGGCGGGAACATGGAACAATCTCCACAAGTCTCAGGAGACCCCCCCCCCCTTTGGGTGCCGTTCCACCTGGTCCACGTTTGTGCGGACCAATGCTGAATGGTGCCAGGCTATGGCCTCACTGGGGAGACCAGGAGACTAAGGGTAAGCTCTCCGAAGCTGGGCTAAAACAGACTTTGACGAGCGCAGTTGGTCAAGCACCTTTTGGGTGTGATTCTGACTCCAACGCCTCGCAGGGCTTGGGTAGATTCTGCGAGGCGTGAAGGCTGCCAGGAAACCTGCAGGAGGCCGCTCCCAGGATCCACCGGCCACACGGCGTTCCAGCGAGAGTGCAATGCAGCCGGTGGATCGTGCCCTTTGTCTCAAAGTGTTCCTGAGGTTGGGTTGCCTGAATATAGAGAATGGTTGAGTTCAGTCTGCAGTTTGAAAGAGAGAAGGCAAAATCGGATGTAATGGTGTTACAGTTAAATAAAGGTAATTACGAGGGCATGAGAGAGGAACTGGCGAAAATCGACTGGAAGCAGACCCTAGTGGGGAAGTCAGCAGAGCAAAAATGGCAGGAGTTTGTATGCATAATTGAGGACACTGTACAGAGGTTCATCCCCAAGAAAAGAAAGATTATCCGGGGAGGGATAAGACAGCCATGGCTGACAAAGGAGGTCAGGAAATGTATCAAAGAAAAAGAGAGATCCTATAAAGTGGTCAAAAGCACTGGGAAATCAGAAGATTGGGAAGGCTACAAAAACAGAGGTTAACAAAGAGACAAATAAGGAAGGAGAGGATCAAATATGAAGGCAGGCTAGCCAGTAATATAAGAAATTATAGTAAAGGTTTCTTTCAATACATAAGAAACAAACGACAGGCCAAAGTAGACATTGGGCCAATTCAAACTGATTCCGGAAGGCTAGTGATGGGAGACGAGGAAATGGCTGGAGAACTTAATAAGTACTTTGCGTCTGTCTTCACAGTGGAAGACATGAGTAATATCCCAAAAATTATAGAGGGTCAGGGGGCTGAGTTGAGTATGGTTGCCATTACAAAAGAGATGGTGCTAAAAAAGCTAAAAAGTCTTAAAATTGACAAATCTCCTGGCCCCGATGGGCTGCATCCTAGAGTTCTGAGGGAGGTGGCTGAAGAAATAGCGGAAGCGTTGGTTGAGATCTTTCATAAATCACTTGAGTCAGGGAAAGTCCCGGACAATTGGAAGATCGCTGTTGTGACCCCCTTGTTCAAGAAAGGATCAAGACAAAAGATGGAAAATTATAGGCCAATTAGCCTAACCTCGGTCGTTGGTAAAATTCTAGAATCGATCGTTAAGGATGAGATTTCTAAATTCTTGGAAGAGCAGGGTCGGATTAGAACAAGTCAACATGGATTTAGTAAGGGGAGGTCGTGCCTGACGAACCTGTTAGAATTCTTTGAGGAGGTGACAAGTAGGTTAGACCAGGGAAACCCAGTGGATGTGGTCTATCTGGATTTCCAAAAGGCCTTTGATAAGGTGCCACACAGGAGGCTGCTGAGTAAGGTGAGGGCCCATGGTGTTCGAGGTGAGCTACTGGCATGGGTTGAGGATTGGCTGTCTGACAGAAGGCAGAGAGTTGGGATAAAAGGTTCTTTTTCGGAATGGCAGCCGGTGACCAGCGGTGTCCCACAGGGTTCAGTATTGGGGCCGCAGCTGTTCACCATATATATTAATGATCTGGATGAAGGGACTGGGGGCATTCTAGCGAAGTTTGCCGATGATACGAAGTTAGGTGGTCAGGCAGGTAGTGCTGAGGAAGTGGGGAGGCTGCAGAAGGATCTAGACAGTTTGGGAGAGTGGTGCAGGAAATGGCTGATGCAATTCAACGTGAGAAAATGTGAGGCCTTGCACTTTGGAAAAAAGAATCCAAGCATAGACTACTTTCTAAACGGTGAGAAAATTCATAAAGCCAAAGTACAAAGGGATCTGGGAGTGCTAGTTGAGGATTTTCTAAAGGTAAACATGCAGGTTGAATCTGTGATTAAGAAAGCGAATGCAATGTTGTCATTTATCTCAAGGGGGTTGGAATATAAAAGCAGCGATGTGCTACTGAGCCTTTATAAGGCTCTGGTTAGGCCCCATCTGGTTAGGCCCCAGTACTGTGTCCAGTTTTGGGCCCCACATCTCAGGAAGGACATACTGGCACTGGAGCGTGTCCAGCGGAGATTCACACGGATGATCCCTGGAATGGCGGGTCCAACATATGATGAACGGCTGAGGATCCTGGGATTGTATTCATTGGAGTTTAGAAGGTTAAGGGGAGATCTAATAGAAACTTACAAGATAATACATGGCTTAGAAAGGGTGGACGCAAAGAAATTGTTTCCGTTAGGCGAGGAGACGAGGACCCGTGGGCACAGCCTTAGAATTAGAGGGGGTAAATTCAGAACAGAAATGCGGAGACATTTCTTCAGCCAGAGAGTGGTGGGCCTGTGGAATTCATTGCCGCGGAGTGCAGTGGAGGCCGGGACGCTAAATGGCTTCAAGGCAGAGATAGATAAATTCTTGATGTCGCGAGGAATTAAGGGCTACGGGGAGAATGCTGGTAGGTGGAGTTGAAATGCCCATCAGCCATGATTGAATGGCGGAGTGGACTCGATGGGCCGAATGGCCTTACTTCCACTCCTATGTCTTATGGTCTTATGGTTACAACACAGAAGGAGGCCATTTTGCCTGTTATTTCGGTGCTGGTTCTCTGCAAGAACAATTCAACAAGTGTTGTTCTCTTGGCTTTTCCACTTAAACCTTCAATTTGTTTCCTCTTTGGATAATGCAATTTTCTTTTGAAAGCCACAGTTGAATCTGCGTCCCACCACCCTCTCAGGATTTTGGAACCTAATCACTCGTGTATTTAAAAGTAAGTCTTCGTGCTTTTGCTTTTCATCTTAAATTTGCATCTTCTGCTTCTCAGTTCTTTCATCAGTGGAAACTATATCTCCCTTTCTACTCTGTCCAGACCCCTCATGAGTTTTGAATCTTTTATCAAAACTCTCGACCATCTCTTTTTTTTTTCCCAAAGAGGTCAGGTTCACTTCTCCAATCTATCGACATAACTAAATTCCTCGTCACTGGAATCTGTGGCTGCTGGGTTTATCTTTACATCCTTTGTTTGAACAAGGTGCGACATTTGCAACACCCCATTTCTCTGATGCCATCAAGGTATCGAATGAAGATTGGAATATTCTGGCCAGTGTCTCCACAATGGTGATGCCACAATTGGAGTATTGTGTGAAGTTTTGGTCACTACATTACAGGAAGGACATAATTGCTCTGGAGGGTGTGCAAAGGAGGTTTACAGGAATGTTGCCAGGGCAAGCAAAGTGTAGCTGTGAGGAGAGATTGGATAGGTTGGGGTTATTTTCCTTGCAACAAAGAAGGCTGAGGGGTGACTTAATTGAGATGTACAAAATTATGAAAGGAAGAGAAAGAGTGGACAGGATAAAATTGTTTCCGTAGTTGGAGAATTCGAGAACCAGGGACATGGATTCAGGATAAGTTGCCAAAGGTGTAGAGGTGCCATGAGAAAGAAATTATTTACGCAGAGGGTAATGGGAGTCTGGAATTCACTGCCCAAGTTGGTGGAGGAGGCAGAGAATCTAAACTCATTTAAAAAAAAAGAAAAAAAAAAGTACCTCAATCTGCACCTGTGAAATACAGGGCTACGGATTGGGTGCAGGAAGGTGTGATTAGAAATGGCATCTGGGTGTCCTCGGGCTGGTATGGACAATAATGGGCCGAACGACCTCCTTCTATGTGATACTTGTATGAATTTCCACCCTTGCATCTCTCAGCATCCACAGATATATTTGCTCCTAGTCTCAGCAACTTTTAAGTAAAGCTAGCGAGCCTTTCTAATACCTCATACATTTTTAGCCCATGCAGTATCTTGACTACCTCCTGACTTTGGCAGCATCTTGTTTCTTGGTAAAGACATCAGCATAAAACTAATTTTGGACCTGAGTCATACCCTCTGCCTCCATTTATCTTTTGCTCCCTCATCGGTCTCAGCCTTACCCCTCCTCTTACTAATTTTTTTAATGATTATATGCCTTTAGAAGACTTTGGTTTCTTTTTTGTGAAAACTATCTCTTCACATTGACCCGCTTTGCAGCTCTTGATTTTGTTTTCACTTTCAACATGCCACTGGCACTCACCTACATTATCACCTACATGGCAATATGATATCTGTCACATATCTCCACTTTCTGCTTCATATTCTCTGTTTGTCATCCAGGCAACTCTGCTTTGGATGACCTTTCTCCCTCATGGGAATGTATACCTCAACTGTACCTAAAAGGCAGCCTGTTCCATTTTACTTTTACCTGACAATATACCATGATACCAATTTACCTGGAACAGATGTTTTATCAGCAGACTAAAGTGTACCTTTTTACATAGATAGAATTTACATAGAATTTACAGTGCAGAAGGAGGCCATTCGGCCCATCGAGTCTGCACCGGCTCCTGGAAAGAGCACCCTACCCAAGGTTAACACCTCCACCCTATCCCCATAACCCAGTAACCCCACCCAACACTAAGGGCAATTTTGGACACTAAGGGCAATTTATCATGGCCAATCCACCTAACCTGCACATCGTTGGACTGTGGGAGGAAACCGGAGCACCCGGAGGAAACCCACGCACACACGGGGAGGATGTGCAGACTCCGCACAGACAGTGACCCAAGCCGGAATCGAACCTGGGACCCTGGAGCTGTGAAGCGATTTAAAAAAAAAACCCAGTCAGATTTTTTACCCTTTTATGGGGATGTGGTTGAAGATTCCAGAGATGATTATCAGCCTGTTGAAACATTGTGAACTCTCCTTCAATGGCAACAAGTTGAGCTGGAACCCAAAGCTTCCGGTTCAGCGATCGGGATGTTACCGCTTCACCACAAGGCCTCCCTTCTCACCGCACTGAAATCGACTCTCCTTCAATTTTTATTCGAGGTTGCATCTTGTTCTATTTCATGGCTAACTTGAGCATTGGCCGCTGAAAGAGCAGCCTACCCAGGTCTACCCTGTCCTTATAACCTCACCTGCACATCCATGGACACTTGGTGACAACCGAGCTTGGCCAATCCACCTAAACTGCACATCTTTGGACTGTGGGAGGAAACTGGAGCACCTGGAGGAAACCCACGCAAAAAGCGGGAGAACATACAAACTTTGCACAGTCACCCAAAATCGTAATTGAACCTGGATCCATGGCACACCTGGATCCATGGCACTGAGGCCGCAGTGCTAACCACTGTGCCACCGTGCTGCACTTGTTGAGCTGAATCAAAATCAAAAAGATTCTTCTGAACACATTTCAGAAACTCTTTCCATTTGCACTATTGTATCCCAGTCTATGTGACGATAAAGTTCTCCTGTATAGTTCAGTATGCCGTGGTTATTTCTCAGCAACTTTGCCCCTCTATATATTTCCAATCTAACATTATTCTGCATTGTATTTAACTATTGTTAGAAATATGAAATTAGTCACCTGAGGAGTAGTTTTGCAAATGCTTATTCAAAGCAGCTTTTTTTTTTAACCCCCATGTTGAGTCCTTGCTCTACACCTCGCACTACATCTCTGGTCTGAAATAGGCATTGAGCTGAAACATATATGCAACCCACAGGAACATAGGAGGCTATTTACTCTCTGAACCTCCTGTCATTCATTCAATTTATGATGCTATCATAGCCTCCACAGTTCTCTGGGCTGGAGAATTCCAAAGATTCACTGTGCTGTGACTGAAGAGATACCTCCACCTCTCGGTCCAAAATGGCCTATCTGTTATTCCAAGATTGTCTCTCCCTACCCGCTCCCCCACCCCCACCCCCACCCCCCCCCCCCCCATCTCCCAGCTCGAGATACCCCAGCAATGGAAAATATCCTTCCTGAATCTACCCTATTGAATCCTGTAAGAATCCTTGTACACTTCAATGACATCCCCTCTCATAAGTTCTAGCACAGTGGTTAGCACTGTTGCTTCACAGGACCAGTGACCCTGGTTCGATTCCTGGCTTGGGTCTTTGCAGAGTCTACACATTCTCCTCGTGTTTTCATGGGTTGCCTCCGGATGCTCCGGTTTCCTCCCACGAGTCCCGAAAGACATGCTTGTTAGGTGAATTTGACTTTCTGAATTCTCCCATTCTCCCTCTGTGTACCCGAACAGGCACTGAGTGTGGCGACTAGGGGATTTTCACAGTAACTTCATTGCAGAGTTAATATAAGCTCACTTGTGACATTAATAAAGATTATTATTATAGAGACAGCAAGCCCCAGTCTCTTCAATCTCTCCCTAAGACAATTTGTCACCTCCGGTATTAGTTTGGTGAATCGTTGTTGCACACCCTCTGTGGCCATTATATCCATCCTTGGGGTAAGCTGGCCAAAACTGTACGCGATACTCCTAGGTTTAATCATGGCTAGACCCCAAAGAGCTGCAGCAAGGCTTCCTTATTCCTGTACTCCAATCTGCTTGCAGTAAAAGCGAACATATCATTTGCCGTCCTAATTGCTTATTGCACCTGCGTGTCAGCTTTTGGTGACTTATGAACACACAGCTCGAACAATTTGTCTGTATTTAGAACATAGAACAGTACAGCACAGAACAGGCCCTTCGGCCCTCAATGTTGTGCCGAGCCATGATCACCCCACTCAAACCCACGTATCCACCCTATACCTGTAACCCAACAACCCCCCCCCCTTAACCTTACTTTTATTAGGACACTACGGGCAATTTAGCATGGCCAATCCACCTAACCCGCACATCTTTGGACTGTGGGAGGAAACCGGAGCACCCGGAGGAAACCCATGCACACACGGGGAGGACGTGCAGACTCCACACAGACAGTGACCCAGCCGGGAATCGAACCTGGGACCCTGGAGCTGTGAAGCATTTATGCTAACCAACATGCTGCCCTGCTGCCCCCAATAAATGTGGCATTTATGCGTTGTGTTGCTGGATTGTAACATTAACAGTCATGTTGAGTTTTTAGCTCACTGGTATAATTTGTCACTGCTCCCCCCTCTCTATCCTAGAACTCCTAGCTGATTAATTAAGTAATGTAACAGAATGATCTGTGCTTTATATTACAAAGCTTGTATATTGAAAATTACATTTTAAAAATTCTACTATGTAGCTGATCTCTGGAATCAGAGTTCAAATACAGTCGAGAAACAAATAATGAAGAACGCTTTATGCTAATGTCCATTGAGAGTAGTATTCGATTAGTTTTGACCGTCTTTTTAGGCTTCAGTGACTGAATGCAAAATCCAATTTTTTCCCAATTAAATACCCTCGTCTGATTCGTGTTCATGCAAATGCCAGTTTTTAAACATTTTACCTTGAAATAGGTTTGTGGGTCTCGGAAGTGCAAAGTTGGCATTATTTTCCCCTTTCAGGAAATAACTGAAAATGACTCTTATTATTCGCCTCACGTATTCTCAGTGGATGCAGCGTGAAAATCTAATGCATTGATGTCAGGTTGGATTCATGAACCTAAATAAATCTCGGGTTGCAAATTTGAAGTTACTTCTTGATTTATTTTAGACGCGTTACTGTTTGCTAGTTAATGGAGATGATCTCTGCTGCAAAGAAGCAGTCAACTTTTTCTCTCTTGACGTCAGTGACAGAATTACAAAATCGCACACAATTATTCTGAAAGGAATACCCTTGTGGCGTTATTTTTAGCTATTCATGCCAAACATGCACCTTTGCCAAGATCCAAGTTATTCTTGTGGCATTGCCCATGTATCATCATTATTTTTTCAAAGTGTTTCACTCCCTTAACTCTAATTCTATCTCTTCATGTCTTTTTCACCTGCCTTTTTCTAAATCTGTCTCCATAAATATCTGCGATTTCTGTTCTTCACCTTCCAGTACACATCACACACAATTTTAATGTTTCCCCTTTCATTCCTTTCTCTTTCATACATACGTGTACGTGCATATACAAACCCTGGGCGGGATTCTCTGACCCCCCCCCGCCGGGTCGGAGAATCGCCCGGGGCCGGCATCAATCCCGCCCCCGCCGTGTCCCGAATTCTCCGCCACCCGAGATTCGGAGGGGGCGGGAATTGCACCGTGCCGGTTGGCGGGCATCCCGCCGGTCGGCGGGCCCCCCGCGGCGATTCTCCGGCCCGCGATGGGCTGAAGTCCCGCCGCTGACAAGCCTCTCCCGCCGGTGTGGATTAAACCACCTCTCTTACCGGTGGGAGCAGGTGGCGCAGGTGGGCGCCGGGGTCCTGGGGGTGCGCGGGGCGAGCTGACCCCGGGGGGTGCCCCCACGGTGGCCTGCCCCATGATCGGGGCCCACCAATCGGCGGGTGGGCCTGTGCCATGGGGGCACTCTTTTTCTTCCGGAAGAGACTCCCTCCCCTGCGCATGCGCCGGTATGACATCAGCAGCCGCTGATGCTTTGGCGCATGCTCGGACTTACGCCGACCGGCGATGTCCTTTTGGCCCCGGCTGGCGTGGCGCCAAAGGCCGTTCACGCCAGCCGCCAGAGTGGGAACCACTCCGGCACGGGCCTAGCCCCTCAATGTGAGGACTTGGCCCTCAAAGGTGCAGAGTTTGGGGCGGCCCGAAACCGGAGTGGTTCACGCCACTCCAACACGCCAGGACCCCCCGCCCCGCCGGGTAGGGGAGAATCCCGGCCCCTGTTTATATAATTTTCTGCCTGCTTGGAGCAGGTTTCTCATTGTTCCGATTCGCAGTGCAGGATATGGTTATTTGCAAGACAAAAACCAATTTAAAAAAAAAAAAAAATCAAAGTCAATATAATGCTGGCAATTTGTTGGAAGAGATAGCAGAGTGAATTTGAAAGGTACGCAATAGCAACCCTCTTGTGACATTGTTCATGGACTTCTCTTTAAACTAACTAGATGAATTAATTGTGTATCCCTCGCAACAGGTAGCGAAAGAAATGTATGTTCAACAGTGAGGGGATTACATTTGCACATGATATGAACCTTAGCAGCAAAATGACTGAAAATCAGATATGTATTTGATATTAAACTTTGCCTGCCTGTGGAGATACCTTATAGCTGAAAGGGCTGAGTAATTCTACATGAAACCCAGTGATGTCTCCAATTGTTTGCTTCCCCTATCAATTTTATTTTTCTTATAATCCCCAATGCGATTCAAAATTGAAGTCAAAACACCACTTCAGAGAAGCTGCCTTTAAATGTAAGGTGACATTTCAAAATGATTAAGACACTTCAAACAAATTAAATTCAGAATATTTAACAGCTTTGGGGATTTTGGTGAAAAGCCAGATTCCTTGCGTAAGCATAGTGGCAGAGTGGTTAACACTGCTGCCTCACAGCGCTAGGGACTTGAGTCTGCGTAGGTTTCCTCTGGGTGCTCTGGTTTCCTCCCACAATCCAACGATGTGCAGGTTAGGTGTATTGGCCTTGCTAAAGTGCCCCGTAGGGTGGCATTGCAGGAATAAGGCGGATATTGGGCCTAGGTTGGATGGCCTTTCGAAGGGTCGGTGCAGACTCGAGGAGCCGAATGACCTCTGTCTGCAATGTAGGGATTCTATTATTCTATTGCTGGACCTCTTTCAGAGATGTTATCCTGTCTGAATGAAAGAAAGACAACATCATAATAGAAAAGCACCATTTTTATGGCTTTTTTCTCACGGTCCCTCTGGGGAGAACACTTTTATTTTAAAAACTGTAAATACTGCTACCCTGGATAGAATTATTTTTCCCTTCAAAATAATTTTCAACCAGAAATGGAAGCACTCAGAATTAAGCTTCCATCCAGCCTTTGAGGAATGGGAAGCAAAAAAATCAGTTCCTACAAATCTCCTTATTCAGAACAGATTGTAATGTTTGTGCCCCCAATTCAGTTCAAGAATTATTGGAATAAATATTCTGTCCTGGATTAACCCATCTTTTTTCTGTATTTGCGGAAAGTAACTTGTATCTTGCAGAGAGGTAAAAGAACAGAACAATGGGAACACTTTCTCAGTTTCTAATTTTAATTCCCAACACCAACGCAAAAGTATTGAGAGAGACTCTGTGAAGGTTTGATTAGTTGATCTAGTACTCCTGTAACCTTAGCAATTCACTTAAAAAAAAACAATTTGGTTACTTGAACATAGCAGTTACTGCTGGAATCTCACAACTCCCAGCTGAATATAAAATGGGCCAGAAGAATAAAAAATTCAAACAGAGGATTATTTATGAGGAATAATTGATGATCGTGCCATGTGACAGAGTGCCCTCCTGTGGGCATTCAGGGCAAAAATGTTTTCCCCAAATTTACATTTTCTTTCCTGTAGAAAAACCATCTTGGGCCTGAAATAGAAAGCAATAAATCATTAGCAACCATCCCTATAAGAAGGGCGGAAAAAAAAGCTAATGTCATTTTTTTTTCTGTAAGTAAAGTATTTCCTTCGCAACTAAGCATACCTAAAAATATGACAGCAATCTGAGCTGTAATACAGGAATCAGTATCGTATAGAGATTGGTAAGCAATCCCACAACCAATGAATCTGATCAAAGTTCCAATCGTGTATGGTGGTGAATAATTAAGTTACTGGCTGTAGGAGGAAGCCCCACACACCTCTCCATCCTCACGCGAAAGACAAAACTAAGGCATTTTCAGCCAGAGGTGCTGAATGGATTGAGGTTCTCAGCATCACAGATGCCAGTCTTCAGCCAATTCAATTTTAGCAAGACAGGGCTGAAGGTAGTGGATATTGCAAAGGCTGTGAATCCTGACAACATCCCAGCTGTATTACTGAAGCTGTATTGCTGTGCCCTGAGCCAAGCTGTTCCATCCGAACAGCAGCATTGACATTTATCTGATTTGGGAATATTATCCAACTATGGCCTGTCCATAAGAAGCAGGACAAATCCAGTCCAATTCCTGTCCCATCAGTCAACCCTCAATGCACAAGTGAAAGGCAATGACCATCACCAACAAGAGAGAATCCTCCCTTTGACATTTCATGACTATCACTAAATCCCCCATTATTCATATCCTTGGGGTTACCATTGACCAAAAACTGAAATGCCATATAATTACTGTGGCTACCAGAGCAGGACAGAGGCTTGGGATTTTGTGGTGACAAGCTCATCTTCTGACTCCCCAAGAAGCCTGTCTACTACCCACAAGTCAGGGGTATGATGGAATACTCTCCACTTGCCTGAATGAGGGGAGATTCAACAACACAAGAAGTTCGACACTATCCAGGACAAAGCAGCCCTGCTTGATTGGCACTCCATTCACCACCCTAAACATTCGCCCCCTCCATCACTGGTATAACATGGCTGCATGTATATGATCCACGAGGTGCTTGGCAGAAATTTGTCCAGGGTCCTTCAACAGCACCTTCCTAAACAGTGACCTGTACCATCTCAACAGACACATGGGATCACCACTGCTTGCAGCTTTGCCTCCAAACTGTACATCATTCTGATAGGGACTATATCGCAGCTCCTTCACTGTCGCTGGGTCAAGTTCTGCAACTCCTTCCCTAACAGCACTGAGGGTGTACCTCCACCATGAGGACTGCAGCACTTTAGGAAGGTGACTTATCATTATTTTCTTGAGGGCTGTGATCGAGGGGCAGTAAATGCTGACCTTGTCTATGACAGTCACTATTCCATGAAAGATTGGAAAAAAACTATCAATGTATGTTATTCCTTTCACCCTTGCATATTTATCTAGTTTTCCCTTAAATGCTTCTCTGGTAGTCACCTCAGCAACCCCTTCTAGTGGCAAGTTATGCATTGGGACAGCAGTGGTTCAAGAAGGCAACTTGCCACCATCTGCAGGGCAACTAGGGATGGGCAATAAATGCTGGCCGAACCAGTGATGGCCACATCCCATAATTGAATTAAAGAAAGAAATTCTCACCACTTTCTAGGTAAAGCAGTTTTACTGAATTCTGCATTTATATGTGACTATCTTTATTCACGATGCCTAGTTCCGGCTCTCCAACAGTAGGAGGCATCATCACCGGTCTGTTCTGTCAGAGAGGGGGTAAATGTTTTCATTTTAGTCCAACAGCAGCAGATATTTATGCTCTGTATATATTTTGTGAGAAGTATGCTGTTCATTTCAAGTTGGGGTAATTTCAAGCAAAGCTTAAATGGCCTCAGTTAATCAATGATGAGAATGCAATAACTATGAATGTAATAAAACTTTTATTTGCTTTCTAATTAGTAAAGCTTGGTAAAACTGACTCCAGATAGAAGAACAGCAACTCTTTGATTTAAGTAATACTACTGGATTTTTATGGATAAAATCTATCAGGGGGTTGTTGCCAAGAAGGTACTTGTGTACTTTTGTCCAAGCAGGTTTTTGGGGGTGGGGCTGTTCAGTAGGAGTGCTTCAGTTGTGTAACTATAGGCTTCTGGCCATGATGCCCCGGAAAAGCAGCTCGCTGCAGTGCAGCGTAACCAGTGACAGCCGGGAGAGCCGCTCCCGGGATCGCCCTGGCTCACAATGTCTCCAAGGGGAATAGAGGCCCTCGGCTGCAAGTACTTTGGGCAGGATGGTGCACTGGCACTTCTAGTGGCACTGCCAGCTGGCAGCGGCGGTGCCAAGCTGTCATTTTTGTATGTGTGAGATTGGGCTAGGGTTGCCTACCGTGGGTGTTGGGGGTGGGGGGGCTGTGGGACCCTCTCATGTTGCGTTTGGGCTGGCGGGAGGTCAGAGATTTTTTTTTTGTGGGCCTCGGAGATCGGGCGCTATTTAAGAATGGTGTCCCGATCTCTCGCTACAATGGGGAGTTCTGGCGAACGGAGCTCCCTGCTGTAATCAAACGGGGCTATGTGTGGCTTCGGCCGTGCATTCTTTGTTTCGGCCCCTGATTCAACGCGAGTCGTGTTTAATAGCCCTGGCCGGGATTCTCCGATTTCCTCCGCTGGGTCGGAGATTCGTGTGTGGGGGGGGCGGGGGGGCCACGTGAGAATCGCGCCACGCCGCTCTGATGCTGGCCCACCAATTCTCTGCTGCCGAATCCGGGGCGCCCGCTGGATCGCTGCCCCTCCGGTCGGGGGCCTTTGAAAGCGCCCCCCCCCCGGGCGATTCTCCGCGCCTTGACGGGCCGCGTGCCCGCTGAGTTTGGCCGAGTCCCGCCGGCGTAGGGTCGTATGGCCCGACCCGGCGGGACTTCGGAGTTCTGGCTGCGGGGGCCGTCCTGGTGGGGGGATCCGACTTCAGGGGGCCTTCCACGGTGGCCAGACCAGCAATCGGCGAGCTGGCTATTTTCCTCCGCGCTGGGCCCCTGTAGGGCTCATATTGCCTGGGGGCCGGTGCGGAGACGGGAACCCGCACATATGCGCGAACTTGTGCAGGCCATGGCATGCCGGCTTTCGAGCGCCGGAGCAGCAGACACCACTCCAGCGCCGTACTAGCCCCCTAGGAAGGCGTGAATACCTGGGCCTGGAGGCCCGTTGACGCCAGAGCGACTTGCGCAGCTTTTGACGCCGGCGTCAGAACTTGGCCGCTGGATCGGAGAACCCGGCTCATGTGTTTCTTGGGACTGCGAATGCTGGGAAGCATGCAGCTAAATGCGCTCACTCGGAACTTTGTTTCCTTTTGGGAAGATCACACCCACCGTCTTGTGTGCATAATTTTGTTTTCCTTTTTTAAGTAACCTTAATTTTTTAAATTTTAAATGTGTTATTGGAGTTCTAAAGCTTTTGGGGTCAGGCATTGTTCCTCTTTATTTTACAATTTAAAAATATATATACATAATATGGGGTTTGGCTTGCTCCACAATAACCTCTGCTGTGGTTCTAACATATAATCAGTCACTTGGTCTTTTATAGATGGGCAGCATTCTGAGTTTTGGTCCACCTTCAAAATTGAAAAACATTGAGACTGGCTGGCATTTGGGCAACCAAACACAAAACGGAAACTGCAATAAAATTATGTTAGTAGTCATAAAGTGATTCTGGGCAGAGTTTTTAGTCCATGTTGGGGGGTGAGTGCAGAGTTTCATGTAGCTCACCCATGGAATGGTTCCCCAGCTCCATTTTCCCTCTGACCCCCACCCCAGGTCATTTTCCTCGGGGGCAGGATTGTGTGACGGTGTTAATCGGGGCTGCTTGCAAGCGGCGGTTGCCAGTTGAATCTGTTGAGACCGATTGTTGGAGGCTGACTGGAATTTTCCTCTTGTCCTGCAGCCCACTGGACACACTGGGGAGCAGTGCAGCAACTTGGAATCAGTACCTGCCTGCTGGCTCCAGTAGCAGGCAGCCCAGTGGCCTGGCTGCTCATATTATTTGAAAGCTTTAAATATTTGGAGGGCGGATACCTTTTATCTTAGTGTGGTGTCACTTATTTTGAAAAGAGAACTTGCATCTTACAAGTTAGATGGCCTCCTATTTGAGTTTTGTGCATCCACCTGACATCCTCAATTGGACAGTGAGTCCCTTCTCTGGCCATGAATTTCCCAATTTCAGGAAAACCCCTCTGCATGACTTGTTTCCAACATGTTTTCAATGACCCCACCAGTTGAGACTGACAATGAAGTCCTGAAACTGCGGCCAAAGTCCCCCCAAGACATGAAAATAATGGAGAAGGGTGGAGAGGATCAAGGTTGCAATTCACGGGAAGTTTGTGCTGGACCTTGTCAGCAAATGTGATCCATCTGCAGAGGAGATTGCTACATCTAGAGGATGAAATGACAGAATAGCAGGAAGAATGGTTGGGAGGGGGAACCCAGTCACTATTGTAGGAGGAGGGGTGAGAGCAAACCCATGGGAAATCAGATAAACCCAGTGAAAGGATGTATTGACAACAGGACTATTTGTCCTCCAGGGCGGCACGGTGGCGCAGTGGTTAGCACTGCTGTCAATGGCGCTGAGGACCCGGGTTCGATCCCGGCCTTGGGTCGCTGTCCGTGTGGTGTTCGCATTATTCTCCCCATGTCTGTGTGGGTCTCACCCCCACAACCCGAAGATGTGCAGGTTCGGTGGATTGCCCACACTAAATTGGCCCTTAATTGGAAAAAAATAATTGGGTACTCTAAATTTATATAAAAAAAAGGACAGTTTGTCCTCCAAAAAAAGATCCAGAAGCAGCAACTTAAGATCCGAGTCGAGTTTTGGAAATTGATTTAGTTGTTGTGCATCCACCACCCTCCCCCTCCTCCTCCTCAAACTTGTTCTTCATTTGAACAATTTGGGTAGAGTGCCCTTTCCAAGAGCCGGTGCAGACTCGATGGGCCGAATGGCCTCCTGCACTGTAAATTCTATGATTCTATAACTTCCTGGCAAACTCACTACCTTATGATAAAAGATGTGCTGAATCCACAAGGATCCCAGGGACATCTGTCAATATTACGGACATTGACCCATCTTTGTTCTGGGGTTCTCCGATCTCTCTTACCATTGCATCAACAATTGCCTGTGGCTCTTTTTGTGCTCTGAGGAATTTCTGCTGAAACACTGATCTCTCGCTCTGTCACTAAGTCCATAAAGAAAACAAAAACATCTGAAAATATGCAGGTCAGCTGCCATTTTGTGTGGAGAGAAATAGTTAATATTTCAGGTCATTGAGCTTTTGTCAAAATACATCAACCTGGAATGTTAACTGCTTCCCTCTCCACAGATCTGGCCTGACCTATTCAGCAGTTGCCTCAGATTTCCAGCATCCTTAGTATTGTTTTTGTATTGCTAGGACTACCTTTGACTCCTTTTATCCGTCACACCCATTCCCAGAAGTACCTGGAGTATGCTTCTTCCCATCTAATGTCTATTAAAGACTCTCATTTCTCCTCATTTTCCTATTGCCATGTGAGAGTACCTTTAACAAATGTACCTTTAAGAAATGGGTGTTTATCAGTGATGTCAGTGTGGGTGGAGCTGGCTGTTTGTCAGCTTTTTACTTTCGTTTTAGGCTGTTTGCTGCAGGGTGTGTTTTAGTTTCGTTTTCAGGTAGCTGCAATCACAGCCAGAAGGGGTATTAGTCTCTCCCTCTGTAATATAAAGACTGTAAATCGATCTTTTGGTGATTTAAAACTAATAACTGTGCTCAGTAGTGACTTTAACCTGATGTGCTTCTGTTAAAAGTGTTTTTTTTAAGTCTTATGGATGATAAAAGGACAGCTTAAGGATTACTTAGTGTTGTATTCTTTGGGGGTTGTATTTGAATTAATAGTTGCTAAGATGTTCACTATGTTTTAAAAAGGTTAACTTGAGTTCATAGTTCAAAGCATTGTTCTGCTTTAAAAAAACTTTTTTATTTCTGCTGTACCACACCTGTAGAGTGGACCATGTGCTCCCCATACCACAATCTATTAAAAGTTGTGGGTCAAGTGAATTCCATGATACACTTTGGGGTTCTCTAAACCCTGGCCCATAACACTATTAACAATGGAATGTCATCAGAGCAGAGGCACACCAAGATTTTGTGAAATATCCTTTTCTTAATGCAGCTGAGGATTGCTCCTGATCCTGCCCACCAGCCCACTTACTCATCCAATCTTCATCCACCATTACTGCTGCTGGTGTACAAGGGGTTAATTCTAACAGTGATTTGCCATGAGTCACATGCCAGAAGTGCTGGAAGGTATCATGATCCAGACCTCATGGAAAAATGTAGACGCAGCGAGATATATTCCAGTAAAGGTAATGTCATCTTTCCCTCAGCAGACTCTAACTATTCTGTATGAACACAACGAGACCAAAAATATTGTATGATGGTAGTGAATGAAGGAAACAACTGTCATTACTGAAAAGATTAGAACAGGTCACATGTCTCAACCAAGCAGAAGTATGGCTGAATTGGTGCCATAAATTTTTCAGATATTGGGCCTTGCTATGAAGGTGAACAGTGAGCAGATGTTATGTATGTGAGTTGTTGTTGTTGCATGGCCACTTTGCATTTAATCACATGATAGTCCGTGACTTAATTGGCTGCTTCGCGGGCTTTGCCTTTGTCTAGTTCAAGCCTTTGTACAGTTCACAACCATTTAATATTGTGCTCAACCCACGTGCTTCAGCATTTTTAGTCTTTTATCCTGCAATGACAATACACAACAGGACAGTGATTAGCACTGCTGCCTCATAGCGACAAGGACCTGGATTCAAAACCGGCCTTGGATGCCTGTCTGTGTGTGGTTTCCACTTTCTCCCAGTGTCTGTCTGTGTGCAGTTTCCACTTTCTCCCAGTATCTGTCTGTGTGCAGTTTCCACTTTCACCCAGTGGTTTCTAATGGGTTTCCTCCAGGTGCTCCGGTTTCCTCCCACAGTCCATAGGTTTGTAAGTTGGTGGATTGGCCATGCCAAATTGTCCCTTAGTGTCCAAAGATGTGGATTTATGGGGATAAGGCCAGGGAGTGGACCTAGGTAGGGTTCTCTTTCAGAGGTTGGTGTAGACTTGATGTGCTGAATGACCTTCTGTGCTGTTGGGGTTAGATATAGTTATAGAAGGATATAGAACAGTACAGCACAGAACAGGCCCTTCGGCCCTCGATGTTGTGCCGAGCAATGATCACCCTATTCAAACCCACGTATCCACCCTATACCCGTAACACAGCAACCCCCCCTTAACCTTACTTTTTAAGGACACTACGGGCAATTTAGCATGGCCAATCCACCTAACCCGCACATCTTTGGACTGTGGGAGGAAACCGGAGCACCCGGAGGAAACCCACGCACACACGGGGAGGACGTGCAGACTCCACACAGACAGTGACCCAACTGGGAATCGAACCTGGGACCCTGGAGCTATGAAGCATTTATGCTAACCACCATGCTACCGTGCTGCCCACTATGATGGTTCTATGATTCTAACAGGTTCTATGATTCTAACAGCAGGCTAGTATGCTATTAAACATAATGGTTGGCTGTGCAGATGACTTTGTCAGGCAAGGGACTGACCAAGAAAAAGCTACTCAGTGAAGTCATAAAAACACTCACTGTCTATTTCAATCTGTGAAAGAATGCCATTGTTGAGTGGGCTAAATTTGACAAACCACTTGCCCAATGACGAGGGAAAGTTTCGGTATGTTTTATCGGTGATGTTTATAGACATGCTGAGTACTGTGCATATGGCAGTCTAAATGATGAACTAATCAGGACCAGAATTTTGTTGGAGTCTTTGTTGAAGCATTGTCTGACCACGCAGTGGAGAGATGATTTAACCTCAACAAAGGCATTCCAACTGAGGAGGCAAATGGGGGCTGGGGAGCAAGATCAATCAGTGTTTCAGGGTGACTGGGAGACCCGCCTCCCAAAAATGAATTGCCACATCCGTTCACAGGATCAGGAAAGCTGAAGACAGCATTCCACGTCCTGAAACAAAACCAGCGTGTCTGTTTACACCCAGCATGGTCTTGTTCTTTTGTGTAAACGTGAGTGGGTAATCACAAAGCCCATATAGTGATATTGTGTTGACTTGAGTGCTCTTCAAGACGGCAGTATCGATTCCAGCCAGGGCCTCTTGTGGAGGTTTCTGCTCTGGCCCATGTGCCTTATCAGCCTGACTACACTGGAGGTTCCATTTACTCTTTTTCCTGCTTTTGTGAGGGTTCCCGGTATGTGTGTGTGTAAATAAGTTTTGCTTTAAATTAGAGATTGGTGATTACTTTATAATCACACCATCAGACCATTCTGGATTACGAAGCAAAGAGTAACGGTACATTACTGTAATGAACTCCAATTGGCTTTATTGGTTGGCCAATTTGAGTATGAGCTCCCTCAATGATAGCTCATTGAGGGGGCCCATATAAGCACCTGTGTAGGCTTTGTGAGCCAGTCTTAAGTTGACTGGACTGCTAGCAGCACTGTTTGTAGCTGCTCCTGTAATATCGTTATTGTAAATAAATATTGGTGTGGTGACGAAATTCCTGCCTCCCGTGGATTACTACAATTACCAAACAGAGTAATATAACAAGCGCAAGTGACACAGATGATATGCAGAGAGTCTTCAGCAGAGGAAACAAACTGAGGTCTTTCTCCTCTCTCTCCCTGCTCTCCTCTCGCTCCTGGACAAAGTGTCAAGCCTAGTTCAAGATGCCAACTCTACCAGAAACATACCAGAGAACGGAGATCTTGTGAAACTTGGAAGATATACATCTGACCACATCCAAGATGCCAGTCAACACAAATCTGCTGCAATGTTCAAAATCTGTGTCTCAAGGACAATCGGTGGATGCTTAACTATATATGTTGTCGGGGGCCTGAGGGCTGAATGCTTGACACTACATTTATAAATAAATTTTCTTGGGTTTCGGGATTAATAAATTTGCATCTCTTTTTGATTCGCGAAAACCTTGTTTGATTGGCTCCTTTTATTGCTCACAAAATTAGTAAAGTACACTTTGAATTAGCAAAGGCAAATCCTCGTAAAAACAAGAAACTTAAACCTTTGTGACCAACTGAGGAGTTTGAATAGAGGGGAGCCAGTTCATCTCTTCTCACCTGGTCATTGCCCCTTTCATTTTCATACACATTCTCTGACCTTCAATTTATTTTGAATTTAATGCTTCTATTTATATTGAAACGATCTATTAAACTCTTGATACATTATGTTTGCCCATTTTAATAGATATTAACACAGTCAGAAAGGGGCAATATTTATCATTTTGTTTTAGTTCTGAGATGGGTGCGCTGTTACAATGTTATCTGTACTCTCCTCCTTGATATACTGAGTCTGTTTTGTTCCTGATATAATGGGATGTGGTTGGGTTGCGCAGCGTACTGATGTGAATAAAAAAAGGTTAATCAGATGCTTTCTTCATTGAAGACATTATAGACATTCCGGGTGAATTACCTTGGGCAAAATAATTAAATTCCCCTCTATCATTACTATCAAACCAATTTCTGAATTGCAAGAAGGATTTTTTTAACAAAAAGCTAAATTTTTTGATGTAAAGGCAGGAGGGGAAATGCTTTAAACCACCGTATTGGTCTAAGTGAATTTAAGTTGCTAAATCTTAATTTCTTCCCTGCAAATTTGCTTAAATTTAGAAATATATTCAATGTAGCTTCAAGATTAACATCCACAATAATCCGCTAATGCTACAACTTCAGTATTTCACAGACTGGACATATTCCAGTTTGTGCAGGTGAAGCTCCTGCGTGAGTTGCCTTTTCAGAATAATTGGATTGGATTGGATTTGTTTATTGTCACGTGTACCGAGGTACAGTGAAAAGTATTTTTCTGCGAGTAGTTCAGGGAAGAACATCATTCTGAGAATGAGAGCACGTTGGGCACCAGGAAGACTCATTTGCTCATGAAGAAGGACATTTGGTGAGACCAAGGGTCTACAGAAGTTGCCTCTCCTACATGGAGATCAACAAAAGACTGTTCCGCAGATAACTTTGCTTGTCCAGGGGTGTGGTGACTCATATCTTTCACATCCACCATCCGGATCTCACGCTGAACCGATGGGGAGGCCATCAAATGTCAATGGCTTTAAAGATAACTGCTATAACTGCCAGAGAAATTCCCACAAGTGCCTGGCGCTATCAACTACATGCATATGGCCTTACGAGCTCCCTGGAAGCAGCCAATAAGATCATGAATAGAAAAGGATTCCATGGTAAACGTGCCGTTGTTCTGCCATCTCCAAAAGCAGATAATGGATGTTTTTTCAAGATACTTTGGGATCACTCATAACACTTGCATCTTGAATCACTTGGAGGTACAGATCTCAGTGCATTCAGATTGGGCTCCTTGGTTATGAAGGGCACCCTCAAAACAAGTGGCTAATGATGCCTGTTGGTCATCTACATGGGCTTCCTGAGGAGAGATACAAAGTTGCACATTCTGCCAAAAGGTCCTTAATAGAGCAGACCATTGGCATGTTGAAGATGTTTTCATCAATCAGGAGGGGCTCACCAGTACCTCTGGGCACACACTTCTGACATCAAAGGGTCATTGCCATCTTGCAGACATTTCGGGGGGGGGGGGGGGGGGGGGGGGGGGGGGGGGGGGGGGGGGGGGGGGGGGGGATCTAATGGAAATGTTTCTGTTGTCATTTGTGGTGGGTTTTGCTGGGAGTTTTCTGTTGGTGAGTTCCCCATTGCTATCTAGCCACACTTTTTTGGGGCCTGGGAGGTTTCTCATCGGTTTAGCCTGCACTTAGAATTATTTTTATCACTGGGGAGCTGAACTCGCTGGCCAGACTAGTTCTTCTGAGATTGAGGGGACATTCTGAAAGGGTGTTCCGATCTCTAAGTAACTTTGAGGATGCTCTGTAACCCCCACCCTTCATACCCCCCTCCACCCTTCCTCCATGGACATGAGCTCCCTTCGCCCTGACCCTTGGTAGTGCCACCCTGTCATCTGGGCACCCTGGCAGTGCTTTTGGCTTTGCAGAGCCACCTGGGCACCTTGGCAATACCAGGGTGGCAGTGCCAAAAGTGCCCACATTCCAGGGGGAGTGCCAGGGGGCTATCCTGCCCTTTCATGACCACCCAGGGGCCTCCAATGGCCTGGGAGATCCCCCCCGGGCGTCGTTCCTCCTGGACCACATTTGTGTGACCTTGTACTAAATGACGCCCAGCAGGGGCACTCCCTGGGGAAGCCAGCAGATCCCAGGAGGGTGGTAGATCCCGGCTGAGCTCACTGCAATCTGTTTAAAACCGACTTGAGCAAGCACGGCATTGGTCATGGCCATTATGTGAGGGATCCTGATCCCGGCGTCCCGCTAGATCTTGGTAGATCTTGTGAGGCATACTGACTCCCGGGAAGTCTGCAGGAGACTTCTCATGGCATCTACCAGCCATACCCATGTACCCGGTAGACGTCCAGTAGATCGCGCCCTTCAAATGTTATGTCGTGGAATCAACTTCTATGGCTCTGTATCAAGCATGTGGAGAATGGGAGTAGTGTTAATGCATTTCCGGCTGAACAAGATAACACTATTGGCAGGCATGGAACATTCTGGTCCTCAACAATTTATTAAACTGGAACTCAAACCTGGCAAATCTTTAAATGGAGGCCATTGCAAAGTGCACTTGTTGGAATGAATCCAATGTGGGTCGCGATAAATACTTATAACATGCACAGACTTCAGTGCAGCTGAATAACTCTATACAGCTCAATAGCCTTCCGAGAACAATAGTTACAAGGCCACAGTATATGATTCTCTGACAATTTGTATCGTTTATCTGTCAGTGACTTGCTCAGCCATGTGGGAGGGCATTTAAGAGTCTCCTGGAGTTTGGCAGATTTCCTTGCCTGAAGGGCCTCAGGGAAGTTGATGGGTTTTCACATAATTCATCTTTTAAAGCCAGATTTAAAAAAGTTTTAACTCAAATTTCACCATCTGCCATGGTGGGATTCAAACTCTGGACCCCAGAGCATTACCCCGGGCCTCTGGATTACTAGTCCAATGACAACCACCACCACCTCCCCGTATAAACTACTGGCGACTGAGTGAGACAACTGAGGAACACGATGGAAGGTACAGTGGGGGGTTGGGAGCGGCAGCATCTGTTGAACATGGATCATTGCATCACAGGGAAAATTAATTCAGTACCTGAGGGAGAGAAGCAAATATATTTACAAAGATGTAAAGTACATTTGTGGCTGAATACCTATACCACTATTGTGCATTCAGCAGTTCTTAATTTTTTTTACTCCACCCTGATATCCACAGCAGAGTTGGAGGCATCCTGCTATGCCCTTGATGGAACCATCAATTCACCATACACGTGTTTCCGATATGAACCTAGGCTTTAATCGACTTACTACAGAGCCAGCCTGTTACCCGTTGATGAACTCTCAGTGAACTGCAGGCTGACTCTGGACAAGAGTATTTATACAGCAGCACTAGGGGGAGGAGTCATGGGCGGAGCCAAGGGTGGAGCCCTGTACAAGCTCCTGAGCATTCCCAGCGCTACTCCCCCTAGTGGTCGGATAATGCTACTGCGCTTACAAAGACATAGTGTGAATTATCATATTACATTCACCACAGCCCTGCCTGATGTCTCAGATGCCTTTGGAGGGCCCTGGTCTGCTAAATGTTCAAACATCTTGCTCAGAGGTAGGTGGGCCCTACTGGGCCTGACCAGCTGGCATTGATAGGAATGTGAAAGATTTTTTTTTGCACTAATCACTGCAAAGCGATGGTGAATGACAAACAACAGTAAAGAGAAGCAGTCAGATTTGGACTTTGGGTTCAAATCATAAATGAAGACTGAGGAACAATAAATCGAACATATAAACAAAGCAATGTGCTTGATGAGGCCTTCGGGATGAAGGACACACAGCCTTGCGTGCCAAGATGCAGGTAGATGGATGTCGATGTAGACTCTGGGTTACTCTGCTGGAAGTTGGCACCAACAATCAATGTTCACTTCAAACATGGCAATTTCGATCCATTTTCCTGTGGAATCTTGCAGGATGCTGCAACAGCGAGGCATTCACTGGTACCCTTTGCAGTGAAAATGCCAGTGGTCAGACTGCATGCATAGAATGGGATGGTCAAAGATGGTTTTGCTTTCCATTATGGGATTGACTTGGTGCTGCCATATCTGATAAATTGCACATTAATACTCTTTCTGGCCAAGTCAAATATCACTTAACTGACCATTGCTCACCTTAAGCTATTTAAACAGCAAAGTGCATAAGTAATTTGCATACTGTTAGAAGTTACGCATGCAGGGGTGACACAGCGCCAGGAACTCGGATTCAATTCCGGCCTTGGGTGTCTGTGTGTGTAGTTCTCCCCACGTCTGCATGGGTTTCCTCTGGGTGCTCCCGTTTCCTCCTGCAGTCCAAAGATGTGCAGGTTAGGTGGGCTTACGTGAATAGGGCGGGGGGAGTTGCCGTATGTCGGATGCTCTTTCAGAGGGTCGGTGTATACCTGATGGGCCGAATGTCCTCCTTCTGCAGTTTAGGGATTCTGTGAACAGTATCTTTCAAAAAGTGCATCCCAGGTCCCATTCTGTAGTATCAATCCTGTTCTGCTAATGCAATGGTACCAAAGAGGCATCTAGACAGGTATGTGAACGGGCGGCAACAGAGGGAAGTAGACCTTGGAAAATAGGAGACAGGTTTAGATAAAGGACCTGGATCGACGCAGGCTGGGAGGGCCGAAGGGCCTGTTCCTGTGCTGTAATTTTCTTTGTTCTTTGTTCAATCTGAATTGTGACAAAGGATCTCACCGTAGCAATTTGTATATCAGTTTAAATTTTTATCCACATAGAAGGAATCCCGACAAGATTTTCTGTGTGTGGATTAGGAGAGCTTGCATTATGAACTTTATATAACTCGTCCACGGCTGATGTTGTACTCGTACCTAATTAGGCAATGAGAGGTCTGATTAAAGTATAGCTAGATTCTACCTAATTTTCTATTTACTGTGATAACTGGCTCAGTGCCAGGTTGGGCTTCAATAAAGTCCTTGAAAATCATGACCAGTTTGCGATGCAGACAATTCCAGCACTCAAATGTGGTTCTGGATAGAATTAATTTGACAACTTGCATCTATTTGAGTGGATCTTTTCCCGAAGCTTTTCCCTAAGTTTGCCAATTGGGTGAAGCTAAAACTATTGGTTAACAGTTCAAAATGTTGTAAGAAGAAGACCATTTGTAGAATGGGGTGGTTTAGTGGCAACTTTAGTGAGTTGTCTATAATCTGACCAATGTCAGATATATGAAAAGAAGTAGAAGAGCAGTGGTGATCAATAGAGTCTAGGTGAACCCCCCCCCCCCCCCCCCCCCCCCCCCCACTAAACAATAACTAAATAAAATAACCCATAATGACACTATGGATCAATAAAGAAATTAGGGCAAAATGTAAACGAAAAAAAAGGCATATAATAAACGCATCGACTAAAGGATATATGAAAGGTTCGAAAGAATGTCAAAAATTAGAATGGCAGAAGCTAGGAAATTAGCAAGAAGCATAAAAAGAAATAACAAAGTAGTCAACAAACGCATAAATCACAAAATGAACAGCTGGCTGTACAGCGAGACACATTGAACTCTCATAATGATAAAAAAATGGTTGGAAATATTAATGAATCACTTGATCTTCCTGATAAATACCAAGGCAAACATGGCAGGCCTGGCATTAGAGATCAAAACACATATTAATATGTTTAAGATAATACGCTGATTGGAGAGGATAAGATGCATCGTCTGGATGGATTTCATCAAGAGGTTAGATAGCACTGGACGACAGTTAGATCATTAACTTGATTCCTACACTTAAGAGGAAGATGGAACAAGTTCAGGGAACTATAAACCAATGAATTTAACATCAGTGGCAGGAAAGATAACGGAACAAAAAAAAATGAGCGTAAATAATAATCAGCATGGGTTTCAAAAAGGAAGACCATGTTGACCGACCTTGATCGACTTATTTTCAAGGAAGATCTGGGTAGATGGCATTGCAATAAACTTCATGGGCTGGATTCTCCCAAAATGGGACGATGCCCCATGCTGGCGTAAAAAGGCTGGCGTTTCACTCTGAAGATTTCTATCAAAAAGATCAGCCAATTCACTGATCTGCAGGGGGCTAGTAGGGACCCAGAGTGATTCACACAGCTTTAGCTGCAGATACGGACCCTGCACTTCCGCTTTTGAGTCCGCGCATGCGCATGGGGATAGTCACCACCGGCCGCGCCGAGCGCCATGGTGGACTCTGACGCGGAGGCAGATGAAAAATGTAGGCCCCCCAATTCGGCTGCGCACCCGAAGATCCAACCGCCCTGATCTGTCCCCGTCCACCAAAAAGCCCCCCCCCCCGGTGTCCGATTTTCCCCCCCCCCCCAGCTTCCCCCCCACCAGGGCGACTGCGGACTGGGTCCGCAGCCGCCATGCGAACTTCCCGAACGGCGGTAGGTGGTTAGAACTACGCCATCGAGAACTCAGCCAGTTGGGAGCCGAGGATCGCCGGGCAGGCCTCTGGCAATAGGCCCCCAAGCCGCGTGGAGTACTTCCCAAACACGCCGATTCTCAGGTCCTGGAGAATCGCTGGACCGGCGTGGGCCTGATTCCAGCGTGAAATTGGATTCTCTGGCCCCGCACCAAACGCGATTTTGGCGCGGGGCTGCGGAGAATCCTGCCCCATATATTTAGGTTTCAGAAGGCGTTTTGGGAAGATACTACATTGTAGACTCATGAATAAGGTCAAAATGTAGATTCATGTGACCAATAGAAAGTTGGCTAAAAGAGAAGAGTAGAGACAAATTGGCAAAAAGTGGAAAGAGGCATTCCACAAGCATCACTGCTGGGATCACTGTTCACCATTTAACTTGGAGCCAGAAGTACAATTTCAAAATCTGCAGTTGACTCCAAATTTTGGAGTATAGTTAATGCAAGAGGGATACAAGATAATACAGAAAGGCAATAATAAACTTGTAGAATGGATGCGTAATTGACAAATTAACTCCAATTCAGAAAAGTGTAAGTCGTGTATGTTCATGGGGAATAAAAAGTCCATGGGCTGGATTCTCCGATTGCCAATGCCGAAATCCCGTTTGGCGATCGGCCAGAGAATGCGTTTTTACGCTGGAATTGGGGTCGGTGCCATTTTTCCGATGCTCCGCCCCCTCAAAAATAGCGTACTCGAGGAATACGTTGCACGCCGTCGGGACGGTCTCAGGATGTCACCTGAGGCTCTCCCCCAATGCTCCGCCCTCGATGGGCCGAGTCCCCGACGGCGTGGGGCGCTTGTCCTCACAACTGTGTGGGACCTCGCATGGCGGCTGCGGACTGTGTCTAGTGCCACCAGTCGGGGAGGGGGGGGGGAAGGGAGAGCCATTCCGCTCGCAGGGGGGGCTTGGGCGGGGGCTGCGGGAGCTGGTGGGGTTGGTCCAGGGGTGGCAAGGCAGGTTACAGGGGTGCAGGTTTTGGCAGGCCGGGTCCACGCGCAGCCGGCACCATATTGTAAGGCACGGCCGCCGCTGTGCACATGCACGGCCACGGACCCAGCCAATCTGCGGGCGTATCCACAGGTACAGCTACTAGCCCCCCACTGGGCGGAGGATCGGTGCAGGGTTTGCGGCGATTTTTTGGTCGTAAGACCTGACGGATTTGTGGACATCACCGCAGAATCCAGCCCCATATACTTTATTGGGGGGTAAATGTGTTCAAATAGGTAGTGAAATCAAAGGGATTTGTGGGTACATATACTGACCAATCTCATTACATGAATTAATTGTGTTAGGTCATGGGGGTGGTAGGGGGAGTGATTCTGGGGCTCGTTTTCTACAGGGATGGAATTGAACAGCAGGGAAGTTATGTCAAAGGTAGAAACTTGATGAGCCTTGTTTGGAGGTCCTTGAACAGTTCTTCACTCCATATTTGTAATAACAGCAGAGCAGGACTAGAGAAGGTACAAAAAAAGATGCACAAGAATCAGAACTGAGGGCATATCTTTCAGTAGCGGCAGCGAATATTTTCGCTGGAAAAGAAAAGACTGAAGGCCTGATGGAGATCTTTCCACGTAACCAGTGAGACCAGACTTGGGGTTAGTGAGCGGCATTGAGAGGAGGTTCTTGTGTGGAGCATAACTTCTAGCATAGACCTGTTGACCTAAATAGCCTGTTTCTGCGCTCGTTATACTACGTAA
Source organism: Scyliorhinus canicula (assembly GCF_902713615.1). NCBI lineage: Eukaryota > Metazoa > Chordata > Chondrichthyes > Carcharhiniformes > Scyliorhinidae > Scyliorhinus > Scyliorhinus canicula. The sequence continues at coordinate 118,211,270 of NC_052160.1, forward strand.
TAATAATGCTGACTTAACTGGGGTTTTAAAACATGTAGCTCCTCAAGCCTGTTAAGACTTGTTATTTTACCCACCTTGATTCTTTAACTCTAATACTTCTGCCTGGTAACAAAATATAGATCTCCATTTTGAAAGGTTCAATTGACCTAGCATCAACAGCTTTTTGGGGGAGAAATTTTCAGCTTTCCATATGGCTTTGCAGGAAGATATGCTATTATACCACTTGGCTCAATAGTGGAAAAACTCTGGGCAGCACGGTGGCCTAGTGGTTAGCACAACCGCCTCACGGCGCTGAGGTCCCAGGTTCGATCCCGGCTATGAGTCATTGTCCGTGTGGAGTTTGCATATTCTCCCCGTGTCTGCGTGGGTTTCGCCCCCACAATCCAAAAATGTGTAGAGTAGGTGGATTGGCCACGCTAAATTGCCCCTTAATTGGAAAAAATAATTGGGTAATCTAAATTTAAAAAAAAAAAATAGTGGAAAAACTCTGGGGGCGATTCTCCCAAATGGTGCCCAAGTGTTCGCGCCATCGTGAACGCTGCCGCTTTTCACGATGGTGCGAAACGGGCACGGGGACGACCGATTCTGTCCCCCACATGGGGCCAGAATGGCGCTGAAGCGGTTCACGCCGCTCCAGCCTCCCCTGCGCCAAATGTGCGTCGCGCCAACCCGCGCATGTGCAGTTGCGCTGCGCCAACCTGAGCATGCGCGGGGGACTTCTTCAGCCCGCCGGCCCCGACTCAACATGGCGTTGATGTTCAGGGGCCAGCCCAGCAGGAAAGTAGACACGGGGGGGGAGAGGCTGGCCCACCGATTGGTGGACCCCGATCGTGGGCCAGACCCCATCGGAGCCCCCCCCCACGGCCGGGGACGGAGTACCCATCCCCACAGGCCGCCCCCCCGACCCTTCGCGCCAGCAGCGACCAGGGGTGAACGGGTCTCTGTCGTATCTGCGTGGCTGCTTGGCCCATCTGCGCCGGAGAATCGGTGGCCCCGGCGATTCCAGCGGCTCGTGGCGGGCGCCGCGTCAAACGCGCTGGTACAAATGGCGCCGATTCTCCACACCTCGGAGAATCGCGCGCTGGCGTCGGGGCGTCGTGGCGCAGTTGCGGCGATTGTCCGGCCCGGCGCGGGGCTCGGAGAATCGCCCCCTCTATCTTTTACACACAGCTCTCCAAAATAATGTATTAATTTAACATCCGAGGATCAGCGAAGTAATTCAGCCTCCTGTACAGATCACATTGCATGCTCATGTTTACAATACCAGTAAGGGAAGGCATATTTCTACAAGTGTATTACCAGAGGGAATTAAGTCCCAAGGGTAGATTCTAATGGGACATTTGATTTTCATTATCTAGATACACTTGCTGTTGCTCTAAATTATTAAAACTTAGCTTTCATTTTATTAGGCTATGAAATGCAACTATATGCCTTTCCAAGAGAAAGAAAGAATGAAAGATTTTAATTTAATGAAAGAATGACATTTGTGGGTCATTTAATATGTAACATTCTAAAGGGAATTGTCAAAAATTATCTAGACGTTGGGAGCAAAATTTAGGAACCGGAGGCCATTTAGTCTTTGAGCCTTTTCTGCCGTTTTGATTGCTGTTTTCTGCGATTTAACTGCAGATGCCAACTGTTCCCTCATAGTCTTAAATATATATTGTTTGCAAAAAATCTGTCAAATCTCAGTGTTAAATGAACAATGGACCTGTTCTCACCGTATCTGCGTGGGTTTTCTCCGGGTACTCCAACAAGTCCTGAAAGACTTGCTGATTGGACAGACCATTTTCTGACAAAGGGTCATCTTAAATTCTTGATGTCGCGAGGAATTAAGGGCTACGGGGAGAATGCTTGTAGGTGGAGTTGAAATGCCCATCAGCCATGATTGAATGGCGGAGTGGACTCGATGGGCCGAATGGCCTTACTTCCACTCCTATGTCTTATGGTCTTATGGACCTGGGGCGAAATTCTCCCCTACCCGGCGGGGCGGGGGGTCTCGGCGTAGCGGAGTGGCGCCAACCACTCCGGCGTCAGGCCTCCCCAAAGGTGCGGAATTCGCCACACTTTTAGAGACTAGGCCCGCGCCGGAGTGGCTCCCGCTCAGCCGACTGGTGCCAACGGCCTTTGGGCCACGCCGCCCAGTGTCGGGGCTGGCCAAAAGGCCTTCGCCGGTCGGCGTGAGTCCGCGCATGCGCCGGAGCATCACTGTCATCACCACAGGCGCATGTGCGGTGGAGTGGGTCTCTTCCACCTCCGCCATGGTGGAGGCCGTGGCAGCGGCGCAAAAAAGAGTGCCGCCCGCCGATTGGTGTGCCCCGATCATGGGCCAGGCCACCCTGGGGCAACCCCCGGGGTCCGATCGCACCGTGCGCCCCCCAGGACCCCGGGGCCCGCTCACGCCGCTTGCTCCCGCCGGCACAGAAGTGGTTTAAATCACGTCGGCAGGAGAGGCCTGACAGCGGTGGGACTTCGGCCCATCGCGGGCCGGAGAAACGCCGTGGGGGCCCCGCCGACCGGCGCGGGGGGCCCGTCGACCGGCGGGGCGTGATTTCCGGCCCCCGCCGATTCCCGGGTGGCGGAGATTTACACCGGCCCCGGGCGATTGCTCAACCCTGCGGGGTTCGGAGAATTCCACCCCTGGTATCAATTAGTAACACAGTGATTAGCACTGCTGCTTCACAGCTCCAGGGTCCCAGGTTCGATTCCCGGCTTGCGTCACTGTCTGTGTAGAGTTCTCACCGTATCTGTGTGGGTTTTCTCCGGGTACTCCAACAAGTCCTGAAAGACTTGCTGATTGGACAGACCATTTTCTGACAAAGGGTCATCTGGACTCGAAACATTCGCTCTTTTATTACCTGGTTGAGGGAAGTACAGGATTTGCAGCAAAACGTTCCAGGATTTATATGTTTCAGGCGGGATAGAGGGGGATGTAAAAGGGGTGGAGGAGTTGCGTTACTGGTTTAGGAGAATATCACAGCTGTCCTGCAGGAGGACACCTCAGAGGGCAGCGAGGCTATAGGGTACAGATCAGGAATAAGAAGGGTGCAGTCAAAATGTTGGGGGTTTACTACAGCCCTCCCAACATCCAGTGGGAGATAGAGGAACAGATAGATGAACAGATTTTGGAAAGGAGTAAAAGCAACAGGGTTGTTGTGATGGGAGACTTTAACTTCCCTAATATTGACTGGGACTCACTTAGTGCTTGGGCCTTGGACAGGGCAGAGTTTGTAAGGAGCATCCAGGTGGGCTTCTTAAAACAATATATAGATAGTCCAATTAGGGAAGGGGCTGTACTGGACCTGGTATTGAGGAATGAGTCCCGCCACGTGGCAGAAGTTTCAGCAGGATTTCGGGAACAGTGACCACAATTCAGTAAGTTTTATAGTGCTGGTGGGCAAGGATAAGAGTGGTTCTAGGGTGAATGTGCTAAATTGGGGGAAGGCTAATTACAACAATATTAGGCGGGAACTGAAGAACCTAGATTGGGGGCGGATGTTTGAGGGTAAATCAGCATCTGACATGTGGGAGGCTTTCAAATGTCAGTTGAAAGGAATTGTTCCTGTGAGGAAGAAGGATAAATATGGCAAATTTCGGGAACCTTGGATAATGAGAGATATTAAGGCGGGATTCTCCGGCCCCCTGCCAGGTTGGAGAACCATGGGAGGCGGCACGAATCCCACCCCGACGCTGGCTGCCGTTTTCCCCGGTGTCATTTTTCGAGTGGGGGCGGGATTCACGCCACATTCACAGCGGCTCCCCCGGCAATTCTTTGTGCCCCAATGGGCCGAGCCGCCGTCCGTTATTGGCCAGTCCCGCCGGCGTGGGTTATACACGGTGGGACATGGCGGTAAATCGGAAGGGGCAGTCCTCGAAGGAGGCGTGGGGCGATCTGACCTGGGGGGGGGGGGGAAGGGGCGGTGCTACGGTGGCCTGGCCTATGAGCCAATCTGCTCACCAATCTGCGGGCAGGCCTGTTCCATTGCAGCATTTCTTCCTTCCGCGCCAGCCCCTGTAGGGCTCCGCCATGGCCGGCGGAGAAAAGAGAACCCCCCCCGCGCATGTGGCAAAATACACTGGCCAGTCCTGCATGCGCGAGGTCACGCCAACCCTTGGGCACCAGCTGGAGCGGCTCCAACCCCTCCGGCGTCCATGTATCCCCCGAGACTGGTGAGAATTCCTCACCTTGGGGGCCCGTTGATGCTGGAGTTGTTAATGACGGTTTTCCTGCCAGCGTGGGGGACTTAGGCCGGGATTCTGCCCTACCCAGCGGGACGGGGGGTCCCTAGGGGCTAGGCCTGCGCGGGAGAGATTGGCGCCACGCCGACTGGCACCAAAACTGGCGCCAACGGCCGTTGACACCCGCCGCCCGGTGTCGGGGCTGGGCGAAAGGCCTTCGCCGGTTCGCACATGCGCCGGTGCGTCAGCGGCCGCTGACATCACCACCGGCGCATGCGCGGTAGTGGTGGGGTCTCTTCAGCCTCCGCCATGGTGGAGGCCGTGGCGGTGGCGGAAGAAAAAGAGTGCCCCCACGGCACTGGCCTGCCCGCCGATAGGTGATCCCCGATCGTGGGCCAGGCCACCGTGGGGGCACCCCCGGGGTCCGATCGCCCCGTGCCCCTCCCAGGACCACGGGGGCCCGCTCGCGCCGCCAATCCCGCCGGCACCAGAGGTGCTCCAATTCCAGCCGGCGGGAGAGGCCTGTCAGCGGCGGAACTTCGGCCCATCGCGGGCCGGAGAATCGCCGCGGGGGGCACGCTGATCGGCGCGCCATGATTCCCGCTCCCGCCAATTCACAGGTGGCGGTGTATTCCGGCCACGGTGGGGGTGGGATTTATGCCGGCCCCGGGCGATTCACCAACCCTGCGGGGGGTCCGAGAATTCCACCCTTAATCTCCGGAAGGGAGAATCCCACTGATTGTTGGCCACGGCAAAAAGAAAAAGGAGACATTTGTCAGGGCTAGAAGGCTGGGAACAGACGAAGCCTGTGTGGAATATAAGGAAAGTAGGAAGGAACTTAAGCAAGCAGTCAGCAGGGCTAAAAGGGGTCACGAAAAGTAATTGGCAAGTAGGTTTAAGGAAAATCCCAAGGCTTTTTGCACGTACATTAAAAGGAAGAGGGTAGCCAGGGAAAGGGTTGGCCCACTGAAGGACAGGGGAGGGAATCAATGTGTGGAGCCAGAGGAAGTGGGCGAGGTACTAAATGAATACTTTTCATCAGCATTCACCAAAGAGAAGGAATTGGTGAATGTTGAGTCTGGAGGAGGGTGTGTAGATAGCCTGGGTCACATTGAGATCCAAAAAGACGAGGGGCCGAATTCTCCGGCACCGGAGATTTGGCGGGGGTGGCAATTGCGCCGCGGTGGTCGGCGGGCCCCCTCTCGGCGATTCTCCGGCCCGTGATGGGCCGAAGACCCGCTGGTGCCGGTCCCGCCAGTGTAAATTGGGTTAGGTCCCTTACCGGCGTGACCTGGCGGTGCGGGCGGGCTCCGGGTTCCTGGGGGGTGCCCCCACGGCGGCCTGGCCTGCGATCGGGACCCACCGATCCGCAGGTGGGCCTGTGTCGTGGGGCACTCTTTTCCTAGACGCTGGACATGTCAGCCTCCGCCATGGCCATCGTGTAGGTGACCCCCACCCCCAGGTGGTGGAAGCAGGGACGATAGTGACATTTAAGGGCCACCTTGACAAATACTTGAATAGGATGGGAATAGAGAGATACGGACCCCGAAAGTGTAGAAGATTTTAGTTTAGACGGGCAGCATGGTCGGCGCAGGCTTGGAGGGTCGAAGGGCCTGTTCCTGTGCTGTATTTTTCTTTGTTCTTCGTTCTTTGTTCTCTCCCTACAGATGCGGCCAGACCTGCTGAGATTTTCCAGCAATTTTCTCTTTGGTTTCAGCTATCATTTGTTTCTCCGTATTACCCAAAATTCAGTTTACCATCATGATTCATTATATTGAAGGTTTTAATGATTAGAAAATGATGTGTTATCTGTGTTGGTCTAACATCGACTGCAACTGGATGCAGTAAAATGAGAAACAAGCTTCCGACGCAGGAGATGGTCCAACACTGTTTTATTGAACCTTTTGATTGCTGTACATAATCTGCTGTGGGTTGACATTCTATTAACCTAACTGATAACCCCCCAATGGGTTGACCAGAAGAGCTCTGTATCACGTGGCGATGATGTTCATAGGCCTGTGCACTGCGACTATCTCCCTAGCCGTGTCCTGTGAGAGAGAGAGAGAGAGAGCCTTAATGCCCTGTGGGCTTTATAGTGGTGGTGTCCTGTCTGTGATTGGTTGTTCCGTGTCGTGTGTGTTCATTGGTTATCCTGTGTGTCAATGACTGCCTGTCTGCATCTCATGATATACATGAGTAGATATTATGACAGAGAGTACAGGTTAAATGTTTAAAAAATCAGAAGTACAGTCAGTTTCACTCAGAGTAATCATGCTGCACAATAAATTACTAGGAAAATGATAAAAATGGACATTAAAGGGTTCTGGAGAAAAGCTGCCGAATTTCTGGAGAGAGAATAGATTCAACCAAATGGCAGGTCATTTTGTCGAATAAAAAATGGCTTTTTGATATAATGGGCCAATCCTATTCTTAAAAGTTCTCTGTGGTGGCCTTTTCTATCTCTTGTTCTCTTGGGTACTTCATATTTTATAAAGTAACCTTCATAGTCTTGGCTGAAATGTTAAAATATCTTGATGAAGCACCATTAGATATGAAGCAAACAGCTTTTCCAATAATTTTGTTAATGCTAGTCCGTGGACAGTTGCCCTCCTGTTGACATCACAGGCTAAAATTGAAAATAGTAATTAATTTAAAACTCTGATTTGAATGCAGAATAGAACCAACATTCCTGAAAATATTCTGTGCTTCCTGCTGTTTAGATTTCCAATGGCCTCGAATATTCAGTAATATCTGAAGCTGAGTAAGCAATTATGTTCTACCAAAGTCGTCAAGCGAAATTAATATTTATATAACAAAAGGTTACACAACAGAAGTCATTTTGTTACAAAATAAACCATGAAATAGGGAAAACTGCACAAAGTGCAAACATGAAAAGCTTTCTGCTTACCATGACCCAACCCTTTTCCTGTACAGTACATATCACACAATCAGGTTTTGTTACATATTTGAGTAAAAACTGCCCTCTCACCATTGTGTTCCTGTGATCCATTCCATGGAGTTGCTGCTTTGCTTAGCAGTGGCCAGTTAGGACTCTGTGACCTAGATTTTTAGTGTTTGGGTCATTTTTCCTACTGCCAAAGTTTATGAGCCAAGGAACAAGCAACTGGATGGGAACATGTGAACCAGGATGGTGGTAACTTGAGGGAAGAAAGAAAATGGATGGATATGGCTAGAACAGAGACACTGGTTGAGAGAAAGCAGGGAAAAGAAAAGCCATGACTGCAATGGCAAACAGACAGAAGGAAGAACGATGCAACCCACATCAAAAGAAAATGAAGGAGGCAGCACGGTGGCGCAGTGGGTTAGCCCTGCAGCCTCACGGTGCCAAGGTCCCAGGTTCGATCCCGGCTCTGGGTCACTGCCCGTGTGGAGTTTGCACATTCTCCCCGTGTTTGCGTGGGTTTCGTCCCCATAACCCAAAGATGTGCAGGGTAGGTGGACTGGCCACACTAAATTGCCCCTTAATTGTAAAAAATGAATTGGGTACACTAAATTTATTTAAAAAAGGAAATAAAGGACGCATTCTGGACACTTGTATTTATATGAGCTGATGTCGCTCAAAGTGAACATAACATTGATCTAGCCGGCTATTTTGGATTTGTGTTTTTAGCTGTGGGATATATGGGCTTAAATTCAGTCTCTTCCAAAACCGCTGAGAATCCTTCCATGAAATGAGCATGGATAGTGAAATCTTAATGTTGTTTTCTGCATCTTGACACTTGCCTCACATTAGCAATAATTGCCACTAATTGCTTCAGAATCAATTGACGATTAAAAGTAGAAATTACTTCACTGCTTCATCGTGTTATGCACACACATGACATCTTACTAGATAGTTTATTATTATCTACCAGAAAAGTAAAATCCGTGCAACCATGGCAGACATTTTAATACTCTGAGGGCAACAGGTGGTATTTCAAGCTAAACCTCTCAGAACACGATCTTTCCTACAATCTGTGAAATAATTTTCCAGTTTTCAAAGAGCGAAGCTCAGTGCTTTGCACGAAGCAAAAGTGCTGGTTGCTTGATGAGCTGGATTGGAAGTGGATTTAAATGTAATGGCTGCAAGGCCTGTTGTGTTATGCTTCTTCGTGTAGTATCAGCTGCTTCTTTGATGTATGCTTTGACAAAGGAAGGTCCAGACTTTGTAATGAGTTCAATATGTTTATTGAACTATTAACACCGTTCTTAAATGAGTTTGACTCTCCTGCTAATCTAACTGTACTAACTCAGTCTAATTGTACCAGTCTGCTCTAAGCCACATGCTGGGTGTGATGCTTCTGATCAACCCTATAGATGTGGGTCTGTGGAAAGAGACAGAGCATGTGTGCCCTGTCCTTTTATTTGGGTTGTGTAATGCCCCCTTGTGGTAATGCAATCTCTGGGTGTCTTGACTGCTTATTGGTTGTGTCCTATTCTAAGTGTTCATTAGCTGCATGTTTGCATATCATGACATCTCTGGTGCTTCCTCTAGTGTTTACTTAGTTGTACTGTATTTACATTAACCCCTTGTGTGTATATATAGTGATGCACATCACCACAAGGCCATCATGTGCTGGTCTTTGGCAGCCTTGCAGGTCTCGAGCTGATTGGTTTGCACCATGGCAGCCAACTCTGTTGAGCATCGCTCTGTGTGGTTCAGGTGCTGCACTCTGGCATGGCAGTCTCTGCCACATTTTCTGCATAGGAAGACAGTAAATTGTGAAGGTGCAGGATTTGCTGGCCTCTGTTTTCTCTGGGCTGTCTTTTCTCAACAACCTGAGTTTTCTGTTTCCCCCCATTGCCCCCACAGCTAATCAGCCAGATGTCACAGCCATTGGCGACTGTCTCCCAGTTGTCTGGGTCAATGTCCGCTATCTCCTTATCCGATATCCTCGTAGCAGTGGCATCGATGTCCAGCAGATTGTGACCCCATGGTCAATTCACTGTACGGCAGATCGAGGGTGTACCACCATCACCCATCCAATGAATGTAGCCGAGTCAGCATGGATGCCATATGCTGATGGAATTAGCATGTTCCAGGACCTCGGTCATCATGCCTTGCCTTTAGATACTGAGGATACACCTCTGACCATGATCCTTTGCTCCTGCTTAGCATATGGTGTCCTGGGAGTAAATTGAGGGCGGTAGCCTCGATAGACTTGCGGTTTGGTGTAGATAGAAGGAAATGATCTGTTATTTTTTATTTTTTATTTTTAAAATAAATTTAGAGTACCCAATTCATTTTTTCCAATTAAGGGGCAATTTTAGCGAGTTCAATCCACCTACCTTGCACATCTTTGGGTTGTGCGGGCGAAACCCACGCAAACACGGGGAGAATGTGCAAACTCCACACGAACAGTGACCCAGAGCCGAGATCGAACCTGGGACCTCGGCGCCGTGAGGCAACAGGGCTAACCCACTGCGCCACCGTGCTGCCCTATGATCTGTTTTTATGATGAGTGAACTCTGTCACAGATAAAAATTATATTATGTAATCTTTAAATTGGCGCACATCATTTATTCTCTTTTTAAAACAAGTTGCATTTAGATAACGCCTTCAGTGTCATAAAACATTGAATGGTAGAATGCTTGCAGCACAGCAAGACTCCATTCTGCTCTCTGCAAGAGCAACTCAACTAGTCCAACTCCCTTCTCTTTTCCCCATAGCCCTGAATTTTTCTTCAAATAACTCTTCAGCCATCACCACACTCCCAGGTAGTTCATTCCAGAGCCTAATTACTCTCCCTACATAATGTTTCACCTCATGTCACGGTTGCTCCTTTTGCCAAACATCCTAATTCCATGAATTTTGGTTCTCAACCCACCTGCCAATGAGAACAGTTTCTCCCTCTGTACTCTGCAGACCCCTCATGATTTTGACCACCTCTTATAAAATATCCTCTTGACCTTCTCTTCTATGAACCTTTTAAAAAATGGCACAGATTCCTCTGAACTCCCATAGTTCCCACTGGAACACACTCTGCACCCTACAAACTGATGAGAGCCCCATCTCTAGATGGCACACCTTCCTGGTTGGCTGCAAACATCACCGACCAAAACCTGGTGACTGACTCGACTGGTGAGGACCCAGATTTCAACCTTCCAAGGAAAATCTGGGCAGCCCTCAACCACTTTGAGGGAAGGCCTGGGAAGATGTGGCCATTTGCTTCACCAAGTGGAACATGAGGAAAGGCTCAAATTCTGATTGCGGTCATCCAAGTCAGATTGTCGGCCACATACTGAGCTCCTGCCCTCCAAGATCCAACCCTGCTGGCATCACAACCATTCAGACCGCATGAGCAAAGCTACTGAATGGATTGTTACAAAAACAGAAAATACCGGACAATCTCAACAGGTCTGACAGCATCTGTAGAGAGTAAAGGGAGAAAAGGGAGCGAACGTTTCGAGTCTGGATGACTTTGTCAAAGCTAGAGAGAACTGGAAATGAGGTCAGATTTATACTGTAGTGGGGGGTTGGAGCAGTGCGGCTCGAGAGGGGGCCAGCGATAGGTAGAGATAGACAAAGATGTCGAGGACAGAAGATAAAAGGAATGGGGGTGATTAAGGCTTAGAAGGGTGCTAGTATTGGCACAACATGGGCGGGATTCTCCCCTACCCGGCGTGACGGGGGTCCCGGCATAGGGGAGTGGCGCCAACCACTCCGGGGTCGGGCCTCCCCAAAGGTGGGGAATTCTCCGCACATTAGGGGGCTAGCCCCGCGCCGGAGCGGTTGGCACCAGAAGACTGGCGCAAAAAACCGGCGCCAGCGGCCTTTCAGGCCCGCCGCCCGGCAGCGGGGCTGGCCGAAAGGCTTTCGCCGGTCGGCGCATGCGCCGGCGGTGACGTCAGCGGCCAGCTGCTGCTGACGTCACCACCGGCGCATGCGCGATGTGGGTTTCTCTTCCGCTTCCGCCATGGCGGAGGCCGTGGCGGCGGCGGAGGAGAAAGAGTGCACCCAGGGCACTGGCCCGGAGTCTGAGCGGGGGGCCCCGATCGCGGGCCTGGCCACGGTGGGGGCACCCTCCGGGGTCCGATCGCCTCGCGCCCCCCCCAGGACCCCGGGGGCCCAGTCGCGGCACCGATCCCGCCGCCACCAGAGGTGGTTCAAACCTCGGCGGCGGGAGAGGCCTCCCAGCGGCGGGACTTCGGCCCATCCGGGCCGGAGAATCGCCGCAGGGGCCTCGACGATCGGAGTGGCGTGATTCCCGCCACTTCCCGGGTGGCGGAGAATCTCTGCCACGGTGGGGGCGGGATTTTCGGCGGCCCCAGGTGATTCTCCGACCCTGCTGGGGGTCGGAGAATTTCGCCCCATGTGTGAATGGCCGAACAAAGGTGAGCAGTGTGTAAAGGACAACTAGGGACAGTTGGCCCAAGTGGAGTGGAGAGTGGGAGGTGGGGAAACAGATCAATGGAAGAAAATAAAATAAAAATAAATTGACAAATAAAAATGGGGTAAAGGTGGTGAAGAGAGTTCAGTCAGAAGTTGTTGAATTCCAGAAGGCTGTAACATAACTAATCAGAAGATGAGGTGCTGTTCCTCCAGTTTGCACTGGGCTTCACTAGAACATTGCAGCAGGCCAAGGACGGACATGAGAACAGGATGGTGAGTTGAAATGGCAAGTGACAGGAAGGTCTGGGTCCTGTTTGTGGATGGACCAGAGGTTGTCTGCAAAATGGTCACCCAGTCTGCGTTTGGTCTCTCCGATGTAGACCGAATTGGGAGCAGCAAATGCAATGGACCAGATTGAAGGAGGTGCACGTGAAGCATTGCCTCACTTGAAAGAGTGTTTAGGGCCTGAGATGGTGAGCAGGGAGGAGGTAAAGGAGCAGGTGTTACACCTTCTGCGATTGCATGGGAAGGTGCCATGGGAAGAGGGTGAGGTGCTGGGGGGATGGAGGAGTGGATCAGGATATCCCGGAGGGAAGGTCCCTGCAAAATACTGACCAGGGGAGTAAGGGGAAGGTGTGTTTGATGGTGGAATCATGCTTGAACTGGCAGAGGGTGATTCTTTGAATGCGGTGGCCGGTGGGGTGAAAAGTGAGGACAAGGGGTACTCTATTCTGGTTCCAGGAGGAAGGAGAGATGAGAGCAGAGGTGTGGGAGATGGGGTGGTCACGGTTGAGAGCCCTGTCGTCTACAGTGGGTGGGAAGCCACAGTTGAGGAAGAATGAAGACATGTCAGCAGTACCATTTTGGAAAGTGGCATCATCAGAACAGATGCGACAGAGGTAAAGGAACTGAGAGAATGGGATGCAGTTCCAACAGATAGTTAACCTTGACATTAAACTACAAAAGTACATCCCCAGTCATAGAAAGTGCAAACAAGTTTCATGCCTGTATCAACATTTTTTCCCCATTGTGAACAACTTTGTTCAATCTTTTTTTTCATAAATTTAGAGTACACAATTAATTGTTTCCAATTAAGCGGCAATTTAGCGTGGCCAATCCACCGACCCTGCACATCTTTGGGTTCTGGGGCGAGACCCAGGCAAACACGAGGAGAATGTGCAAACTCCACACGGACAGTGACCCAGAGCCGGGATCGAACTTGGGACCTTGCCGCATGAGGCAGCAGTGCTATCTACTGCGCCACCGTGCTGCATGCAACTTTGTTTAATCTTATGGGTGTAGCCTATAAATAAAAACTTGTCAATTTTCACACAGGTTATGTTGTAATGGCTTCCTTTGCTTTCAGTCCAGCTTTAGAAAAAGTCTTGGGCCGTGATTTACCGGCCGTGATCTGCTGGAATCGGGAGGCGACGTTGCCGGTTGATCTCGGGAGAGGTGTTTTCCGGGATTTACCGGGCACTCTGTGCCTCGCGGGATCTAAAGGGATCTCACTGCACACTGTGATCTGGATCCTGTCCACAATGAGCGGGATTCATATCCAGCTAATCTGCATATTAAAGCGCGCAGTAAGCAGCACTTTGTGTACTTGCTGGAGTTACCCTCTCACTTTGGAGACCCTGAGTGAGCGCCGGTTAGTACTGGTCTCCACAAACGGGGACCCTGATCAGGGCTTCTCGGTGGCTGGGCTCTGGGCAGGGTGATACCCTGGCACCCCAGATGCCAGCTGGGTGCACAGGTGGCACTGCCAGCCTGTCGGTGCCAGGTGGCATTTTGCCCACGCTGGGTAATCTGACCTGGGGGTTCCCTGCCTTTATTAGGTGGGGTGTTGGGGGGGGAAGCCTAGGGGTTACATCGGGATGTCCCGCGATCTCTTCCTGCACTGACGAGTGGGTCTCCTCAGTGCAGGAAATTAGATTGTCTAAGAGGTCTTGGCGGAGCCTTTCCCGCTGAGGGCTCGAGTCCCATTAGATAGCGGGGTCATTCTTGGCGCTGTGAGCGTTGGGTAACACCTGGCTAAATGCGCTCGATATGGGAGCTGGTTTCTTTTATGTTAGATCACGCCCTTAAGATCCAAATGTCTCAAATTCTCACAAAATTGCAGTAAGTTTTGTTACCGAGCCTTAAATCATATCTGTGTTGCTTAAATAATTATTTCAAAATGCATGGCCCTAAAATAAGCTCCTGCTGTTTATTGTTCATGACTCCATGTTCTGCCCCTGCTGTTTATTGTTCATGACTCCATGTTCTGCGCATTTATCTGTCTGTGGCTAACATTGTTATATATCTTTATCTGAACATAACTATTTGATCAGTTCCTGCTTGGGAATGTCCCATATGCCATTCCAGTACAGCAACTTTAAAATTATAGTAAATAGTGACATGGGTTTGCAATTGTGGCCTTTGCCCCACCCCCACCACCCAGACCCTAGCAAAATAACTTTCTGCACAACAAATTCGCTTTTTTTCTAACTCTGCCTGCAACAAGGAAACATTTCTAGACGAGCCCTGAGCCAAATAGATTTCCTTCCTTTATCTTCATCTGGTCTACACGTGTAGCCAATTTTAAACTGAGTTCAGGTCAAAGTAATCAATGGTCCTGCGTAATAGAACACTAAATTATACAGGCTATAGTTTGATTTGGGAGACCAGAATTGTTCTTTTCTATTTACTTTCTAAAGCCAGGTTTATTCAAATTCTAGGGATTTATAATTATTGAGTTTTCTTGCCATCTTGCCTAATAGTGAACAGTTTCATTTTCTAGTTGTTTTCCCAGTTGTGAGCACCCTCCTGTCCTGAATGACGCATCCCTTCACTATATTCCTTATGCAATCACACATGTATATCCATGGACAAAACTTGGAGGCTGTGATTTTTCGAGCTTAGTGCAAGTGGTTCTTTTTATTTTTGCAACCCTGCAATCTTGTCAAATTGCGATAATGATTTGCAGGCAGATTGAGCTTTAGCATTTTCTTTACTGCTGACCTTCCAGCTTTATTCTTCTACTCCTGCTGTAGTTAAAATTGGTTCTGGAAATAAAATAATTTGTCTGTTGATCGCCACAAAATATCTACAGTGGAAAATGGTAATTTTTCTCTTTCACACGTTCTGATTCTCTTCTGAATATATTTCAGCTGAGCCATACAACAAATCGGTGGGGGGGAGGGGGGGGGGGGGAGAATCGAGACTTGCTAAAGTAGTTATCAACAACAAACTTGACCAATGCGCCTTGTTTATGGTAGTAACTAGGATTAGTTATACAATCAGTGCATGATTAACCTTTCATCATACAATGCAATTTAAAAACCCTTAAAAAAATATTTGATAGATGGATTTCCAGAAGCTGGTAACATGAGAATCTCATTTGACTTTCCATCGCCATCATTTTCCACGGTGGCAACTTTGCTTTAAAAAAAAATGATCCAATTCCCTTCTGACTGCCTGTTCCAGAATCAAAGAAAAATTAAATGGATGCAGAGACAGACATACAGACATATAGTTCCCCTGCTATTTTAAAAAACAGAACTAGTATTTTTTTTAAAGCTATGTCTGTATGTTGGTATTAAAGAGCACAAACAACATGTAAAAATCTTGTTCATTATTCATTTCTTTGGGTAATTAAAGTGTTTAAACTCTGGACACATGGGAACATCTGGTTCTGGTAAACAAAATGGGTTTATAAAACCTAAAAGGTAGCCTGTTTATTCAGTAAAGTCATCATTGGGCTTGTGGCAGAGCGAAAAGGTCTCCACTTTAAATCTTTTATTGTAGTTTCTAGATAAAAAGTGTAGGAGGCAGTTCATCAGCCAGGGAGTTTCTTGATCGAAATAAATCGATAGGATTGCAAATTCCATTATGAATATAAATGATTCATGCGGCTTAAGTATTGAAGCTGTTGCAGTTATAGAACATAAAGTGCAGAAGGAGGCCCATCGAGCCTGCACCAACCCACTTAAGCCCTCACGTCTACCCTATCCCCATGGCCCAATAACCCCCCCCCCCCCAACCTTTTTGGACACTAAGGGCAATTTATCATGGCCACTCCACCTAACCTGCATGTCTTTGGACTGTGGGAGGAAACTGGAGCACCCGGAGGAAACCCACGCAGACACGGGGAGAACGTGTAGACTCCGCACAGACAGTGACCCAGCGGGGAATTGAACCTGGGACCCTAGAGCTGTGAAGCCACAGTGCTATCCACTTATGCCACCATGCTACTTATGTTGGCGAGCATCCTAAAGTTTGCCACACTGTCATGGAGATGAGTTGTGGGAGTTTGTAGTTTCTTTTGCTTGATTTCGCAAGTTTTTGCACAGAAGGCAGTTAGATTTGGTCTTGTGCAGGCTGCATCTCACGTGCATTAGGAGAACCAATGAAAATAAACCTTAGTCCAGCCAGCAACTTAAGCAGAGAACATACTACACTATTCACTGCATGGAATGTAGGTGGGGACTCAATCAAGTTCTGTTTGGAATTCATAATGGGAAAGCAGCTATACAATTCGCCTAGTGTGATGTTGGAGGGAAAATAAACACTTACAATGGTCCTCTCAGAGCCTTGTGCCTGTAAACAGTAAGTAGAGCTCGCTTGGAAGGCTGTGAGGAGGCACTTGGGTATCTGCTGGCATCAAGAACAAGGAGCTAAGGTATCCACAGTTAAGGGTCACTCAGCCAAAAAGAATGGAACATCCCGATAAATCTTGTACCTCGGAGAAAACTGGATACTGCAGAGAATTAAAGTAACTAATGGGGTGCTGTGGCATGCTTTTGGTTGGTCCAGAAGAAGTCAATAAATCTTCAAGATACAAAATATACTTTTTTAAAAAATTAAATAGTTTTATTCTCCTTTTTCACATTTACATCAAATATAAACCTCCCAACAAATAATGAACAATAACAAATACAATGGCAATCCCCCGGCCAACAACCCCTTTATCCTACCCACCCTCAAACAGCCCACAACCTTTTAAATACAGGACAAAAAAGGGAAAGAATCAAGAATCCACAATCATCCCGTACATTATCTATACATTCCAACACCCGCCCCCCCATGTTCGATGTCATCCAATTTTTGAAAATGCATGATAAACGAAGTCCATGATTTGTAGAACCCTTCCATCCTTCCCCCCCCCCACTCGAATGTCACTTTCTTGAGCATTAAAAACTCCAGCAGATCCCTCCCGCCATGCCGAGGGACAGGGTGGAGAAGCTGACCTCCACCCCAAAGGGTGACCTTTGGGCGATCAGCGAGGTGAAGGCTAAGACATCTGCCTCCACACCCGCCTCCACACCCGCCTCCAACCCCGGCTGATCCAACACCACAAATATGGCTTCTAGGGGACCTGTTTCGAGCCTCATGTACATCACCTTCGAGATTACCCTGAATACCTCCCTCCAATACACCTCCAGTTTTGGACTCCACCAAAACATATGAACGGGATTCTTATTGCATATATAAGAAAAATCTTGGGAAGTAAAATGTAACAGTGTTTAAGCACAAGTCGTTGTAAACTATAGGCGGGTGGGTGGAATTTTCCCTGAGCCTTATGGCATGTTCCATGATGGTGGGAACGGGCCTGCCATTGGTTGGTGGTGGGGCCTTCAAATGCCACTGCTGTCATTGGGATTGCCCCACTGAATCCACCCCACACTGTCAGGGTTCACTGTTGGCTAGCTAGCACGGCCGGAGATTCCACCGCCCCCCTCCCCTTCCATAGTGTTAAGTTAGCATTGCTTGCTTTGTTTATTTTTTAGAAAATAACCTTTTGGTTTAAAAAAACATGAATCTTGTGGTGTAGCTCTACCAGTTAATTACTAGGTGTTTGGATTTCTCTTTAATGGTCTCTAACAGGATTGTAACACAACAGCTTTGATTTCATGAAGAAACTATTAAATATGCATGCAGTTCAATTAGTAAAATGAGGTTCTGTGATCTAGAGATTCTTAATGTAGATTTAATTAACTTCTCGTCAACTGAAATCTTTTTTTCCAGGGAAAATGCTTCAAACCATTTCAGTATTCCGCAAAATGCCTGTGGCAATGATTATAGATAATCTGGGAACCAAGTACACAATCTAAAGTGCAGTTTTCAATATTTACACTCATTGGTGGCATTGTAGAAAATAAGCCTTTAGTTCAATCATCACTGAAATATAAGAATCTTTCCAAAATAACAATACACTGCTAATATATTTTCAAAGAACATGGGCTGGATTCTCTGGTCGCCGCCGCCGAAATTGCGTTTGGTGAACAGCCGGAGTATCCGAGTTCCCGACCAAATCGGAGGCAGCGCCTCTTTCGCGATGCTCCGCCCCCTCCAAAGGACATTGCCTGAGGCCTGCCCCCGATTCTCCTCCCCCGACCGGCCGAGTTCCCAACGTCGTGGGTAGAGTGTGGTCTCACCCGTCGGGAACTCGGCGGGTTGGCTGTGGACTCAGTCCAGCACCACCACAATCGGGGGAGGGACGATCCGCGGGCAGGGGTGGGACATTATTCAGGGCTGGAGCACTGTGGGAGGTGGTCCAGGGTACTGTGGGGGGGGGGGGGGGGGTGGTCCAAGGTGTGCGAGCTGGCAGAAGTGGGAGACTATTTCACAGGACGGGTCCGCGAGCGGCTGCTGCAGGCCGTGGACCCAGCAGTTCTCCGGGGTGTATCGGCAGCTAGAGCTGGGTGCTGTACGCTGCCATCCTGCTAGCCCCCAGCAAAATGGGGAATCGGTGGCCATTTTGCGTCTGTTTGTCAGGCGTAAAACGCCACCGTTTCCACACCAGCGTGGGGACATAGCCCCAGAATCGGAGAATCCAACCCCATATCTTGGCAAACGGTAAGATGTGAACTTCATTGCTAAAAATATGGCTTGGTGATTGTACTCAACCAGCTCTCGTTTGCAAACCCCAAAACAAATGGTTCCATATTAAATATGTAATTAGGCAGCACTTGCTAGTAGCCTACACTACCTGTAGTACAAATTGTGATCATTTGAAATTTGGTATTCTTTCATTTGTCCTGCAAGTGCAAGATGGAAAACTCGAGCAAGACCTTTCCAGCAATATTCAATACTTCCTACTGTTTATTTTCTCCTTATAATAGGTGCTGGGATAACTTTGATTTGAAGTAGAATAATTTAATATTAAACTAAAGTGTACAAGGGGAGGGCCAGTGTAGTAGTTAGGGTAATTATAGGAAAGTGAGTTAAGTGGGAGGCAGAAGGAGGCACCTGAGAGCGATGATAGAAATAGAATGTTCTTTGGCTACACTCTTTCAAACATCCTTAGAGTGTGGAAACTATGTCAGACGGTTGCCAATGAAACATTTCCGTTCAAGAGAAAGAAAAAGGTTAAACCAGACAATTAACAAACATGTCGGCCGAGCTGTCTAGATTTCTAGACGGGAAAATAAGTTCAACATTTTGGAGAAAATTAATGCTTGCTTAAAAAGATGAGGATTGATAAGCAGCCACTACTTTTTAAAGAGCAAGCCATGTTTGATGAATTTCTTTGTAATAATAATAGAATATATTGATACTCCTAAATTATATTCATAACTCAAGTTTATTGATGACGGCTGAATCTTAGAGGAGTGACAGTCATTGTTGGATTGCCACTCTGCCCCTATTGCTTTGTATACAGCGCGGAAGTACTGCATTTACCTAGATATCTGAACTGGGCCTGTTCTTGGGGTTGTATTTCACAGCACAGGATAATTGGGGGAACCGTTGCATCTTTTTGCAGCACTAGTTGCTGTGCTTTTGTAAGTCTTCCTTTGTTAACACAATGACCAGCTTTCGGACTCACTAATTCATTCAGAGAGAAACTGTGAATAGGTAAATGGGTAGTGTGTCAGCTGGGTAGGGTAATGGGCAGTAGGTATCAGGATTGTAGGTGACCGGTTGTATAGGTTGGCAAGGTGGTGAGGTTGGACAGGGGTTGTGGGAGTTGGCGGATCAGGGGAGGTAGTAGTGGACGGTTTGTGACTTATATAATTACGCAGGCATTAGACATGGTTTTTCTCTGTCTAGCATTTCTTGGGTAACGAACCAGGTAAGTGAGTCAGGTCCCTCCAAAGTCAACTCAAGAGTTGGAGACATTTTTTTTTCCCCCAGAGGGTTTTGGAAGCAGGGGAATTGCCCATCAAAAATTGAAAAGTCCCAGGAAGTTCTTCTGCAGTCCTTCTGTTGGGTCAGATATAACTATCTGGAGACTTGAAGATCTGAGCCGAGGTGACACATTGGAAGCTTGTTGACCACAATTAAGTAACAAAGTATTAAACATTTCAGATGGTTTATTACATTTTGAGGCAAATCAAAGCAGATGTTTTTGCTGCTCAGTGCATTTCTGAGGGATAATAAGTACAGGGTGTTATGCTCAGCAACTCTATATTAAGAACTAGGAACTAAATCTTGATTTCTTTGAATCCAACTTCTCCCACAATTACTACCTGTATCCCCTTTATATTTTGGTGCAGGCTATGAAACAGTAAGTACAATCTATTAAACAATTGAAACCCTAATTTCAATTTAAATGCTGGGGAACATTAACTCTTTCCTAGCATGGGGTATCTAAACATTGCAGAAAAGCTACTTAATGTTATAATTAATGTTAAAAGGCACAGTCTTTCTGGAAAAGCACATTTTGCTCTATTGATTTCTTGTACAGATTTAGCCTTTACACCACACACCAATCTCTGTGCAATATAACAAGGGAGGGGAATATTGTGTGCTTTTTGCCAATACTGATTTTCTAATGGTCACTGGAAAAATGTAGCCAATCTCTCTTAACAATGACAATTATTCATTTCAAATGTTATCCTTTCTGTTTCATACCATACTGGTTGGAAAAATAAATAAGGTTCCATTTTTAAAAAACAAAAATGTGATTGTAATTATCTCACTTTGTTTTTCTGTTCTAAAACGTCCCACAAGGAGCTGTTTAATAGTAATGTGAATTCTCTTCTGTTCCCGTCACCTTCACCTTCATGCGAAGAATCGACATTATCAGTTAACACCTTTTCTCACTTAGCCTGACCAAGATTAGAAATCTAGGGAATTGATGACTTGGATCCGTGTTCTACTGCCCTGTGGCGTGTATAGGAGTGTGTGTTCTCCAGCACCAGGCTGCCACTATTACAGTATTAAATGAAGCTTGTTGCAGTGATAATGATTATGGGTCAGTTACAAGTGCTACTTATGAATCCTGCCAAGTAAGCAATAAAACTGGGTTTTAAACGATCTGCTAACTGATACATTTTTGAATTGGAAGCTTCACAAATTCTCATTTGTAATGTTGGCCTATTAAATGGCAGGTTATGATAGAATACAAATGCCACTAATTATCACATTATGACATGTTGACGTGGGATGATTTTTAAAAATGATTTAATGGCAATACTTGTGCATTTCTCTCCAGCTTCAAAACCATTTACCAATATTAGTACAGCGCATTTGCAGTAATATTTGCAGAAAATATTGACGACCAAAAAATGTGATGTTGGGCAAGATTTTCTTGGCCTCCCCGAAACATGTTTCTCGGTAGCGGGAGGCAGCACACTGTTGGCTGTCATTGAGACTGCCCATTGAATCCACCCCATGCCAGCTGGAAGATCCCACAGACGTGAACAGCCGGAAGATCTCGCCCATGGCCTTTTTCTTGTCACACACTAGTCTATTAGCATTTCTTGTTGCTCACATCAGATACTATCCAATATTCCTTCAGCCAATTAATTAATGTTTACTCTGGAGCCTATAGATTTCTGGATGATGGATGTGTACTTTCCAGGTGTCTCTTTTTGAAAAAGCATTTTGCTCATTTGGCTGCTTCTCATTTGTTTGATCTGTCACTGCATATGGATCTTATTGGAAAATGAGTTGTTCAGTTTTACCTCTGGTAAATATTTAGATTTCAGCAAGTTTTTCGATATTCTATATTGTCCATTTGCAATTTCATGCGAATCCCTGCAGAAGCTAAAATGTTATTTTCACTCAGAACAAAAATTATCTTGCAAGCTTCTGAATACATTGTAACATTCTGCTGTTGAAAAAGAATTTCCATTTTAGCTCTAGATTTGTAAAAGAAAATCCGAATGGAAGGATATTACCTTATGTGTAGGGAAAGAAAATTGGGGATGGAAGCAGCTGAGTTCAGCAGCCACATTTGTGTACCCTGGCAACTTGGGTGGTATGGTGGCATAGAGGTCAGAATTTCTGCCTCACAGCGCCAGGGACCTAGACTCAATTCTAGCCTTGGTTGGTGAGATGTTTGCACATTCTCCCCAACATAAGTGTACTTTACCTGAATGCTCGTAGTATTCGGAATAAAGTAGATGAGTTGATGGCACAAATCATCGTGAATGAATATGATTTAGTGGCCCTTACTGAAACATGGTTAAAGGATGGTCACGACTGGGAGTTAAATATCCGAGGGTATCAAACTATTCGGAAGGACAGAGTGGATGGTAAGGGAGGTGGTGTTGCTCTGTTATTTAAGGATGACATCCGGGCAATAGTAATGGATGACATCGGTGCTATGGAGGATAAGGTTGAATCCATTTGGGTGGAAATCAGGATTAGTAAGGCGAAAAAGTCACTGATAGGAGTAGTCTATCTGCCACCAAATAGTAACGTTAGGTGGGGCAGGCAATAAACAAAGAAATAACTGATGCATGTAGAAATGGTACAGCAGTTATCATTAGAGATTTTAATCTACATGTCGAATGGTTTAACCAGGTCGGTCAAGGCAATCTTGAGGAGGAGTTTATAGAATGTATCCGCAATAGTTTCCTCGAACAGTATGTAATGGAACCTACGAGGGAACATGCGGTCCTAGATCTTGTCCTGTGTAATGAGACAGGTTTGATTCATGATCTCATAGTTATGGATCCTCTCGGAAGGAGCGATCACAATATGGTGGAATTTAAAATACAGATGGAGGGTGGGAAAGTAAAATCAAATACTAGTGTTTTGTGTTTAAACAAAGGAGATTACAATGGGATGAGAGAAGAACTAGCTAAGGTAGACTGGGAGCAAAGACTTTATGGTGGAACAGTTGAGGAACAGTGGAGAACCTTCCAAGTGATTTTTCACAGTGCTCAGCAAAGGTTTATACCAACAAAAAGGAAGGACGGTAGAAAGAGGGAAAATCGACCGTGGATATCTAAGGAAATAAGGGAGAGTATCAAATTGAAGGAAAAAGCATATGAAGTGGCAAAGATTGGTGGGAGACTAGAGGACTGGGAAATCTTTAGGGGGCAAGAGAAAGCTACTAAAAAAGCTATATAGAAGAGTAAGATAGAGTATGAGAGTAAACTTTCTCGGAATATAAAAACAGACAATAAAAGTTTTTACAAATGTATAAAACAAAAAAGAGTGGCTAAGGTCCTTTAGAGGTATTGGAATATTGGTCCTTTAGAGGATGAGAAGGGAGTTTAAATAATGGGAGATGAGGAAATGGCTGAGGAACTGAACAGGTTTTTTGGGTCGGTCTTCACAGTGGAAGACACAAATAACATGCCAGCAACTGATAGAAATGAGGCTATGACAGGTGAGGACCTTGAGAGGATTGTTATCACTAAGGAGGTAGTGATGGGCAAGATAATGGGGCTAAAGGTAGACAAGTCTCCTGGCCGTGATAGAATGCATCCCAGAGTGCTAAAAGAGATGGCTAGGGAAGTTGCAGATGCACTAATGATGATTTACCAAAATTCACTAGACTCTGGGGTGGTCCCGGTGGATTGGAAATGAGCAAACGTGACACCACTGTTTAAAAAGGTTGGTAGGCAGAGAGCAGGAAATTATAGGCCAGTGAGCTTAACTTCGGTAGTGGGAAAGATGCTGGAATCTATCATCAAGGAAGAAATAGCGAGGCATCTGGATAGAAATTGTCCCATTGGGCAGACGCAGCATGGGTTCATAAAGGGCAGGGCGTGCCTAATATTTGCAGAAAATATTGACGACCAAAAAATGTGATGTCGGGCAAGATTTTCTTGGCCTCCCCGTGACATGTTTCTCGGTAGCGGGAGGCAGCACACTGTTGGCTGTTATTGAGACTGCCCATTGAATCCACCCCATGCCAGCTGGAAGATCCCACAGATGTGAACAGCCGGAAGATCTCACCCATGGCCTTTTTCTTGTCACACACTAGTCTATTAGCATTTCTTGTTGCTCACATCAGATACTATCCAACATTCCTTCAGCCAATTAATTAATGTTTACTCTGGAGCCTATAGATTTCTGGATGATGGATGTGTACTTTCCAGGTGTCTCTTTTTGAAAAAGCATTTTGCTCATTTAGCTGCTTCTCATCTGTTTGATCTGTCACTGCATATGGATCTTATTGGAAAATGAGTTGTTCAGTTTTACCTCTGGTAAATATTTAGATTTCAGTAAGTTTATCGATATTCTATATTGTCCATTTGCAATTTCATGCAAATCCCTGCAGAAGCTAAAATTTTATTTTCTCTTGGAGCAAAAATTATATTGCAAACTTGCTCAGAATATAAAAACAGACAGTAAAAGTTTTTACAAATATATAAAACAAAAAAGAGTGGCTAAGGTAAATATTGGTCCTTTAGATGATGAGAAGGGAGTTTTAATAATGGGAGATGAGGAAATGGCTGAGGAACTGAACAGGTTTTTTGGGTCGGTCTTCACAGTGGAAGACACAAATAACATGCCAGTGACTGATAGAAATGAGGCTAGGACAGGTGAGGACCTTGAGAGGATTGTTATCACTAAGGAGGTAGTGATGGGCAAGCTAATGTGGCTAAAGGTAGACTAGTCTCCTGGCCATGATGGAATGCATCCCAGAGTGCTAAAAGAGATGGCTAGGGAAATTGCAAATGCACTAGTG
Source organism: Scyliorhinus canicula (assembly GCF_902713615.1). NCBI lineage: Eukaryota > Metazoa > Chordata > Chondrichthyes > Carcharhiniformes > Scyliorhinidae > Scyliorhinus > Scyliorhinus canicula. Next base: position 118,235,641 of record NC_052160.1, read on the forward strand.
ATAATTTACCAAAATTCACTAGACTCTGGGTTGGTCCCAGGTGGATTGGAAATTAGCAAACGTGACACCACAATTTAAAAAAGGAGGTAGGCAGACAGCAGGAAATTATAGGCCAGTGATCTTAACTTCAGTAGTAGGGAAGATGCTGGAATCTATCATCAAGGAAGAAATAGCGAGGCATCTGGATAGAAATTGTCCCATTGGGCAGACGCAGCATGGGTTCATAAAGGGCAGGTCGTGCCTAACTAATTTAGTGGAATTTTTTGAGGACATTACCAGTGCAGTAGATAACGGGGAGCCAATGGATGTGGTATATCTGGATTTCCAGAAAGCCTTTGACAAGGTGCCAAACAAAAGGTTGCTGCATCACGGTAGCATGGTGGTTAGCATCAATGCTTCACAGCTCCAGGGTCCCAGGTTCGATTCCCGGCTGGGTCACTGTCTGTGTGGAGTCTGCACGTCCTCCCCGTGTGTGCGTGGGTTTCCTCCGGGTGCTCCGGTTTCCTCCCACAGTCCAAAGATGTGCGGGTTAGGTGGATTGGCCATGCTAAATTGCCCGTAGTGTAAGGTTAATGGGGGGATTGTTGGGTTACGGGTATAAGGGTTACGTGGGGTTAAGTAGGGTGATCATTGCTCGGCACAACATCGAGGGCCGAAGGGCCTGTTCTGTGCTGTACTGTTCTATGTTCTATAAGATAAAGATGCATGGCATTAAGGGTAAAGTAGTAGCATGGATAGAGGACTGGTTAATTAATAGGAAGCAAAAAGTGGGGATTAATGGGTGTTTCTCTGGTTGGCAATCAGTAGCTAGTGGTGTCCCTCAGGGATCCGTGTTGGGCCCACAATTGTTCACAATTTACATAGATGATTTGGAGTTGGGGACCAAGGGCAATGTGTCCAAGTTTGCAGATGACACTAAGATGAGTGGTAAAGCGAAAAGTGCAGAGGATACTGGAAGTCTGCAGAGGGATTTGGATAGGTTAAGTGAATGGGCTAGGGTCTGGCATATGGAATACAATGTTGACAAATGGGAGGTTATCCATTTTGGTAGGAATAACAGCAAACGGGATTATTATTTAAACGATAAAATATTAAAGCATGCCGCTGTGCAGAGCGACCTGGGTGTGCTAGTGCATGAGTCACAGAAAGTTGGTTTACAGGTGCAACAGGTGATTAAGAAGGCAAATGGAATTTTGTCCTTCATTGCTAGAGGGATGGAGTTTAACACTAGGGAGGTTATGTTGCAATTGTATAAGGTGTTAGTGGGGCCACACCTGGAGTATTATATTCAGTTTTGGTCTCCTTACTTGAGAAAGGACATACTGGCACTGGAGGGTGTGCAGAGGAGATTCACTAGGTTAATCCCAGAGCTGAAGGGGTTGGATTATGAGGAGAGGTTGAGTAGACTGGGACTGTACTCATTGGAATTTAGAAGGATGAGGGGGGATCTTATAGAAACATTAAAAATTATGAAGGGAATAGATAGGATAGATGCGGGCAGGTTGTTTCCACTGGCGGGTGAAAGCAGAAGTAGGGGACGTAGCCTCAAAATAGGGGGAAGTGGATTTAGGACTGAGTTTAGGAGGAACTTCTTCACCCAAAGGGTTGTGAATCTGTGTAATTCCTTGCCCAGTGAAGCAGTTGAGGCTCCTTCACTAAATGTTTTTAAGATAAAGATAGATAGTTTTTTGAAGAATAACGGGATTAAGGGTTATGGTGTTCGGGCCGGAAAGTGGAGCTGAGTCCACAAAAGATCAGCCATGATCTCATTGAATGGCGGAGCTGGCTCGAGGGGCCAGATGGCCTACTCCTGCTAATAGTTCTTATGTTCTTATTATGTTCTTATATTTATGTAGGTTTCCCCTGGGTGCTTCGATTTCCTCCCACAGTCTAGAATTGTGCAAGTTAGGTGGATTTTCCATGCCAAATTACCCATTAATGTCCAAAGGTTAGGTAAGGTTACAAGTGCACAGAGAACTGCAAGTTCCCAAGAAGTCCCCCAATAACGATTATCTCGCCTGGGATTTAGACTCTGAATTGTTTTCACTTTTTGCAGAGCCGGTTTGTCCAATTCATTTGAGAAGTGTGAGAAGCACCTCTTTGGTCAGACCCACCAGACACTTGGGTAATCACCATGGTGCCTCAAGAGGAAGACAAATAAGAGGATGACCAGCAATATCAAGATGAATCTCAACCTCGGGCTTCAACTATTGCTGTTATGATGCAAACTATGGCACAAATGCTGCAATCTCCAGCCAACACACCCAACTGCAAGATGCTTTGCTATAATGAACAGGCATCAACTTACTGAATCACACTCAGTGAGGCACGGAAGCACGCAAGGGAACACAGACAACAAATTGAGCACACCAAGACGCACCCACGCGCCTTCAACACTGCAGGATCACGGGAGACCACATTCAAAAAGAAATATCAGATTCAGATAATGGGATATGCCAGAGGCCCTCGGGCACACCAGATGGAGAGTTGACAAATAGAGGTTCAACTCCAACAGGCAAGTGCCAGGAAGACTGACTACAACTCAAACACCAAGTTGACAAAGTTTCCCAATGTGACCAGAACAAGATCTACTAAAAGTGTCACGCCTTCAAGCTGCCTGAACTTATATATCAGACTGGAGTGGGGGAGAATAGGTCACACGATTGTAATGTAAACACTTAGGAGTTTGGGGAGAGGAGTAGCATAAGGGTATCTGGCACAGCAAGGATCAATGTGGACCACAGTGTAATGCAAAGAGACGCACGACCTGAGACTGGAGAGAGATGTGTATTAGGCAGAGATATACGTATGTGTGAGCATGGAGTTAACTCCTAACTTGGACTAGACCCTGGATCTACGTACAGGACCTGACCCTGGATAAATGAACAAAGTTATGTGTTATCAATGAACAGCTAATGTTCATCCATACAAGTCTTATAACCTCTTCCTGCGAGACCTACTGAGTATACAACATGAAACATATTCCTTTAAAATAAAACTTGGGTACTTTTTTTTAATGACCTTGCTGATCTGTGGCGCAATATTTATGGGTGTATTTGTACACGGAGATTGCTTTGTTCCTTTACCACAGCTTTCAAGTAATAAGTGACATCCCTATATTTCCTACCAAAATGTGTTTATCTGTATTGAACACAATTTGCCAATTATTTTTTCATTCTACAAATTTATCCATGTTCTCCTGTAATTTGTTGCAGTCCCATCAATCCTACAGTCAGCCTGCTGACGCATCAGGTACCCGGCAACTGGAAAATCCAGTCAATGTGAGGCAAGTGTCTTTAATTAAGCCCTCTGGTGCCATGGCCGGGAAGATCCAAAAGGATTTTGCCTCATTTTCTGGCTGCCCAACTTCCACAGGCCACTGGTAATTCAGCTCATTGAGCTTAAGAAAAGGATATTTGGTGAAACCACTCTATGCAGGCTTCTATGCTGCGCATGAACCTTCTAAAAATAATTGAAACTCTACTTCGCACAGCTTTGCACACTTCCAAAAGATGTTATCAAACCATCACCCGACTTGTCATTTAAACCTTTTGAAATGGATTATATAGCTGCCTTTCATTCTAAGACATGGGTTCAAAATCCGCTTGTGTGTCCAAAGTCATATGACCCCAGGCAGCTGTGTTCAGTTGCGAATGCGCCATAGATCCACTCTCAAATCTGAGAAGTCTTGTTTAATTATCCACTATTCTTTGCTTGAATCAAGGACACTGAACTCAGTTAATAAAAGAACAAGATGGCAAAATCTATTCTGGAGCAAAGAGATGAAAGGTGTGACAATCCAAATCAGGACCAGTAACTATACAAGATTTGAAATTCCAGTTAATAATGACACCAAGGTTCCGCAGTTTTAATTGAACTTTATTATACAAAGTCAACAATGTCAATATTCTAATCTTAACAGGACACAAATTAGGGGCGGCATGTGGTGCAGTGGTTAGTACTGGGACTACGGCGCTGAGGACCCGGGTTCGAATCCCGGCCCTGGGTCACTGTCCATGTGGAGTTTTCACATTCTTCCTGTGTCTGCATGGGTTTCACCCCCACAACCCAAAGATGTGCGGGCCATGCTAAATTGCCCCTTTATTCTAAAAAAAAATAATTGGGTACTAATAAATTTATTTTTAAAATGACATGGCACAAACATGAAATAACAGGCAAAATGTGGTTGAACACAACACATAAAATGGCAGCTTCTACCAACACACAGCCCACTGATTTCACAGCAACCCACCTAGTTACTGAGTGACCGCTGTGAGTCACAAAACACTTGTTACAACTCTGTCTCCCAAAATAAGGATTTCACCTCCTGACGTTTGAAGATCTAGCATCTGAATTCACTCACAAACCACTCCAACTCGGGCTGCATCCGTGACTGCTCACTTCCTGATTGTTCAATCACTTCTCCGAAGACTCTGTTGCATAGGATTCACAAAGCTGCAGTCCTGCCTTTAAATACTGGTATAATTCCAGCTTGTTCACAAAACGCTAGCTTCACTAAGCTGGCACTATTCCTGGGTTCCTCTGAATTCCATTTTTCCAGATGTACCTTGTTAAAATAGACTCCAAGCACTTCTTCCGAACCCAAATCAGTGCAGACTTGATGAGTTGAATGGCCTCCCTCTGCACTGTAGGAATTCTAATTTGCGGCTCTAGGAAACCCATGCAGTCACTGGGAGAATGTACAAAGACCACAGTCACATAAGGTACAAATTTAACACTGGTCCCTACTGTTGTGAGGCAACAGTGCTGACTAATGTGCCACCATGTGAAACAAATATGTTTCTGCCTTGCTTACTTCTTATTCTTATTCATTCAGAATTATCTCAATTGTGTTCTGATGTTTCAGGATGACATTTGTAGAAGCTTGTAAAGTTTAATGTACAACATTTATTAACAAAAATGATTTTATCAATACAAAACTTTGAAACCAATTAACATTTAACTTAAAGTTTAACTTAACAGTTGAACAATTACATAAAACTGCCTCAACTTTTACAAATTTCTTGCAATAAAATATATTTTCTCACTTTTTTCATAGAATTTACAGTGCAGAAGGAGGCCATTCGGCCCATCGCGTCTGCACTGGCTCTTGGAAAGAGCAACCTACCCAAGCCCACACCTCCACCCCATCCCCACAAACCAGTAACCCCACTCAACACTAAGGGCAATTTTGGACGTGAAGGGGCAATTTATCATGGCCAATCCACCTAACCTGCATATCTTTGGACTGTGGGAGGAAACTGGAGCACCCGGAGGAAACCCACACACACACGGGGAGGATGCGCAGACTCCGCACAGACAGTGACCTAGGCCGGGAATCGAACCTGGGACCCTGGAGCTGTTAAGCATTTGTGCTAACCACAATGCTACCGTGCTGCCCTTGAACATAATGGTCCTATCCCATCTATTTGTAAGGTGAAGCGGTGGGTTTTGACAATTGTTAATTGACAAGCTCAACGTCTGGAAGCAGTAGCTGCTGAAGGGCAGTATCCTGGCACACATTTCCTCTGACATTATTTTGGGATGTCCTTTGGCAGTATTCGCTTAGGGACAGGTGATTGATTCTCTGCAATACCTGTCAGACAGATAGTTCACATTAGCTTACAGAAAGCTTACAAATATCAACTAATGCATTAAGCTTTGCTAAAGCATTTTAAGCAATCAAAAAAGGCTACTAAGGACTAACACTACATCAGGGAAACTTGTAAACAACTCTGCTTAAAAACATTGCAAAATCCAAATGTACTTTTGTTCTGAACCAGCTGTGAGGACAGGCATGCTAACATTAGTATCTTTGAAGGAGTCAATAACACCAGTATCGAGCTGTGATCATCCAAAACCAACACCTCTGGGCAGCCCATATGCTCAGGATGTCAGACTCCCGACTGCCTCTTCAGCCAGCTCATGGAAGGATCCCAAACAAGAGGAGGACAAAGTAAACGTTTTGAAGACACATTGTAGGATTACCTCAAGAAATGGAACATAGATGTCAATGCCTGGAAGATCTTTGCTCAAAAGTCCCACTTGGAGGAACCTCCCAATTGAAGGGCCAGAATTCTGCTAGAACACCCGAAGGAAGAGTGGGCTCAGAAAGGAAGCCTGAGGAAAGAATACCAGCGATTGAGCATCCAAGGACCGATCCCAACGTTTGAACACTCCTGCCACGTGAGTGATTGAAGATGCAGCTCCAGGATCGAGCTCATCAGCCACGCAAGGACCCAGTAACACTGAGTATCTTAGGGGGACAATCATACCTGTTAGCGAGTGATTAATGAATTCAACATCCTCAAAAAAAGTGACAAACCAAAGTTTAAAAAAAATAATTATTTCATTTTGTGACTTCAAACTCACTTTACTATCTATAGTACCCTTTTAATGGAATGAACAGCCTCATTACAAACCAAAGCTTAAAAAAAATGTATCTTCCTTTCATTTTATTTGCATTTTAAACATTTTTATAAGCACTAATAATATAAAACTTTAACCGACCAAAGAAATGTCTCCTGCCTCTCTAGACTGAACACATTCCATGCAAATAAAAAGGTTTAAAAACTCACCAAATATCGGGGTAAGTGGCCCAACTTAGTGCTGCAGTTGGATTTTCATTCAGCCGCATAGAGCTTCAAGCAGGGAAATAAATACCGGTCGTGAGTTTAAACGGCGCGCGGTTTCAGTGTCCAAACCTGAGCACCAGCACTTCCGGGTCGTCACGAGGTCCATATGCGTTGCGAATCATCCGGGACGTTACGGGCCGATATTTCTCAAGAGAATTGAGATACTGTCTGTTCCAGAAGAAATAGTGACACATAGAACATAGAACATAGAACAGTACAGCACAGAACAGGCCCTTCGGCCCTCGATGTTGTGCCGAGCCATGATCACCCTACTCAAACCCACGTATCCACCCTATACCCGTAACCCAACAACCCCCCACCCCTTAACCTTACTTTTTAGGACACTACGGGCAATTTAGCATGGCCAATCCACCTAACCCGCACATCTTTGGACTGTGGGAGGAAACCGGAGCACCCGGAGGAAACCCACGCACACACGGGGAGGACGTGCAGACTCCGCACAGACAGTGACCCAGCCGGGAATCGAACCTGGGACCCTGGAGCTGTGAAGCATTTATGCTTCACATGACAAGGAAATTTAATGGGGGCTATGAGCTTTATAGATTAAATAAGGAAAGGCTATTACGTCTGGTTGGAGAGTCTATAACAACAGGCCAACAACTGAAAATTGCCACTTGTCCTTGAGAAAAGTTACGAAAAATGTCTTTACACAAGAGTTTCATTCAGCATGGAATGCTTTGCCGAAAGCGATAATTGAGGTTGGGACTATTGCATGTTTTCAGGGAAAATGTAATAAATATTTGACACAGAAATAGATACAAAGCAATTTTTGAGACAGCAGGGCAGAGCTGTGATTTCAGATTGCTCCAACAAAGAGCTGACACCGACACGATAGGGTGAATTCCCTCCTCTAGCCCTGGAAATGTCGACAGTTCTAAGGTTCTAACCAGTCGCATCCTGCCATTAGATGTTGCCAATTCAGGAAGAGATATTTCTGCCTCTTTTGTTATGCTGAGACGGTATTACTTGGACTGAATGCTCTAAGGAAATAACGATTGAGCGTAAAGTCTGCTTGTTCAGATTTACCAATGACAGGTAACTAAACTGACATTAAAACTAGATCCGACCCATTTCTCCTGAACCATCCAACTGTGAATATCTCCTCCAATTCCAGTGGTTTGGGATATTAGTTGGTTATACTATATATGATATTTTAAAATGTCCGATTTTTAAGACTCACCAATGAAAATAGCTAGTGAGAAAATATTGCTGGACCATTTGGTTCCAGATTTTTATCTCGCAACTGTATTTGTATTCCATCTCCCTCTCATTTAACCATGGAGTTGTGAAGTGATTGAACATAGTTCTACTGTATGGGAGGTCGGTTATCTCAGATGGCTCGTTTGCGATGTCGACAGCGCGGGTTAAATTCCCATGAGATTATCATGAACGGCCCTACTTCTTCTTAAGCTTATCCCTCACCTGAGGTGTGATGATCCTTAGTTCAAATCACTACCATCAGCTCTCTCTCTTTCACAAAGGGGAGAGAAGCCATGGCCCACTGGGACTTGGGTGAGTTTTGCTTCATTTTCACTGTACATGTTTTCTTTGTAGCTTGTCGGGCCTTCTAAGCCTATCCACCAGGTAAAAAGTCATGTTGATAACAATTTACTTGAGCACAATCTTCACAGACTGGTTCTTTAACAGTCCAATGTCAACAAACATATTCTTGCTAACTGATGCTGCCCCCTGCACCAGATAGCTTTGCATGCTGGTCCTCTGCATCACAGATCATTAACATGTGACCCCAATATCATGCTCAAAATTGTTCCCTCTTGCATGTAATGTTAACTGTAATCTGCCTGAGCAACCTTGCAGAATCACTGAATTATTACAGAGCAGAAGGAGGCCTTCGACCCATTGAGTCTGCACCGGCTGGCCGAATGAACAATTCCACCAGTTCCATGTCCTCAACTCCTCCCCATAACCCTGCAAATTCTCTCTTTTCAAATAACAGCATCATTCCCTTTCGAATGCTTCAATTAAACCTGCCTCCACCACACTCTTGGACAGTGTATTCCAGACTCTATTCATTCACTGCATGAAAAAGTTTCCTCACATCGCTATTGCTGCTTTTCCTAATTAAATTCTGTGTTGTCTCATTGTTGATCCTTTTATGTGTGGGAACAGTTTCTCCTTAGCTCATCTGTCCAGACTCCCCATGATTATGAATATCTCTACCAGATCTCCTCTCGGCCATCTTTTCTTGAAGGAAAACGGTCAAGATCTCAAGTTTGTTTTCATGAACCATTCTTGTGAATTTTTTATGTACTCTCTCTACAATATCTTCACATTGTTCCCAAAGTGTGGCACCCAGAGCTGGTTGCATTAATCCAACTGAGGCTAAACTAGTGATTTATACAAATTCAGCACAATTTCCTTGCCGTTTCATTCTATTAATAAAGCATCGGATATGGTACAGTTTATTAACTGCTCTCTCAACCTGTCCTACCACTTTCAATGACTTAGTCACAAACACACCCAGGTCTATCTACTATTGCACCCTCTTAAGAATTGTACTTGCTATTTTATACTTTCATTCCATATTCTTTATACCAAAGTGAATTACTTCTCTGTATTGAACTTCTTCTGCCACCTATCCGCCTATTCCACCAACTTGTCTAAGTCCTTTTGATGTTCTACACTTACTCATCATCACAATTCTTCTGAGTTTTGTATCATCTACAAACTTTGAAGATGTGCCCTGTACACAAGGTATGGATCATTCATATATACCAGGAAAAGCAATGGTCCCAACACTGACGCATGGGGGAACTCCATTACAAACCATTCTCCAGCCCAAAACACATCCAATAACCACTATTCTGTTTCCTGGGACTTGGCCAATTCTGTATTCATGTTGCTATTGTCCCTTTTATTCCATGAGCTTTAACTTTGCTCACAAGTCTTTTGTGCGGCACTTTATCAAATATCTTTTGGAAGTCCTTGTACCTCCAAAGCATTGTCCTTATCGACCCTCTCTGTTACCTCTGTAAAAAAACTCCAGTAAGTGAGTTCAACATGATTATCCCTTAAAACCATGCTGACTTTCCTTAACCAACCCACATTTGTCCATGTGACTGTTAACCTTGCCCCGAGTTATTGTTTCCAGAAGGTTCCCCACCACCAAAATTAAATTGACTGGCCTGTAGTTGCTGGATTTATCCTTGCACCCTTTTTCTGAACAAGGGTGTAATGTTTACAATTCTCCAGTCCTTTGGCACCACCTCGAATCTAAGGAATACTGAAAAATTAAGCCAATGACTCCCCAATTTTCATGCTCACGACTTGCAGTATCTTTGGGTGCATCTCATCCGGTCCTGGTGCCTTTATCATCTTTAAGTGCAGATAACCTTTACAATACTTCCTTTTCCATTTTAAATCCTCCTCGCTTCTGAAATTATGTCATTCTTTCCTCATAGTCTGAATAGCATCTTCTTCTTTGGTAAAGACGGATGCATGGTATTAGTTTAATGCTTCATCTCTGTTCCCTGCTTCAATTTTTAAATTTCCTTTTTGGTCCCTCATTCTCCAGACTTCTTTTACCATTCTTTTACTATTTATATGCCGACTGAAGACTTTGTTTCCCTTTTATGTTAGCTGCCAGGAACTTTTTATATTCTCTCCTTCCTTCTCTTATTTGCTTCTTCATGTCCCCTCTGAATCTTGTGTATTCCCAGCATATTGAAGTCGAGTCATCCTCTTGTGTTTTGTAATATCATTTACTGGCTCTAACTGCAGACATTTTTGATTCTCTTCCTGTACCTGGAGATGCCTGAAGCAGACAAAACATATGCATACATTTTTTTCTGTAGTTAGGTTCTCCTGGAAAAGGTCACTAGCCTATCGCCAGAGGCTGGAGCTTGAAAGATGATAATTCACACCAAGCATGGCTGACCAGGAGGCTGTCCCTTTCTTACCTCCTGCAGTAGGCACATTGGAAAGATTTGCAGGTTGAGAATCAATCTTTTGGACTACATCCAGAGGTGTGCCCGTTAAAGGATTGGCCATGCTAAATTGCCTCTTAGTGTCGAAAGATGTGCCGGTTAGGTGGGGTTACGGGGTGAGGGCGGGGAAGTGAGCCTAGCTAGGGTGCTCTTTCAGAGGGTCGATGCAGACCCGATAGGCCGAATGGCCCCCTTCTGCACCGTAGGGATTCCATGATTCTGCTTCTTGCCCAGTCTGATAAACAAAAGCACTGACTTGTAGATAACTATCCTCCTTGTGAAGGTTTGTCATAGTCCTGGAACATGAATATTTTTCTTTACATGTTGTTCATGGTGGTTGTTGTAAAAGGCTAACATCTCTTGTGGTGTGAATTTAGGTATGCTGCGGAACACTGTTTTCCATTTTTCTCTAAGCTAATGAAAGTCAACTTGACTGAGTATGATAGGCGTGTGGAGATTAGTGGAGCAGAGAACATGGGTTGCAGCGATCTCGATGAGCTGGAGCTTATGGAGGTAGGGAGGTCAGTGTAGGATATTTGTGGTGTGTTGAGCCTTTGGTATAATGGTATAATGAATGTATGGACTAAAGCCCTGGCAATAGGTGGATGGAATAATTTTCAGAGGTGGAATCAAGGAATTTGGCTCGTTAAAATTAACCTACTAAACAGCGTCATGTTGCACTAGAGAATGTTTGCTGACAATGGGGGTGATTTTTGCACCCCTGTTAGATATCAGTGAGACTATCAAAGGGTCTTCCCACGATTTCTCCCCCCCCCCCCCCCCCCCCCCCCATCACCGACCGAATATTGAAACCTTGCCATTGTGGTTCACAACAACTCCGAGAGGATGTGAAATTGTCGAGAGGATCCTGCCGGGTGTGCCAAGGTAAAGCAGAGAGGGAAATACTCGGGCACTGCCCCAGGTTGTCAGTGCCCAGGGAGGGGGTGGAGGAGAGAATTTTAACTCTCTGCTGATTGGCGAGCCCCTTAAAGATGGCGTCCAATCTCTGTGGAGTTGGCCTTGCTGGCTCCATCAGACTGAAGGCGTAAACCACACCTCCAGGTTTGTTTTGTCAGTGTCAGAAAGTCTGGCCTAAAAACCTGTCTGTACATCTGGAGAGATCACAGAATCTCTACAGTGCAGAAGGAGGCCATTCGGCCCATTGAGTCTGCACCATCCCTCTGAAAGAGCACCTTATCTAGGCCCAAGTCTGAATGTCATCCAGGTCTTGCTGCAGGCATAATTATTGAGGTATGTGGAAAGTTGTGAATGGTTTAGAACACTGATCATTCGCAAACATCCTCAGTTCTGACCTTCTAATGAGAGGAAGGTCATTAATGAAGCAGCTGATGATGGTTTGACCCAGGTTATAACGCTGAGAAACTCCTGCAGTGAAGTTCTGTGGCTGAAATTATTGGTCCCCAATAATCACAAAAATTTTCCTTTCTGCTACCTCGAGCGAGAGATTTACTCAGTTTTCAGTGACTTCAATTTTGTTAAGCTTGCTTACTGCCTTGATGTCAAGGACAGTCATTCTCCCCTTACCTATGGATTTCAACTTGTCCATGTTTGGACCAAGGTGGTAATGAGGTCTGGAGCAGTGCGGTCGTGTTGGAACACAAACTGAGCATTAGCTGTGCAAACATAGCTTGATAGCACTGTCAATGATGCCTTCCATCACTTTGCAAACTGGAACAACTTGACAAGGGGCATAGCTTGTTCTTTTTAAAAAATATGGCATCAGTTTTCAGCACTACCACCAGGATGTTGTTGGGATCTAATGTGTATCTAGCACTCAGCCATTTCTTGATATCATCGCAGTTAATCAAGTTGACTGAAGACTGGCATCTGTGGTGATAGGGAGCTGAGAGGAAGTCAGACAATGACCATCTTCAACAAGAGAGAATATAACCATTTCCCATTTGAAATTCAATGGCATTATCATCCGAGAACCCCCACCCATCCGAGGAGATTTACTATTGACCAGAAACTTAACTGGACCAGCCGTAGAAATACAGTAATTGATTGGCTTTGCTATTATCGCCAGAGGCTTGGCGTTTCTCAATCCTCAAAGCCTGTCTACCATCTACAAAGCACAAGTGTGCTGAAATACCTCCCTACTTGCCTGGATGAGAGCTGTTCCAACAACACACAAGAAGCTTCACACCATTCAGGACAAAGCAGCCCCCTTGATTGGCACCCTATCCACCACTGGTGCAGCATGGCTACATCGACCAGATGCACTTCAGCAACTCACCCGGCTCCTTCCAAACCTTCATCCTTTACCACCTAGACTAATCAGGGGAGCCGCTGCACGGGAGCACCATTACCTGCAATTTCCCTCCCAAGTCCCACACCATCCTGACTTGGAGCTATGTTGCCATTCCTTCACTGGGTCAAAATCCCGGAAGTATAGAACATAGAACATAGAACATTACAGCGCAGTACAGGCCCTTCGGCCCTCGATGTTGCGCCGTCCTGTGAAACCCCTCTAAAGTCCCTCTACACTATTCCCTTATCGTCCATATGCCTATCCAATGACCATTTGAATGCGTTTAATGTTGGCGAGTCCACTACTGTTGCAGGCAGGGCATTCCACGCCCTTACTACTCTCTGAGTAAAGAACCTACCTCTGACATCTGTCCTATATCTATCTCCCCTCAATTGAAAGCTATGTCCTCTCGTGCTGGACATAACCATCCGAGGAAAAAGGCTCTCGATGCCCACCCTATCTAATCCTCTGATCATCTTGTATGCCTCAATTAAGTCACCTCTTAACCTTTTTCTCTCTAATGAAAACAGCCTCAAGTCCTTCAGCCTTTCCTCATGTGATCTTCCCTCCATACCAGGTAACATCCTTGTAAATCTCCTCTGTACCCTTTCCAATGCTTCCACATCCTTCCTATAATATGGCGACCAGAACTGCACACAATACTCCAAATGCGGCCGCACCAGAGTTTTGTACAGCTGCAACATGACCTCATGGCTCCGAAACTCAATTCCTCTACCAATAAAAGCTAACACACCGTACGCCTAAGTCTATCCCTAACGACACTGCAGTGTACTTACACCACCTGGACTGCAGCAGTTCAAGAAGGTGTCTCATCACCATCTTCTTGGGAAATTATGTATATGATAAATGCAAGTCTTGTAAGCGACATTGCCCACGTCCTATAAAAACAAACTGAGCAGAGGCAGGATGAAAATGGCTAAAAATGCACTTGAAGAATGTAGTGGTGGTAACCGTCTGGGCACAGTATTCAAATGGAGATTTAATTACCCAGTTGCTTGCATGTTCTGATCTAGGATAGCAAGAGCGATGGTGAATTACTTGTTTCATAATGAAATTACAAATTTAAACAGCCCTATTGCAATTAGGGCTAGGTGGTTATATGGTTTGTACATCTTATATGAATTGAGAGGTTAATAACTCCCAGACTAATTGGGATAAAGTTAGACTTACCAGTAGCACAAAGTAGATGATGAAGAAATAACATTTCAGGCTAGTGACTAAATTGGTGGTTGTCCGAGGTTGATTTCACCGACCCGCTCCCCCACCTCGGCTCCATCTAACTCATTTCAAGTATGAGACGGTGGTAAAGGTGTCAATATGCAGGTAAATCTCATAATGTTCATGTTTCCAGCAGTGAGATGCGTGTGAAGGGATGGTTGGTCAACAAAAGAGCCCTCCTTATTTGACCTGTGCTTCCCTTAAGCATGGCCCATTGTGACATGTGGAACACTCCAGTTAACCTTTTTATGGGCTCCGTTTGGAATCCGCTAGATTCCTTTCTTTTTGATTGGTGGACAATTGAGAGTTTTTAATTCTTCTTCCAACATGGCTCTTTTAAATAAATGAGCTCTTTTGAACTTTACAGCTTTATTTTAAACCGCTTTTTAAAAAGTAAGTTCTGGTAGTCCTAACGTCCTTACTCTCTTGAACCCAGAAATGGCAGATAATTCGGGGTATGAATGGTGAGTGTACGGATGGTCAAAGCTGCACTGAATTTGGACTTCTCCTTGACAGAAGATGCTTTTTGTTGATGTCACCTTGTGCAATAATTTTTTTAAATTATTTTATTCCAAGCTATACAGAAAATACCACAATCACATAAAATGTACACAGACCTATTGCAGTTTGTCATTTATCTTCAAAAATTAACCAAGTCAAACCCCCCCCCCCCCCCCCCCCCCGGGCTTACTTGATTTGTTTCCAGTTGCCGGAACTCTTCCATGTTCCCTAACCACGCCAAAACCCCAGGTGGCATCAGCGACATCCATCCAAATAGGATTCATCGCGGGGCAATCAAAGAGATGCTGGCCACAATAATGCCCCCTTCACCTCCAGCAGCTCCGGCAACTCTGATACGCCAAAGATTTCTACCAATGGGCACAGCTCCATCCTCACACCCACGATCACCGACACAGCCTGAAAAACCAGAAAAAAAGGACCAGTTTCGGGAAAGACGAAAACATATTCACGTGATTCGCTGGCCCGTTTAACCGTTTAAGCACCTCTCGCACCTATTCTCCACATCAGGAAAGAACCCATTCCTACGCGCTCCAGTTATATGAGCCTGTGAACAACTTAAACTTTAAATTGTATCAGGCTCATCAACCCCCCGGAATAGGGTCCCCTCTGCAGAAAGGCTACCTGAATCCTGTGTGTCTGACCCGCCCACGCAAAAAGGCTGACATTAGCTTATCCAGCCTAACAAAAAAGGCGTTGGGAAGGAAACTTGCCAAGGAAAGCGACAGAGCATCCCACCTCTTGAGAGACCCTCCATAAGACTGGCCGAGTTCAGTTTGTACATCATGGCCCACTCGTGAGCGACCTGAAACCAAGATACCTGAATTTAGTTTTAGGCAGCTCGAACGGCAAGGTTCCAGGTCTGCACTCCTACCCAGGGAATTTACCGGAAATACCTCTCTCTTCCTCATGTTGAATTTGTACTCTGAGAAGGCTCCAAACTTCCTGAACAACCGATTATCTTCCCAATACATGAAAAAGAATCTGAGACGTACAGCCACAAATTGCATAAAGCGACATCCCATGCTCTCTGCACCCCCTTTCAATGCCTCTCTAGTTCTTCGACGACCTAAGTGTGATGGCCAAGGGGTCAAATAAGTGCAAACAACAGGGAAAACAGACACCAATGTCTCGTGCCCCTTTACAGCTAGAAATATCATGTGCTCACCGCATCAGTCCAGACACTCGCCATGGGGGCAGTATACAAAAATCTCACCCAGGCGATAAATGTTGGCCCAAACCCAAACCATCCCAGGACCTCAAAAAGATACCTCCATTCCAACTGATTGAAAGCCCTATCTGCGTCCATTGAGATAATTACTTCTGGCACCTTCCCCCACATGGGGTCATGACCACGTTTGAAAGTTGTCAAATATTAGTTGACAATTGTCACCCCTTGACAAAGCCAGTCTGCTCTTTGGAGACCATTTCTGGAACACAACCCTCCAGACGTCTCGTGAGCACCTTCACATCAGGGTTCAGAATAGAAATGAGCCACTGGATCCTTATCCTTCTTCGAGATCAGGGAGACAAATGCCTGTGCCAGCATAGCCAATTCCCCTCGCAACAAGGAATCGCAGGGAGTCATTATATATCCTCAATAAATGTGGTAAATTGCTTATACAATTTCACCGGAAAGCCATCCGGTCCTGGTGCCTTCCCTGCTTGTTTGGAACCAATGTGCTCCATTATCTCCTGCAGTCCCAACGGCACCTCCAACCCTGTCCCCTCCCCCTCTCTACCACAGGGAAGTCCAACCTATTGAAGAATTGCTCTATCTCTGAATCCTCCGCCAGTAACTTGGACCTACACAGCCCCCACTTAAATGCCTCAAATGCTCCATTGATTTTGTCCAGAGTTGTCACCAGCCCTCCCCCCTGCCCCCTAATCCAGTCTATCTCTCATTCAGCCGCTTGTCATCTCAACTAGTGAGTTAACAGACACTGGCCTTTTCCCTATACTCATAGGATACACTCCGTGAGCGACACAGCTGGTTCACTGCTGTCGATACCAAATCGAATTCCACTTGCAACCTCTTTTCTGCTAACAACTCTTCTGTCAGGGCTGCTGAATACTGTTGGTCCAACTTCCAGAATAGATTCGACCAACCTCTGCCTTTCCGCCATCCCAACCTTATCCCTGTGGACCTTATATTAAATTACTTTCCCTCTGACCGCCTTTAGCGCCTCCCAAAACGTGGAGGGCAAAACCTTCCCATTCTGGTCCATAGCTGAGGCTACCTTCTTGCAAAACCTCTTGTCCACCAGGAGCACCAAATCTAACTTCCACGGGGGCCGCTGGGCTCGACCTGTCACTAGCCTCACATCCACACAATGCGGTACATGGCCTGATATCACTATCGCAGTGTATTCTGTCCCCATAATTCTGGGAGTATCGACTTCACCACCATGAAAAAATCTATTTGGGAGTATACCTGAAGCAATGGGAGAAAAAGGACCACTCCCCCTCTCTCGGTGCCTCAGCCTCCACAGGTCCACTCTCCCAAGCACGTTCGTTCCATAAACGTGATTAAATTATTTCGCCGTTTCCGATGTTACTCAAGACTTGGGGCTCAATCTGTCCATCCTTCGGTCCAACACGCAATTGAAATCATCCCCCATGATCAATTGATGAGAATCGATGTCCGGGATGGTCGCTAATGCCTTCGTAATAAAATCCATATCATCCCAGTTTGGTGCATAAATGTTGACTAAGATGATTGCCCCCTTCCTTGATTAAGATGATTGCACCCCCCACCCCCACCAAGACCCCACTAACCATCAAGTTCCTCCCCCTGGATCCAACATGATGCTGGCAACTGTAAAGGTTTGTTGAACAGGATTGCAACCCCTCTCGACTTTGAATCAGAAACTGAGTGGAATGTCTGCTCCATCCATCCCTTCCTTAGCCTCATCTGACCCTTCACCCTCAAATGCATCTCAAGCCTTCAAGCTCTTCAAATGAGAAAATAATCGGAATCTTTTAACTGGGCTATTCAACCCCCACATGTTCCATGTCGCCATTCTCAGAGGGGGTCACAGGGCAGCTCCCTCTATTGAGGTCCACTATCCCTACTTAGAGAATCCAGGTTCACCTCGGTTTCTGGTCTACCCATAATAGCTACCACCTCCGTCCCCACACACACCGAGCCACAAAAGCACCTGCGTCACCAGAAAACTACCTCTCCCCCCCCCCCCCCCCCCCCACTCCACAGATGACATTGTGCAAACTGGAAAGAACCAGTCTCCCAGCAAGAGAAAAGCACAGGACTCAAACCAATCCCGACATCGACCATGGTGAAGACATGAACACACAGAAGCTACAAACATTCAAATTACAATAACATCAAAACTGTACATTCTCGACATTAATCCTCCCCCAAACCATTCTTTCTCATTTGGTCATTCGTCTCCTCAGCTGTATTAAAGTAATTTTCTTTACTCTTGAGTGTGACCCATAGTTTTGCCGAGTACAGCAGACCAAATTGAAACTTGCTCCGCACCTTTAGGGGCCAGGCCCGCGCCGGAGTGGCTCCTGCTCTGCCGACTGGCGCCAACGGCCTTTGGCGCCACACCAGCCGGCACCAGGGGTGGCCGAAAGGCCTTCGCCGGTCTGCGTGAGTCCGCGCATGCGCCGGAGCGTCAGCAGCTGCTGATGTCACCACCGGAGCATGCGCGGTGGAGGGGGTCTCTTCTGCCTCTGCCATGGTGGAGGCCGTGGCGCGGTGGAAGAAAAAGAGTGCCCCCACGGCACAGGCCCGCCCGCCAATCGGTGGGCCCCGATCGCGGGCCAGGCCACCGTGGAGGCACACCCCGGGGTCCGATCACACCCCCCCCCCCCCCCCCCCCCAGGACCCCGGGGCCCACTCGCGCCGCCTGCTCCCGCCGGCACAGAGGTGGTTTAAACCACGTCGGCGGGAGAGGCCTGACAGCGGCGGGACTTTGGCCCATCGCGGGCCGGAGAATCACCGCAGGGGGCCCGCCAACTGCCAGGGCATGATTCCCGCCCCCGCCGATTCCCGGGTGGTGGAGAATTCCGGCCACGGCGGGGGTCAGAGAATTCCGCCCCTTGTCTTCTCTCGAACTTCCCACCAAGATTAGGAAACAACAGGCTAAGACGGCCCATCAGTAATTCTGCTGGTGCTACCCGGTCATTATATGCGATTTGGTCCAATTAACTAAATAGACAATTTTGTCTCCATGGACCCATGGCTTGTTTTATCATGCCCCTCTGTAAAGGCTACTCTGCCCGCTCAGCCAGGCTGTTTGAAGAATGTGTTTCACTCCATTTGCTGGCATGAACTTGGAGAACACCTCACTGATGAAAGGGTGCCATTATCAGTAACTAGTACCTCCGGGATACCATGGACATTAAATGACTGGCGTAGCTTCTCAATTGTAGTCTGCAAAGTGGTGGATGGCATCCAGTAAATGCCCATCCATTCTGAGTCGGCGTCGACGTGCACCCCAATGAAGCCGGCATGTAACCACTCCAAGAGTTAAGAGAAGCTGATGGCAGGAGCTTTTGATGCTCCTGACATGCTGTACACTACTGCATGAACGTCTCAATGTCACCATCGGGTCCACTGACCAAACGTAACTTCTGGTGAGCATATTCATTTTGGGCACTCTCGGGTGTCCATTGTGCAGGTCCTGCAATAGGTTTTCCTGCCTTGGCTTGGAACCTGAACAAGGGCTTCCCACATCCTGTTGCTTAGTTGTGAAAACTGGCAGTTTTTGCTGTAGTCCCCTGTGTAGGAATATGTGGCGTAACTTCATGAAGGTTGGGTCCTTTTGCGTCCACTCGCAAATCTTCGAGGCAATGACCGGCAACTGTCCATAAAATCTAGTGCCGATACATACTCCTATTCTCTCAACAATAGTGCCCATCGAGCATGTAGTGGTGCCAAAATGATTGCCAAATTCTGAATGAATTTTCCATAACCAAGTGCGAGTCCTAGGAGCTGTGTCGTATTCTCAGAAGTAGTGGCCTGTTTGATAGCTTGAACCTTCTTCACCGAGTGCAAGCCATCCTTGTCGACCTTGTACCCCAGGTATGTGACCACCTTCACCTGGAATATGCACTTGCCCCTTTTAGAGTCGGACGCCTGTCTCAGAGAAATGGTGGAGGACTTCATTTAAATTAACTTTGTGTTCCTCCTTGGTGGCTCCGGTGATCAAATCGTTGTTTAAGTAGACTGCCACTCTTGGGAGCCCTTGAAGGATACTCGCTATAATCCAGTAGAAGATCCCGCATTTGAATGGAAGCCTGGTGTATCCATACAGTTGCCTGTGAGAATTCATGGTCACTTATTTTCAGGACGCCACATCCAGCTCCAACTGGTGGTATGCGTGGCTCATGTCGAATTTGAAGAATGACCTCAAGATAATTTTACATAAAGGTCCTCCATGCGTGGCCTCAGGTACCCGTCCAACCGTTAGGCCTGTTTACCTTCACTTTATAATTGCCACACAGGCAGGCACTGTTATCTGGCTTCAGCATCGGGCCTTCTGGTGCTGCCCACTCCGCGAATTGGTCAGGACGAATAATGCCCAGATTGTCCAGCCGGTTGAGTTCGTCATCCACTTGCGACAGCAGGGCATATGTAACTGGGTGTGACCTAAAATACTTTGAATGCACTTCTGGGTTCACGCAAACTTTGGCCATGGCTCCCTTTATTTTCCACAACCTATCTTGGAAAACTTCCGGGGATTTTCCCAGGGTCTCGTAAGACCTCCCTATACCCATTTTGAAGATCTGCTGCCAATCCAGGTGGTGCCTCTGCAGCCAGTCTTGGTGCAACAGACTGTGTCCAGGCCCTACAGCAGTAGGATCAGACGGCCAGAACCATGCAGACTTGGGCTGCTTGCCCCACACTTTGTTTTTTCCATGATTTTATTTGCAGCTTTTCACAGCAGGTGTGAAGTCACCTGAACACATAAGGAAATGAGCTGGAGTTTTAAAGCAAATTTGCATCTAGAATTGAGCCACAAGTGCAAACATCTGGGAATCGAATGTATTATTGTAATCAATTAATCAGAATCAACCATTGCAAAGGGGAAAACTTTAAATGAGTTGGCTGAGCTGACAGCACTCAAAAGCAAAATACTGTGGTTCCTGGAAATCTGAAATAAAACCCGGAAATACTGGAAACTCAATAGGTCTGGCAGCATCTGTGGAGAGAGAAACAAAATTTCATGACGATAATAGCATTCAAGCTGAAATTATGTAGAATATTATGTAATTGATAAAACATTTTTCTGATTGATAGAATTCCCCCCCCCCCCCAAAAAAAAATAAAATCAGCATGCAATGGTATAGACCTTTCGGATAGTGTATATAAATTTGCTTTAGAACATAGAACATAGAACAGTACAGCACAGAACAGGCCCTTCGGCCCTCAATGTTGTGCCGAGCCATGATCACCCTACTCAAACCCACGTATCCACCCTATACCCGTAACCCAACAACCCCCCTTAACCTTACTTTTATTAGGACACTACGGGCAATTTAGCATGGCCAATCCACCTAACCCGCACATCTTTGGACTGTGGGAGGAAACCGGAGCACCCGGAGGAAACCCACGCACACAGGGGGAGGACGTGCAGACTCCACACAGACAGTGACCCAGCCGGGAATCGAACCTGGGACCCTGGAGCTGTGAAGCATTTATGCTAACCACCATGCTACCCTGCTGCCCCTTTATTATGTAATATGCAAATTTTATAATGGATAATCAACAGTAATTCAAGCAGTTGTAATAAAACTAAATGGCTTTGTTAACCATCACAATGAAAGTTGAACAGTTTATGAACATTTGTATGTTTCTAGCATTGGTCACACCATTAAATGTCTTGCCAGCACTTGGAATTGACAGTGTGTTATGTATTGACATTTTGAGATTTGAACTATTTTGTAAGCTGGCCAAGCTGGGTTTTGAAACACATGACTACTCCAGTGGGATAACGACTAGCCTACCGGACCACAATAGAAAGGGAGCTCCAATAACTAGCGATCAGTTCTAAAACTTTTTTGTTATGTGGAATCCTGCTCTAACTAGCTACAGGATCTGGGTGCAACCGTGAATATGAGAGTTTTGAAATGCAATCCACTTATAACAGTTTAAGCCCCCCATAAAGCAAAGCATGTTGAGGACGGTTGAAATATAAATGTTTCAATATAAAATGCAGTCTCCCGATTACTTGAAATGAAATGAAACATTGCCTTGACTTATATCACCAGGATGATTTTTTTTTCCTGATGACTCTTACAATAATACGCAAGAGTTGAGCATCAATCAATCTTAACTAGGAGTTCAAAACTTGTTACTCTCGAGGTGGCACGTGGCGCAGTGGTTAGCACTGGAACTACGGTACTGAGGACCCAGGTTCGAATCCCATCCTGGGTCACTGTCCGTGTGGAGTTTGCACATTCTCCCTGTGTCTGTGTGGGTTTCACCCCCACAACCCAAAGATGTGCAGGTTAGGCCACGTTTAGCCACGCTAAATTGCCGCTTGGAAAAAAATTGGGTCCTCGAAATTTACATTAAAAAAACTTGCTACTCGATGTTCTTTAACTATGCATCTTGCCTAGTTATGTCATTACATTAATTTGACTTCTTTCATTTCAAAATGCTTGCGCTTTATTTTATCACGAAGGGGGATCGGAGAATCCCGCTCATGGTGTTGAAGACATTAGTAGCACAAGTATAGACAAGTATAAACAGGAGGACAGATGCCATGGTTTTGTTGGGGGTTGGGATGTTGCTAGGAGATCCTTGAAGATCATTGGGAAAGGAGAGAGAGCTGATGGCCAGGGATATCAACTCCCAGTGTATGAACCTGTTGTGATCTCTGTCTATCAATATACATGATCAATCTATGTAAAGTTAGTACAGGCAATTGAACACTAGATGTCTCACTATCAGAACCTATATAAATAGTTTTCCCGCTCTTAGAGGAGTGTGTATCAGGATTGCAGAGAGAACAGAAGTAGGAAAGCTAGAGAGAAAAAGTTATTAGTTATCAAAGTATTGTATTGTATCATTTAATTAGTTCTATCCACAATTGTTTATTTGTTTTACTAGCTGAGTATTAAGTAAAAAAATCTCACGAGATTAATTTATATTACTCAATAAATTAGTTTATCTTTAGAAGAAGACTACTGCTTATTTCAACAACTCAGCTGGTTCAAAAGAGTAATATATTTATATTACATAAAGTAATATAACAGAACCCAAACATCTATCAGCAGCTCGAACATTAATGACCGCGCATGGCCAGTCACACCACACCACTGTCTCTCATGTTGCTTCACGTACCACATTCCTGTCAATCAGCTAGCAGCACTGGCCCTCGTGTTTCACATTTAATATTCAGATACTGCACCTCACCCTCACACACCTATCAATGCCGCAAGACTCACACCCATTTCCTACTGGCTCCACCCACTTCCAGCTGTTATGAGAGGCATTTCACTCAAACACAGTGCCCAGAACCATAGAGATACTGCCCCCTCTCTTTCAGAACAAGGTAACACAACAGAAGTGAGCAGACCTAACAAGTGGGTTGGAAGATGCCTACATCTCATAAACTCTATGAGGGAGATGGTTCTCTTCATTGTGCGCAGTTGCAATGGGGCTATGGCACTGGATATCACTGAGAAGCTTGAGAATGATATGCTCTTGCCTTTATGCACCACCTTAACTCGCAGCGCGCTTCCTTCCTGTTATCTGGTACAATGTGCAAGCTTCTGATGGTATAACGATGGCCTTCATAGCTTCCCTGCCCCTCGCACCAGACTTCCAGTTTTCAATTTATACTTTTTGACGCATGAAAACTACCACCTGCTCTTCCACAGCAGTTCTGGGAGGAGGAAAGAGAGCCTAGCAGAGCAATGATGAAGGGATCCCATTACTTGATCTGACACTTACAGCTCCGATACTGGCACTGCATGTACCATGGAGGTCAATGCAGACTTGAGATCGGGATGTGGTGAGTCATCCGAATAGAAGTGGCCTGGAGTCAGGCTAGGGTTAAAGGATGGTTCATATGCCAGCTCACAAGAGGGTAAGGTGACTGTGGGGCTTTGCTACAGAGGGCTCTGATTAGCAGCTCAACGGGGCAACTTAAGAGAGAGCTGATGAGCATGTACAGAGATGCTGAATACATTGACTGGCCAGCCAAATGGCTCCTGTCACTGTTGCAGAGCATGGGGGAACCCGGCTCCAAGTTGATAGAAAGGAAGGGGCAGAGCTTGCCCTCTCCAAAGCTTCTCCATTTCTCTGTCGTCCTGCAGACCTTAAGGCACTGGCACAAGAGAATGAGGTAGAAATACATTTGGCTTCACATTCATTCTCCAAACTAGGAATTCTGGCATCAGGATTAGTGTGCATTCACAATCTGAGAGTGCACGCAAGGAACAGCCCTCTTTTTCAAACCGGATGCAGTGAATGAAACATTCCCAGGAGTTACCATTGCCCAGAAACTGAACTGGATCAGGCATTTCAGTACTGTGGCCATAAGAGCAGGTTAGAGGCTGGGAATTCTGTGGCGAATAACTCACCCCCTGCCTCCCCAAAGCCTGTCCATCTTCTTCAAGGCTCAAATTAGATGTCTGATGGAATGGTGTCCACTTGCCTGGATGAGTAAAGCGCCAACAGCACTTGAAAAATTGGATATCCAAGACGTTACAGCCCCTTGGTCAGTATCCCATCCCATCACCTTAAACATTCATGCCCTCCACTATTGACACAGTGGCTGCAGTGTTCCATCCACAAAAAGCTCAGCAGCAACTCACCAACGCTCCTTGAACAGAACTGTCTAAACCTGCAACCTCCATACCCTGAAGGAAAAGGGCTGCAGATGCGTGGAAGTACCCCCACCTGCAAGTTTCCCTCTAAGTCACACACCATCCTGGCTTGGAACTATATCGCCATTCCTTCACTGTCGCAGGTTCAAAAATCCTGGAACTCCCTTCCTATTGGCACTGTGGGTACACCTACAATGCAAGAACCGCAACAGATCAGGAATGTCGCTCACCACTCGAGGGCAATTGGGGATATACAATGCTGGTCTAGCCAATGACGCATACACCTTGTGAAATCATTTTTTTTAAAGCCTGTGTCACCAGAAGTAGATAGTGTGTGAGTCACATGGCGAGTGGCGCAAGGCCTCAATAGCACTGTAACAAGTGACACTATCCAAGGCAATTACGTGCCCTAGATGAAGTAGACAAATTAACTCCGGAGTTCTCAACGAAGTAAACTGAGAACAGAATAAGGAGCTATTTGTTGGAACAGGTGAAAGGAAACTTTATCACTCTTGATATGTATCAGAGTAACACCATTGGCTAGTGTAATATCACGTGTTACGCAATGACATCATCGGAGCGTTTTGTGGGCTTTTGTGGTTTGACCATTGTACTCTAAGCAGTTCACCATTGTGCTCTGTTTGAGCAGCTTCCAGTAAATAAACCCCTTGCAATATGTTATATGAACTCGACATGGCCACCTCAGCAAAGAATATAACCAGGAATAATCATATTGAAAATAGCTATGTTGTAATGTAGCTGATCAAAAGCCAGTTGGATGGAACATAGAATCTGAGCAGTCCGAAACCTATTGCTCGCGATGTGGGGCCACAGTGTGATATTATCTATGATTTTTGCACAAGCTGGCATTATTGCTACGGGAAGCCATGGGCTTATTTGTATGCTAAGTAGGACAGTTTCTTTCTGTGACCATCTCTCCTTAGCCACTTCTCCTGAAGTTGTTAACTCCTCGGTGAAGTACAATTCCGCATGCGCTAGTTAGCCTTGGTGCCTGAACCAAGTATCCATTCTTCTTGTGTGAGTTCGCTGACAATCGAGAAGCTGTCGAGCAACAGGGAGCATTATAATCAGGCCTACTCTAATTCTGTGGTCTGTGTATCAAAAGGAGGGATTTAAAGAGCTTTTCCCCCTCCTCATTCTGGAGCTGTGGAGATGCAAGGCTAATTGAATCATCCTGACTGCTGTTCTGGCTGAGACTAGCTTAATTCACATCTGCTGAATATTGAACATTACATTCCTTCAAGACACACAAACTCCAAAGGAAAAATCAACCAATTGTGGCTAACAAAGAAAGTTACGGATTGTGTAAGATTAAAAACAAAGGCCTATAAAGTTGCCAGTCACAGTAGTAAACCTGAGGATTGTACAATACAGTCAAGGAAACCAATCAACTGATAAAGGAACGGAGAACAGAATATGAATGTAAACTCGCAAAACACATAACAATGGACTGTAAAAACGTCTACAGGTATGCAAAAAGAGAATGTTTGACTCAAATAAATCTGGGTCCATTACAGGCAGAGTCTCATGGGGGATACAGAAGTGGCAGAAAGGCTAAATTATTACTTTTGTGCCTCTCCACTGAGGAAGATGCAAGTAATCTCCCAAAATGAAGAAACCCAAGGGACTGGGGAGCATGATGAATTAAAGGAAATTAGTATTAGTAAGAAATTGAAAAGCAGTTCCAGAAGAGGAGGGGAAAATCACTTTAGATCGCTCTTTAATGCAAGGATATTCTATATCCCAGAATGTTGAAAGTGGAGGCTGCGGGGATAGTGGATGCATTAGTGATAATCTTCCAAAGATATATAGATTCTGGAATGGTTCCTGCAGATTGGAAGGTAGCAAATGACATCCCACTATTTAAGAAAGGAAGGATGTTAGTAAGAAGGAAAATCCTAGAAATTGTTTCATTTGTTCACGGGAAGTGGGCATCGCAGCCAGCATTTATTGCACATCTCTAATTGCCCTTGTTTAAAGGGCATTTCACAGTAAACTCTGGAGTCACATGTAGGCCAGACCAGGTAAGAATGGCAGATTTCAATCCCTAAAGGACATTAGTAAACCAGATGGGCTTTTACAACAATCAACAATGGTTTCATGGTTATCATTAGACTTTTAAAAAAATGTTTCTATTGAAATTTTTACATTTTAGACACTGAATATTCAAAAAGGATAGATGTGTCAGTCCCAAAATACAAGATATTTCCATGTGTATCGATCCACCCTCCCTGTCCCCCCGCCCCGACTTGATTCCTCCACCCCGCCATCCTTTTGTTGTTTCAGGGTCCTTTCCTGGGTCGCTTATCATGCATCCCTATTCTATTTACATGAGTGCGGTATTTTCCCCTTCCTTTCTGCCCAGCCCCCCAACTTACTTTTGGTGTTTCTTTGGGGCTTCTGTTTCTTATGCCCTTCCTCTGAGCCCCCTAATATATGTTTTGGATGTTTTCTGGCCTCCCCTTCCTCTCTCTCTGGCCACCCGCCTCATGCACGGCTCCACCTTCACCCCTACAACGTTAGACATTGCCTCGAAGAAGGCTGTCCAAAACCTGACAAGTCTGGGGCACACCTTTCGCATGAGGAGATGGAGTCGGTCCTGCTCAGTGCTTCGCTCCAGAGTCCCCACCCTAATTCCCTCCCACTTTTCCCATGTTTCCCATGTTTCATCTTTCTAATAGTCATCCATACAGGTCCCCGCAGTTTACCTTTCCCAGACGTCTGCATCCAGTTTCTCCTCTACTGGATGATTACCACCAGTGGGCTTGTTGAGTGTTTTGTTAGCGGGGATGGGAGCGTTGCCGTGTCGAAAGCCTGGAGAGTCTTTCATGTACAGGAGGTCTCTTCCATCCTCACCCATTTCATATCTGGTTCTTTCACCCATCCCCTCACACTTTCCACGATGGCTGCCTAATGATAGTTCAGTAGGTTTGAGAGGGCCAGGCCCCTCCATGTTTCTTCCTCTTTGTAGGCCTTTTTGGGGGATCCTTGGATTCTTACCCCCCCCAAACAAACACACACAACATACAACACACACACACGCGCGCGCACACACACAACACATACACACATGCTATAACCATCTTTCTTTTTAAAATTTAGAGTACCCAATTATTTTTTCCAATTAAGGGGCAATTTAGTATAGCCAATCCACCTATCCTACACATCTTTGGGTTGTGGGGGTGAAACCCACACAGACACGGGGAGAATGTGCAAACTCCTCACGGACAGTGACCCAGGGCCGGGATTTGAACCCGGATCCTCAGCGCCGTAGGCAGCAATGTTAGCCACTGTGCCACCGTGCTGCCTATGCTATAACCATCTTATCTGAAGTTGAAAAAGGCCTTGGGGATGTAGATCGATATGGACCTGAACAGGAAGAGGAACCTGGGCAGTACTTCTATCTTGATCGTCTGTACCCTTTCCGCCAGGGAGATAGGTGTATCCCATATCAAGGCCCTTTTTTTACTTCCTCTGCCAGACTGGTCACGTTCTACTTGTGGATCCATATCCATTCATGGGCAAACTAAATCCCCGGGTTGCCCAATTTGTTTTGGACGAGTTTAAATGGTAGATCCTCCAGTTCTGCCTCTCCCCCTCTCGGGTTCACTGGGAAAACTTTGCTTTTGCCCAGGTTGAGTTTGTTGCCCGAGATGGATACAAATGTTCTCAGAGCGTCGCGATTTCTTTCATGCCGTTTTGCAGATCCGCGATTTAGGGGAACAGGTCATCCGCATAGAGCAAGACTCTGTGCTCTTTGTCTCCTCTTCGGATTCCCTTCCAGCTTCTCTGAGGGCAATTGCCAGCAGGTGGATTACCAAGGCGAATAAGAGAAGGGACAGTGGGCATCCCTGTTTTGTGCTTCTATGCAGCTGGAAGTATTCGGAGCTGGTGATTTTGGTCTATTCGCTTGCATTGGGGCATTGCACAGGAGTTTCACCCGTGAGGTTTGTTGTGTTCTGCTGCTTCGGATAACACAGGCTGCTACTTGATGCAGTCTTAACTAAAGGATGCTCCAGATTCTGAAATGAGCTCTACGTGTTTATTGAACTATTAACACAGTTCTCAAATGAGTTTGACTCTCTGCTAATCTAACTGTAGTAACTCAGTCTAACTGTACCAGCTTGCTCTAAGCCACGTGCTGGGGTGTGATGCTGCTGATGCAACCCTGTCAACTCTCTAGATGTCTGTGGAAAGAGGCAGGGGGTGAGTGTCTTATCCCTTTTATAGTGTTTATGTCATGCCCCCTTTTGGTGATGCCACCTGAGTGTCCTGACTGCCCATTGGTTGTGTCCTATTCTAAGTGTTCATTGGTTGCATGTTTGCATGTCATGACATCTCCCCCCCTTTTTTTATTTTAGATGTATATACATATGAATGTGTCTGAAAATTGTGACTGACTGAGGAATACAGAACAAAACAAACAAAACAAATGCTCGTAAGTCCAGTCTCTGAGGCTTGCGTCTGATCCTCGTCGACCGCCGGAGAGGTGGTGGAGGGGATGACAGGTGAGTGGGAGGCACGACTGGTAGCCTCGTGGTTCGAGGTGTCTGGAGGAGGCAATTTGACATGTGGAAATGGAGGGGAAAGTGGTTGTCAGCAAGCAACTTTTTGCAGTGCCCTTCGATTCCTTCACACAATGGAGCCATCAGCCATATGTATGACATAGGATCTGGGCGCGGCCTGCTGAACAACGACAGCCGAGGCAGACCACACACCATCCGGTATCTTGATCCTGACCGTGTCTGCCGGGGATAGACGTTCAGATCGGTGCATGTGCGTCATAACCCTGCTTCTGGCTGTCGCGAAGCTGCTGCATCTTCTGCAGCACCGGGAGGTGATCAAGGTTGGGCAGGTGTATGGCTGGAAGTGTCATTCGCAGGTCCCTGTTTATCAGCAGTTGAGCTGGCGACATGCCAGTGGACAAGGGAATCGCCCAGTACACAAGTAGTGCAAGGTGTAGGTCGGATGCGGAGTCCGAGGCCTTGCGGATGAGCTGCTTAACAATGTGCACCCCTTTTTCGACTTTGCCATTGGACTGCAGATAGTGTGGACTGGAGGTGACATGCCTGAAATTGTAGCTCTTGGCAAACGTGGACCATTCTCGGCTGTGGCCGTTGTCGCCCGTGACGGTGCTCGGGATGCCATGCCGTTAGAATGTCTCTTTACACGCTTTGATGACTGTCCGTGAGGTGAGGTCTGGCAGCTTCAGCACCGCAGGATTGTTCGAAAAGTAATTGATGATTAAGATATAGTCACGACCATTCGCGTAGAATAGGTCAGTGCCAACCTTGGACCACGGAGAGGTCTCTAGATCATCTGGTTGGAGCGTCTTCTTGCTCTGCGCTGGTTGGAACCTCTGACAGGTTTCGCAGTTCAGGACCATTGTCCGTGATGTCCTGGTTGATGCCGGGCCAGTAGACAGCTTGTCGGGCCCTGCATCTGCACTTTTCTACGCCCAGGTGTTCCTCATGAATCTGCCGCAACACCATGCTCTGGAGACGTAGCGGGATGACTATCCTGTCCAGCTTGAGCAGGATACCATTGATCAGCGTCCGGTCGTTCTTGACGTTGTAGAATTGAGGGCATTGCCCTTTCTGCCAGCCATTGCTGAGGTTGTGGACATCTCTTCTCGGATGAGAACGACCTTCTCATCTGTTTCCAGGAAAGTGGTTGCACACAGTTGTACCTGCAATTCAATGTGCTGGATGATCTCCAGTGGTTCACTGGGTGAGTTGACGGAGCCGGACAATGCATCGGCGATGCTGAGCTCCTTGCCAGGTGTGTACACCAAACTGAAATCATACCTCCGGAGTTTGAGCAGAATTCTCTGCAAACGAGGCATCACATCGTTCAAGTCCTTTTGGATGATGTGGACCAGAGGCCTATGATCCGTGTCAACAGTAAATGTTGGCAAGCCGTAGACATAATCATGAAATTTGAGGATGCCGGTGAGAAGACCTGAACACTCCTTCTCAATATGCGCATATCTGGTCTCAGTGGGTGTCATTGCCCATGACGCGTATGCTACTGGTACCCAGGATGGTGTGTCGTCTCTTTGAAGAAACACCGCCCCAATGCCATCCTGACTCGCATCTGTGGATATCTTGGTGTCTCGGTCTGGGTCAAATAATGCAAGGACGGGTGTAGTGGTGAGCTTGGCTTTCAGCTCCAGCCACTCTGTTCGCTGCTCCGCCTTCCACTCAAAGGCGGTTAATTTTTTTCCACCAGGTTGCGTAGGTGTACTTTCTTGAGTCGCAACACATGTTCCGTGGTGTGTGTGGCCAAATTCGGGATGAACTTGACAAGGAAATTGACCATTCCCAGGAAGCACAGTACTGCCTTCTTGTCCTCAGGGACTTTCATTGCCTCGATGGCTTTAATTTTGTCTTTGTCCGGGCGCACGCCGTTTTGCGAAATCTGATCGCCCAGGAACTTCAGCGTGGATGTCCCAAAACAACACTTGGACCTGTTTAGCTTGAGGCCATGTTCATGTTTGCGTCGGAATACTTTCTTGAGTCGCGACACATGTTCCTCTGGGGTTGTGGACCAGATTATGATATCGTCAATGTAGACATGAACCCCTTCTATTCCCTCCATCATCTGTTCCATGATGCGATGGGAAATCTCTGATGCCGAGATAATGTCAAACGGCATTCGGTTGTAGCAGAATCTGCCAAAAGGCATGTTGAAGGTGCAGTGCCTTCTGCTGGATTCTTCAAGTTGGATTTGCCAAAATCCTTGGGATGCGTCCAATTTTGTGAAGAAGCGCACGTGTGCCATCGCACTCGTGATTTCTTCCCTCTTCGGGATGGGCTAATGTTCCCGCATAATGTTTTTGTTTGGATCCTTGGGGTCAATGCAGATGCGTAGGGCCCCCGAAGGCTTCTTTACGCACACATCGAGCTGACCCAGTCGGTTGGTTCAGTGACCTTGGAGATGATGCCTTTTTGTTGTAGACTCGTGAGGTCTGCCTTCAGGCACTCTCTCAGTGGAGCAGGGAAATATCGTGGTCTGTGGACCACTGGCTTGGCATCAGGCCACATTAGAATCTTGTACTCGTACGGCAGCATGCCCATCCCGCTAAATACATCTGGGTACTGGGTTAGGATATCGTCGATGCTGGCCTGAAGATCTGAATGGGACGGCGTCATGGTGTCGACCCTTTGAATGAGGATCAGTTGCTAGCAGACGTGTGCACCTAGCAGGGACGCCCTGTCTGGTTTGACAATCTCGAAGCGTAAGCTTGCTTGTGTGTGTCGGCTGGACACCTGCAGATGGCAGGACCCCAGTGCCTTGATTGCGTTTCCATTGTAGTCCAGGAGTTTGCAGGCAGCTGGAAGGATTGTGGGGGGCTTCGTGATTCTCTTGAAGTCCACCTGCGAAATCAGGTTGGCAGAGGCACCTGCTTGAACTGGATGGGGCAGTGGTTGACCTTCATCACTGCATGCCATTCATCCTCGGAATCCACGGCCAGGATTGATTGGACTCGCGATGTTACCGGTATGGCATATTCGCACTTCGTAATAATGACCACTCGGTAAGTGTTGTCCACGTATTCATCATCTGGATCCGTCGCACTGCCTGGATCAAAGTCATGCATTCGGCGTTGCACACTTATGATGTGCCGCTGTCGGAATCGGGAACGCCGGCTCCTGACTGGTGGTGCAGATCTGCACAGGGCTGCATAGTGGTTTGGTTTCCCAATGTTTAAACAGCATTTGCCTCTTGCAGGGCAGTTTTTTTTAAAGTGGGCGGTGCCGCAGTTCGCACACGTCACGACGTCGGCATCATGACGCTCAGTGCATCGTTGCACATGGCACGGTGCAGTTCCCGGACATCTGCACTTGCGCAGTGCTGTTTTCGTCCGCTTCGTGTCCCTGATCGCATTGCGCATGCGTCGGGCCCCTGGAAGAGCGTGCGAAATGGCAGCTTTCGTCAATGTGAAGGCACTGCATCCGGGAGATGACCTGAACACACTCCACCTCGTGGGAGACTTGTTTTTCACTTTCTGTTTTGTATTGTGAATAGCGATTTTTAGAGTGGTCATGCAGAGTACACGTTTCAATCGCGACTGGCAGGATCACGTGCTTGATTTTCAACAATTGCTCTTGCAGAGGATCAGAGTGGACTCCAAAAACGATTTGGTCTCTGATCATGGAGTCAGTGATATCACCGAAGTTGCAGGATTGCACTAGCAGTCTAAGGTTAGTTAGATAGGAGTTGAAGGATTCGTCTTTATCTTGCATCTCATGCTTGAAGATGTAGCGCTTGAAGATTTTGTTGGTGTCCACCTCGCAGTGGCTGTTGAATTTGTCCAGGGTGGTTTGGTACTTTGTTTTGTCCTGCCCTTCGGAAATGTGAAAGGAGTTGAAGATCTCTATCGCATGGTCACCCGTAGTGGTGAGTAGAAGAGCTATCTTCCGAGCATCGGCCACGCCTTTGAGGTTGGAAGCTTCCACGTATAGTTGAAATATCTGCTTGAATGATCCCCAGTTGGCACTAAGATTGCCGGTGGTCCTGAGCTGATGAGGAGCCTGAATCTTGTCCATTGTGGCTGTATTCAGTAGCTGGTTGTTATGGATCTTGCTGAGTTGAACTAAATAGATTGAACAGCCACTCCTGGTATCATGTTGTGTTATGCTGCTTCGGATAACACAGGCTGCTACT
This sequence comes from Scyliorhinus canicula, assembly GCF_902713615.1. Classification (NCBI taxonomy): domain Eukaryota; kingdom Metazoa; phylum Chordata; class Chondrichthyes; order Carcharhiniformes; family Scyliorhinidae; genus Scyliorhinus; species Scyliorhinus canicula. The sequence goes on from NC_052160.1 coordinate 118,268,775, forward strand.
TGATGCAGTCTTAACTAAAGAATGCTTCAGACTCTGAAATGAGTTCAACGTGTTTATTGAACTATTAACACAGTTCTCAAATGAGTTTGACTCTCTGCTAATCTCACTGTAGTAACTCAGTCTAACTGTACCAGCTTGCTCTAAGCCACGTGCTCGGGTGTGATGCTGCTGATCAACCCTGACTAACTCTCCAGATGTCTGTGGAAAGAGGCAGGGTGTGAGTGCCTCATCCCTTTATTAGTGTTTATGTCATGCCCCCTTTTGGTGATGCCACCTGAGTGTCCTGACTGCCCATTGGTTGTGTCCTATTCTGAGTGTTCATTGGTTGCATGTTTGCATATCATGACAAGGTTAACCCTGTCACTAGTCCAAACCGCTCTAGTACCTCAATGAGGTATTTCCATTCGACTCTGTCGAAGGCCTTCTCTACCTCCAGGGAGACGATCACCTCGGGTTACGTCCAGGGAGATGATCACCTCGTGTGTTCTCTCCCTGGACGGGATCATTATCATGTTTAGCAGTCCTCTGATGTTCACAGTTAGCTGTCCACACCGAACAAAGTCCGCCTGTTCCTCTGTGACCACCTCTGGTACGCAGTTCTCCAGCCGCTTAGCCAGGACTTTTGCGAATAGCTTTGTATCCATATTGAGCAGCGAAATGGGTCTGTATGATCCGCATTGCGTTGAGCTTTTGTCCTTTTTGCGTATCGGCGATATGGTGACTTGTATTAGCGTTGGAGGCAGGGTACCCCTTGCTAGTGAGTCTGCAAAAATCTCCTGCATGTGCAAGGCCACTGCCATCGTGAATTTTTTGTAGAAGTTGTGGTGTTCTTTGTCATTCTGTTATCAGGATGGATGTTGTAGTGTTCACAAAGACCGAATTAATTAACAAAGCTAACTTTTAATTACACTACTAATTAAAGCACGGCCACTTACCCCATGGTAAACAATAATCTACACTCTACTAATACTAGTCTCTACACTCTATCTATAATTGTACTCTGATCTCCCTCACTGCTCCTCTCCAGCTTTCTCCCAGAAGCCTGTGTGTCAATTCTTTATATAGTTCTGCATCTAGCTCACTTGCTCACTGTTCCTGTCCTTTGCCGCAGTTCTTGGTGCCCCTGCGGCCTCTTGAACTGCTGCTTCCTGGCATTTCCACTGTATATCTGATCATTGAGGATGAGGAGATATTTTAGTCTGATTTTTGCAGGCTAAATTCAGTCTTATGGAGGATTATGTGACTGCTCAGCACATCGCCGCCACCAGAATTCCTCATTAGACTTATTAATCCCAGATTTTCATTGAATTCAAATTTTACCATCTACCAGGTGGAATTCGAACCTGGGTCCCCGGAGCATTACTCTGGGCCTCTAGAATATGATTCCAGACTATACACTATGCCACCACCTTGAAGGATGTGATAAATGGATACTTGGATAATCATGATGTGATTGGGCATAGCCAACATGGATTTATGAATTGGAATGATTGGTTCAATTCCGTCCTTGGGTGATTGTATGGTGTTTGTACGTGTCTGCGTGGGTTTCCTCCGGGTGCCCCAGTTTCCTCCAACAGTCCAAAGATGTGCAGGTTAGGCGGGTTGGCCATGCCAAATTTCCCCTGAGTGTCCAAAGATGTGTAAGTTAGGTGGGGTTGCGGGGTTCGGGGAGTTGAGGGGAGGGAGGCGGGGGGGTGGAATGGGCCTAGGTGGAGTGTCCTCCTCAGAGGGTCGGTGCAGACTCGATGGGCCCAATGGCCTCCTTCTGCACTGTAAGGATTCTGTAAGGATTCTAAATCATGTTTGACGGACCTGTTGGAGTTTTTTGAGACTGTTACTAACAGAACTGATAAAGGAGCGTCAGTGGATGCAGTGTAGGGGCTGGTTTAACTCACTGGGCTAAATCGCTGGCTTTTAAAGCAGGCCAGCAGCATGTTTCGATTTCCGTACCAGCCACCCCGGACAGGCGCCGGAATGTGGCGACTAGGGGCTTTTCACAGTAACTTCATTGAAGCCTACTCGTGACAATAAGCGATTTTCATTTCATACTTGGATTTTCAGAAGGCTTCTGCCTAAGGATGTTGGTTAGCAAAATTAAACCACATGGGATTGGAGGTAATTTGCTGGCATGTATTAAGTATTGGTTAATGGGCAGCACGGTGGCCTAGTGGTTAGCACAACCGCCTCACGGCGCTGAGGTCCCAGGTTCAATCCCGGCTCTGGGTCACTGTCCGTGTGGAGTTTGCACATTCTCCCCGTGTCTGCGTGGGTTTCGCCCCCACAACCCAAAAATGTGCAGAGTAGGTAGATTGGCCATGCTAAATTGCCCCTTAATTGGAAAAAATAATTGGGTAATCTAAATTTAAAAAAAAAAGTATTGGTTAACAGGCACAAACCAGAGTAGGAATAAACAGGTCATTCTTGTGTTGGCAGGTTCACTGGTAGAGTGTCATAAGGCTCAATAATTGGGCCCCAGCTTCCGAATATATATCAATGATTTGGATGTGGGGAGCAATTGTAGTATTTCTAAGATAACGGGTGACATGAAGCTAGGTGGGAATGTAAGTTCTGAGAAAGATGTGGAGCAACGTTATGTGGATTTGGACAAACTTGGTGAAGGGGAAAAGCACAGCAGATGGTATATAATGTGGAAAAATGTGAGGTAATCCACTTTGGTGCAAGGAACAGATGTGCAGAGCATTTCTTAAATGGTGATGGATTACGAAAAGTGGATGTACAAAAGGAACTTGGTGGCCTTGTTAATAAGTCACTGAAAGCCAACGTGAAGGTGCAACAAGTAATTCGGAAGGCTAATGGATTGCTGGCCTTTATTGCAAAAGGATTTGAGTACAGGAGTAATGTAGTCTTGTTACAATGTATGGAACCTTTGTTAGACTGCATCTGGAGGATGCGAGCAGTATTGATCCCTTTACCTTAGGAAGTATATTGTTGCCACAGAGGAAGCGCAACAAAGGTGCACAAAACTTTTTCCTGAGATGGCACAACTGTTTTTTGAAGAGAGATTGAGGGAACTGGGTCTGTATTCTGGAGTTTTGAAGAATGCGAGGCAATCTTATTTAAATCTACAAAACACTTACAGGAATAGACAGGGTAGGTGCAGGTAAGATGCTTCCCTTGGTTGGGGAGTCCTGAGCCAGGGGACACAATTTCAAAATAAAAGGGAAGCCAATTCAGACTGTGATGCAGAGAAATGTCTTTACTCAGAGGGCTGTGAATCTTAGGAATTCTCTACCCCAGAGGACTGTGGAAGCTCTGTCATTCTGTATGTTTAAAGCAGAGGTTGATGGATTTGTAAATGTCACGTACATAAAGGGATATGGAGGTAGTGTGGAGAAAAAGGTGTTGAAGTAGATGATCAGGCATGATGGTATTGAATGGCGGAGTAGGTTCGATGGACTGAATGGCCTATATCTCCGATGTTCCTACATACCAGGCACTGCTCTGCAATGATCACATCAATCATTCATGACTCCTGACTTCATTATGGCCTTGGTTCAAGCTGAAAGGCAGAGGTAAGGTGGGAGTGACTTCCCTTAACATCACAGAAGCATTTGATCGAGTATGGCATCAAGGAGCCCCAGCAAAACTGGAGTCAATGGGAATTAGGGGGAAACTTTGCTTGGTTGTGGTGATTGGAGGCCAATCATCTCTATTCCAGGACATCACTTCAGCATTCCTTAGGGTAATGTCCTAGGCCCAACTACCTTCAGCTGCCTCATCAATTATACTCTTTACATCATTTGCACTTTCTCCTCATGTCTGCGTGGATTTCCTCTGGGGCGGCTTCCTCCCCCAGTCCAAAGATGTGCAGGTTAGGTGGATTGGCCATGCTAAATTGCCCCTTAATTGTCCAAAGGTTAGGTGGGGTTACTGGGTTAAGGAGAAATGGCGGCGATGTGGGCTTAGGTAGGGTGCTCTTTCAGGGGCTGGTGGAGACTTGATGGGCCAAATGGCCTACTCCTGCACTCTAAATTCTATGATTCTATAAGGTCAGAAGTGGGGATGTTTACTGATGATTGCACAATATTCTGTACCATTCATGGCGACTCCGATACTGAAGCAGTCCATGTCCAAATGCAACATGAGCTGGACAATATCCAGGCTTGGGCTGGCAAGTGGCAAGTAACATTTATGCCACACCAGTGCCAAGCAATGACCACCACCCCTTGACATTCAGTGGCATGACCATCATTGAATCCCCCACTATCCATATCCTGGGGGTTACCATTGACCAGAAACTGAACTGGACCAGCCATATAAATATTATGACCCAAAACAGCAGGTCAGAGGCTGGAAATCCTGTGGGAGTAACTCGCCTCGAGATGGCATACTCTCCACTTGCCTGGATGAGTGCAGATCCAAGAACACTTGAGATGCTTGATACCATTTAGGACATAGCAGCCCTTGATTGGGACAAACATTCCACCAGCATTCGCTCCCTTTGCCACCAACAAGGAGTGGCACCATTGTGTACCATCTACAAAATGTACTTCAGGAACTCAATAAGGTTTCTTTTGGCAGCACATTCCAAACCTACGACTACTACCACCTAGAAGAAGAAGAACAGCAGATACCTGGGAACATCACCACCAGGAGGTTCCCCTCCAAGTCATGCACCCTACCTACTTAGAAATATAATCCCTGGGTAATTCCCTGGCGAACAGCATTGTGGGTGTACCTAGAAGCCAGGGACTGTAGCAGTTATGTAAGGCAGCTTACCACAACCTTCTGAAGGGCAATAAGGGATGAGCAATAAATGCAGGTCAAACCATTGAACACCACATCCCATGAACGCACATTCAAAAAACATTAGTGCAATATTTGTTGAGCCATTTTGGAAACAAATTCACCTCCATGATAGGAATTTTGACCATTTTGTTGCGATGGTTACTGTAGTATAAGGACCTGGCATAGAATAGGTTAAAATTTGATTGGTTATACTCCTGCCCATTCGCAGTATGATGGGAAGCACACGTGACCCGAGCCTAGAGGACAGTCTTGAACTGGACAGAGATGTATAGACAGGCAAGCTTGGAGACAGTTCCTACTTTCAACTTTATTCTGGAGACTCAAAAAACATCATTAAATCAAACAAAAATGACAGGGGGTGACGGCCCCTGGCAGGCACTGTAATTAAAACAAAATGTCATTACAGGGCAGTGGGCTATGATGCATGCTAGCCCCTACACCACCCGCCATTTAGGGAAGGCCTGAAGTATGCAGGTGGACACCGCATGCTCCCTCCAAGGCCACCCGGCAGTACCTGCACAACCTGCAGTAATTAATACTGAACAGGGTGGCATAGTGGTGAGCACTGCTGTCTCACCGTGCCAGGGACACAGGTTTGGGTCTGGCTTTAGGTGACTGTCTGTGTGGTGTTTGTATGTTCTCCCCTGCCTCTGGGAGCTCTGGCTTCCTTCCACAGTCCAAAGTTAGGTGGATTGGCCATGATCAATATGTGGGGTTACAGGTATTGGGCAGGGGAGTGGGCAAGTGTTGTTTTGGAGGGTCGGTGCTGACTCAATGGGCCAAATGACCACCTGCTGCTCTGCAGGGATTCGATGCACAGCACAAAATGATCTGATCACAGTAACCATTATCCCACAGGATATCTTTACACCCTATTTCAGCATCAAGCTTGCTTGGTGAGCATTGGCCGTATTTATGGGCTTTCTTTTTTAAAATAAATTTAGAGTACCCAATTAATTTTTTCCAATTAAGGGGCAATTTAGTGTGACCAGATGACGTACCCTGCACAACTTTGGATTGTGGGGGCGAAACCTACGCAAACATGGGGAGAATGTGGAAACTCCACATGGACAGTGACCCAGAGCTGGGATCGAACCTGAGACCTCGGCACCATGAGGCAGTATTTATTTATGGGCTTTCTGATCAGGCGAATCTTTTAGCGGTTGGAGCTGTAAGAATCCCAACACGTGCACTGACCAGTGAAGGAAAGCTTGTGGTAGACTGTCAAACAATGTTTGGCAGTTAACTGTCAGTCACCATCAACTGGTCCACTCTCAATGGCAATGCCTCAGACAATTCAGATTCCACTTGCCAACCAATTATCACCCTCTTCGCATACATAGATACATAGAAGATAGGAGCAGGAGGAGGCCTTTTGGCACTTTGAGCCAGCTCCGCCATTCATCACGATCATGGCTGATCATCCAACTCAATAGCCTAATCCTGCTTTCTCCCCATAGCCTTTGATCCCATTCTACCCAAGTGCTATATCCAGCCGCCTCTTGAATATATTCCAAGTTTTGGCATCAACTACTTCCTGTGGTAATGAATTCCACAGGCTCACCACTCTTTGTGTGCAGAAGTGCCTCCTTATCTCTGTCCGAAATGATTTACCCTGAATCCTCAGGCTGTGACCCCTGGTTCTGGACACACCTATCACTGGTAAAATCTTCCCTGCATCTACCCTGTCTAGTCCTGTTAGAATTTTATAAGTCTGTATGAGATCCCCCTCATTCTTCTGAACTCCAGCGAGAACAATCCCAACCTAGTCAATCTCTCCTCATATGATAGTCCCGCCATCCCTGGAATCAGTCTGTTAAACTTTTGCTGCACTCCCTCAAGAGCAAGAACATTCTTCCTCAGAGAAGGAGACCAAAACTGCCTCACCAAGGCACTGTACAATTGCAGCAACACATCCCTGCTTCTATACTTGAAACCTCTTGGAATGAAGGCCAACATACCATCAGCCTTCTTTACCGCCTGCTGCACCTGCATGCTTCCCTTCAGCAAATGGTGCACAAGGACACCCAGGTCCCGCTGCACACTCCCCTCTCCCAATTTACAACCATTCAGGTAGTAATCTGCCTTCCTGTTTTTGCTTCCAAAATGAATAACCTCACACTTATCCAAATTATACTGCATCTGCCATCGGTTTGCCCACTCGCCCAATCTCTCCAGATCTTGCAGTAGGATCCCTGCATCCTCGTCACAATTCACCCTCCCACATAATTTGGTATCATCTGCAAACTTTGAGATGTTATATTTTGTTCCCTCATCCAAATCATTAATATATATTGTGAATAGCTGCGGTCCCAGCACCGATCCCTGTGGTAACCCACTGGTTACTTCCTGCCAATTTGAAAAGGACCCATTAATCCCTATTCTTTGTTTTCTGTCTGTCAACCAGTTTTCTATCCACCTTTCCCCCAACCCCATGCGCTTTAATTTTGCACAATTATCTCTTATGCGGGACTTTGTCAAACGCCTTCTGAAAGTCCAAATATACCACATCGACTGGCTCCCCCTTGTCGACTGTACTGGTTACCTTTTCAAAGAATTCCAACAGATTTTTCAAGCATAATTTTCCCTTCCCACACAGTATAAAGTTGTGCTTGTTTCTCCTGACACTGGTATTCTTGCGATTGCCCTGATGAAAGCAAGACTTTGCAAATATATACATTCACACGTAGCGGGTATCATTGGCAAGGCCCCAAAATGGTAGTGGGTGATTCCCCACCTTGCAAGGCTGCAGTGCATGTGATGAAGATATTGCCACAATGTTGTTCAGTCAAAATCCAAGAACAAACTACCTAATCATGATGACGGAACAGTGATTTATTTCCAAGTCAAATGGTTCTAGAAGGTGGTGGTGGTGGTCCTATGTGAATGCTGCCCTTGTCTTTCTGGGTGCTAAGGGTCGTGCGTTTTGGAGAAGCTGTCAAAGATGTCTTGGCAAGCTACTGCAGTGCATCATGTATATTGTACACTGAAGCCAAGTGGCTCTGGCGATGGATGGAAAGGTGGTCAATAGGGTCCCGATCAAGTTTACTGCTGGTCCTGAATGGTATTGAACCTCTTGAGTGTTGGAGCCATGCTCATCCAGACAAGAGGAGATTATTTCTATTCTGAACGTGTGCCTTTATAGATAGCGGAAACCATTTTGGGGTGTCTACGTTGCAAAAATACCCAGCCTCTGGCCTGTACTTGGAGGTATGAAAATTGCGTGCATTTATCAGTTCAGCTTCTGTTCAATGGTGACCCCCCTAAGGTGCTAATGAGGAATTGGATGAAAATGCCATTGAAGCCAAATGAGGTGATGAGACCATGGGCGGGATTCTCCCGCAATCGGCGGGGTGGGCCATACCGGCGCCAAAGAGTGGCGTGACCCACTCCGGCGTCGGGCCGCCCGGAAGGTGCGGAATCCTCCGCACTTCCGGGGGCTATGCCGGCACCATGCCAACCGGCGCCACGCCAACCAACGCCGAAGGGCCTCCACCGGCCGGCACGAGTTAGCGCATGTGCAGGAGCGCTAGTGTGTTCTGGCGCATGCGCAGAGCCGCTGCCATCATTCCTGCGCATGCGCAGGGGGTTTCTTATCCATGCTAGCCATCGCAGGGCCATACACGGAGGCAAAGAGTGCCCCCATGGCACAGCTCGCCCGCAGATCGGTGGGCCCCGATCGCGGGCCAGGCCACCATGTGGCCCCGCACGGGACTGGATTCCCCCAGACCCCCCCCCCCTCCACCCGAGGACTCTGCAAGCCACCCTCAAAGCCAGGTCCTGACGGTATGGACCTTGTCTAATGCACGCTGGCCGGACTGGCCGAAAACGGGCGGCCGCTCAGCCCATCAGGGTCCGGAGAATCGCCGGGGGGGGGGCCACTGCCAACAACCCCTGACCGGCGCGGTGCGATCCCCAGACCCGCCCGAAAAACGGCACCGGAGAATTCAACAGCCAGCGTCGGAGCGGCGGGGTGCGGGATTCATGCCTCCCCCCCCCCCGGCAATTCTCCGACCCTGCGGGGGGTTGGAGAATCCCGCCCCCATATCTTGTTGGAGATGGTCATTGCTTCACACTTATAACACACAGGTTATTGTCACTTTTTAGCCCAAACCTCAGCGCTGTCCAGGTGTTTCTGCCTCGCGACACAAACTACCTCATTATGTGAGGATTTAGGAATGTAACTGAACACTGAGCAATCATCAACAAATAAGATTCAGTAAACAGATCAATAGTCCAAGTCAATATTGGGTTTTAAAATAGCTGTGATGCTGGCTGTAACATCGACATTTTGAAGTATTGATCTGTTGACCCTTTGGCAGCTGCACACTGATTTGAGAATCAGATCGGTAAGCTATCACTCCTGTGGAAAGTTTAGCATCTGAGATGTGTGCTTACGGCGCTGTGTCCTCAAGATAGAAGTTGATACTATATTGGGATTGATATTAACAAAGTGTAACGTATCAATTTCATCCCCGTCAGATAAATTATCTTCAGTAATCCTGACATAGCTTATTTCACATTTTTATTAATGCAGGAGAGCATGCTAAAAGGTGTTAACATGATTGTGTTTATGTCATTTTACCAGTTCAGAAAACGATGAGTTTTAATTTCAAGTAAAGAAAGTTGAATGAGTTTCCTTTTTTCTGATTTCTGTAGCCTCCATTCAGTAGGTTTCAGATTTTTTTCTAGTCCTATATCTTGCATTCTTGTTTACAGTAAAATATAACGTCTTAATGCACTTTTCTCTTACACAGAAAGCCATTTTGTTGCTCGTGTTATTTAAAATGGAATGTGAATTACATTGAAAGTGTCCTAATTTTAATCTGAATTCAGCTGTTTTAAAAATTGCAATAAAACTGAATGAGATGACTTACATCCAAGCAGGTTCAAAGTGTAGTAGAGCATGAGGTATCCATTTCTTCATTCAAATACTGCTTTCGAGGCATTTGTTCATTTCCCTCTGTAGCGTTGGGCATTGATATATTTAAAGCACGGTTGCTTAATTCATAGGTTTCATTGTCATGTCACCTATGGTGCAATTGTACTGTAATTACATTTTGATCTGTGGTAAATTGGGTGGTGCGATCAAATTAAAGAAATACAGCTACCTATAGCTTAGTTATAAAATGCGTTATTGTGAGCTGACAATGTATAACAGTTTAATTGGTTAATGATACCCTCAGCTTTTGAATGTAGTAGTAAATGAATATTTTCAGCTCAAGAAAGATGGGGCACGTAGTCATAAAAGCATCCGGTTCATGTATTACTTTCCAGAAAGCAAGTTGTTTGTCAATATGAGTGAATGAAATGAAATGAAATGAAAATAGCTTATTGTCACAAGTAGGCTTCAAATGAAGTTACTGTGAAAAGCCCCTAGTCACCACATTCCGGCGCCTGTTTGGGGAGGCTGTAATGGGAATTGAACCGTGCTGCTGGCCTGCCTTGGTCTGCTTTAAAAGCCAGCTATTTAGCCCAGTGTGCTAAAGAACTGGTACTATCAATCTTTATCAAGATGTCAATTATTAATGGTTCTGAAAGTACAGATCAGCCAATGTTCAGGTTTTTCTTCAAGCTTCATAACTGTCGAAGATATTTTTGCGTCAACCATATTCTACGATCTTGGCAGGACCATCATTATTGCGACCTCAAAGGAAATTGTGTGGACGAACTACCCTAAGTCACACTTGTTCACTTTCAATTATAAACTTGTTACAAAGGTCTGAGATCTGATCAGCTGACCACCCATTTGTTTTAAGGAAAGTACCATGGTGTTTGGGAAAGGAGAACCTTAGAGTGAAGCGGGGAGAAAGCTAACACACATGGGGGAGAGAAAAGTCAATGGGCTGGATTCTCCGTTTCAGCGGCTAAGTGCTGACGTCAGCGGTGCATGTATGGTCTTTTATGACCAAAAAGTCTGCATGAAATCCTCATCGATTCCAGGACCAGTGTAGAGCTAGCACCGGCGCCAGCTGAAACTCCCAGCTCCCGCGTTGAAAATGGCAGGAGAATGGCTGGGTCCCTGATCGCGCATGCACACGGCTGATGACCTGCAGCGGTCGCGCCGTAAAACATGGCACCGACCATGTGTGGACCCGACCCGACATCCACAACCCTACCGCCCATCCCCTGGCCAGCCCTAGCCAGTCCTCCCAGCCCTCACACAAGAACCCCCGGCCAGTGGCACAGATCCCGGCAGAATGTGGTGGTGCTGGACGCAGTCCACAGCCGCCACGCTGGGTTCCCGCATGGCTGAGACCACACGTGTCCTGCGCTGTCGGGAATTCGGGCCATCATGGGATGGCCGACCGATGATGTGCCACACGTCGATGCAACGGTGCGCGATGCAATAATGCCATTTTGAACGTGGCTGACCAGCATCAAACCGGCGCCGGCCCGATTTTGATGTTGGAGCCGATTCTCCGCCCAATCGCCAATTATAATATCGGCGTTGGGCAACGGAGAATCCTGCCCCTTGTCTTTAAATAACTTGTTTTTATGTAAATCTGACTGCAAATCAGGAGATCCGGGTTGGGCAGAATGGTAGTACAGTGCTTAGCACTGTTGCTTCACAGCACCAGGGTCCCAGGTTCGATTCCCGGTTTGGGTCATCGTCTGTGCAGAGTCTGCACGTTCTCCCTGACTGCATGGGTTTCCTCCGGGTGCTCCGGTTTCTTTCCACAAGTCCCGAAAGACGTGCTTGTTAGGTGAATTGGACATTCTGAATTCTCCCTCGGTGTACTCGAACAGACACTGGAGTGTAGCGACTAGGGGATTTTCACAGTAACTTCATTGCAGTAAGCGTACTTGTGACCATAATAAAGATTATTATTATTATGGTTAATTGTAATTTCATGCATTCTGTAAAATTGCAAGTAGATTTTGGTACTGTGAGAAGAATGTTTGGCGTAGTTTCTGATCCAACTTTTGAAACGTGGCTATTTGATTTTTTTTTACAGGAATCTTTTGGACAAAGATACATTCTCAAAGTCTGACCCATGTGAGTAACGTACAAATTATTTATCATAATTCTTAAGTCTGCCTTGGAGTCAAAGTGGAAAACAAAGACCATTTCAGAGGGCAATCAAAAGACAACCATGTTGCTGTTGGTCTGGAGTCACATGTAGGTCAGACCAGGTAAGGCTGGCAGATTTCCATCCCTTAAGGACGTCAGTGAATCAGATGGGATTTTACAACAGTCGATAATAGTTTCATGGCCACCATTACCAAGGCTAACTTTACATTTCAGATTTATGAGCGCATTTCACACAAAATAATTCCCCATTTGAAGGAAATAGAACAGAAATTCAGCTCTGTTACTAACTTTCTATTTGGTCATCTGGGCATCCCTCGCTCAACTCAGCATGGTGGTAGAACGTGGTTGAGTCTCTTCTCCCCCACACCCCTCCTTAATCTCTCTTCCTGCCTTGCTGCATCTTTTTCAAACTTCCTAAAACCTCTCTATTCTCCTCAAATGATCAAAAGCTGGGCAAAGAGGTAGATGGCTTAAGGAGTGCCTTGAAGGTGCAAAGTTGGGTAAAGAGATTTGCGGGAATTACAGAACTTGGAACAGAGGCAGTTGAAGGCAGAGTCACTGAAGGTGGAGGAATTAAAATAGGGAATGCCTGGGGCCAGAATTAGAGAAGTGCAGTTATTTTGGAGGGTTGGAGGGCTGGAGATGGGGAGGGTCAAGTTCATGGAGAGATTTGGAAACCAAGGTGAGAATTAAAAAAAATTGAGGTGTTGCTTAACCCAAAACCAGAGTACAGGATCTGGTGTGAGTTGGGTGGCACGGTGGCACAGTGGATAGCTCTGCTGCCTTATAGTGCCAGGGATCTGGGTTTGATTCCGGCCTTGGTGACTGCCTGTGTGCAGTTTGCACATTCTCCCCATGTCTATGTGGGTTTCCTCCCACGGTCCACAGATACTCAGGTTGGGTTGGGTTATGGGGATAGGTTTCAGAGGATTGGTGAGACTCAATGAGCTGGATGGCCTCCTTCTGCTATGGACTTCTATGGACACAGGCAATAGAGCATTAGGAAACTCATGTTACCTGAGAATAGAACACAGGGGATGACTGGAGTAATGAAGAATACAGATAACAAAGGCATGAAGGTTTTTAATAGCCAAAGAGCAGAGGCAGGAGAAGAATTGGGCATATTCCAATAGTGGGAAAAAATCACTCTTGGTAATAATGTTGTGGATAGGTAGATGAAAATTCATCGCTGGGTCAAGTATGACACCAAAGTCACGAACCGTCTGATCCAGCTTCAGACACTTGGTAGGTGATGGATGGAGTTGGTGGCAGGGACTGAAAACAATGGCTTCGGTCTCCCAATAGGCATTTAGAGGAAATTTCTGCCCGTCCAATATTCTATGGCAGCCGAGCGATCTGGCAATACAGCGACAGTGGAAAAACTGAGAGAGATGATGGTAGAGTTGGTATCATCAATGTAAAGTGGAAACTAAAATTTGTGTTTTCAGGTGATATCATCAAGGGGAATGTCAGTGAGAAATAAGGTTGGGGGTGAGGCAACGGTAGATCCTTGGGGGATAGCAGAGTTGATGACTGTGTGGGAGTGCGACCAGGAACCATTGTCGGTGATTCTCTGACTGTGATTTGGTAGTTAAGAAGTGAATCCAGCAAGTTTGGACCCACATAGCTGGGCAATTTTGGAGAATGCTGTATTGATGGGCTGCATACAGGAAAAGACGTTTGAGGAGGGATAGTTTACATTTTGTTAGAGTCACTTAAGATGTGAAAGAAGTCAGCTGGATGCAGAAGCGTGTTGACTGTGCACATGTGGCTGAAGCTAGGCACCCAATTGGAACAGGGGGTTACAGCTCAGCATTTTCAGTAAGATTTCTTTGCAGTGGGACAGACAAATAGCAAAAAGATTTTGATACTAACTGTTGGTGCCTTCCATTTCCCAGAAGTTTAAAATGATCACACTTTCAATCACAAAATGCTGGAGCTTCCAACTCTCTGTGTGGCTCATTGACTGGTGCACAGGCATCTGACTGTGGCACCCTGGGCGCATATCCGCATAACAATTAGTTCCTAGCCCTTTGGAAATAAAATATTGGAAATAATTCACAACCAATGAATTACTAATAACTGTGGTTGTTGTTATGTAGGCCACAGATTTTTATATATACATATTTGATTAAATCTGTTGTGGCAATGTTAATTGAGGTGAAATGCTGGTCAAGACACCTGGGCAAACCACCGCTGTTCTTTAAACAGTGCTGTGAACAAGCAGCCTCGAGAAGAGATTATCTTAGTACAGTGCTGTTTCAACAGTGCACTGATGTGTCAGCCTAGATTATTTGTTCAAGTCTTCAAATGAGGTTGAACCACAACCTTCTGACTCCGAGAGCAGAGCTACCACAGAGCCAACCCTGATACTGGTCCACGTTTGTCTGCAGAAGTTATGTTAAACTTCACAATGCAGTAATCAGAGTGCAATCAGACTTCAAAAGTGATATTCTGGTATTGGAAAATGTGCAGAGGCGTGTGACAAAATGATCCCATTTGCAAATTGGATGAGCTACGAGGAAGGATTAAAGATGCTGAAGTTATACCTTCCAGGCAGAAGATTATGCAGGGATTTTATTGAGGTATATCAAGTATTAGATGGCATTGATAGGTGGAGTCAGAAAAAGATAAGTTGGTGAAAGTGAAATTAATAAATGTCTTGGAATAAAAATCACTTTGCTCAATAAACATTTGGAATGATCTACTGGATAAGAAAGTAGAATCAAATTTATTGGGCGAGATTCTATGAGCCTCCGCGCCAGAATTGCGCTCAGCGTGGGGACGGAGAATGGGCGTCAGACCCGATATCGGGTCCGACGGTTTCCGCCGCCACTCAGGCACGCGTGGTCAACACGGCGCCAGTCAGGAGCCATTGAAAGAGGCCCCCGCTGCGATTCTCCAATTGCAGATGGCCGAGTTCCCGCCGGCCTGGTTCTATCATGGTTCCACTTGAGGTGGCGGCTGCAGACTCAGTCCGCAGCCACCCTGGTTGTGGGTGGGGGGGGATCATTCACCGAGGTGGGGGGGGGGGGGGGGGGGGGAGGGGGTGTGTGCCCCAAGATGGCCAGGGTTCCAATCGGGCGCCACTGATCAGCAGGAGCGCGTGATCTGGTGAGTGCCTATCTTCTTGGTGCCGGTCAGTGTGGTGTGGGTCAGCCATGTCGCGCAGGGCGGTCGACAAGGGCCCTGCCAGGCGCATACGCAGACCCCCGACCTGACGTGCAGGGCCCGTATCGGCAGCCGGAGCTGTTGTGTGCGATCTTCCGGATGTTCACGGTGGCGCAATCTCCCGGTCCTGCGGATCGCGCAACCCCGCCGCAGGTGACCCGGAGGCATGTGGATTCAATGGGAAATCGCGCTGCCGGCCAATGGCAGGTAGCCTCCCGATGCCGATAAGACCAGAGAATCTTATCCATTGAGGCAGCACGGTAGCATGGTGGTTAGCATCAATGCTTCACAGCTCCAGGGTCCCAGGTTCGATTCCCGGCTGGGTCACTGTCTGTGCGGAGTCTGCACGTCCTCCCCGTGTGTGCGTGGGTTTCCTCCGGGTGCTCCGGTTTCCTCCCACAGTCCAAAGATGTGCGGGTTAGGTGGATTGGCCATGATAAATTGCCCGTAGTGTCCTAAAAAGTAAGGTTAGGGGGGGGGGGGTTGTTGGGTTACGGGTATAGGGTGGATACGTGGGTTTGAGTAGGGTGATCATTGCTCGGCACAACATCGAGGGCCGAAGGGCCTGTTCTGTGCTGTACTGTTCTATGTTCTATGAGGCAGTGATTTTCAACTTGGCACTGAAGCATATCAATATCGGTGATATCTCACAATATAGAAAGTGCCCAACTTTCCATTCCGTTTTGTTGCAATTGTACTGCAATGCCAGTTTAATCCTCTGAAGATAAATTGAAAACTGCCCACAGTAAAGAAATGAAAGAAATTAAATCAAGCGACCAAATGTCCTTCTCTCATCTGCGCCTTCTTGCAACAATGATGATATGAGAAAGAGAAACTGGGTTTGGTGACGGAATTGAGCTTTTTCCGTCCATCTACCTGTTTATAATGACAAGTCCAAATTGGCACAGCGCTGGGTGTTACCATGTAGTTTTGACTTGACACTTATGCCAATTGAGAAATAATTATTTTCACACTCCCAAGAGAATAAAATCCATGTCCAGGGATTTTACATTTTCCACGTGTTTATGAGTATGAAGTTGTACCCGTTCTTGATAGCCATGATGTCAAATTTATTTTTACCGCGCTCTGTTAATTTTTGTCAGAAAATCCAGTTAACAACCAGACCTGATATGGCAGGTAAGCAAAGATTAGCATTTTCACATTGGGATGCAGATGTGAAGTGAAAAGATGTTAATTATAGGACTGGATCAAGCAGCAAATTTAAATCTTGCAACAAAGTTGTTGAAGCATTCAGGCAGTGTAATTTCTCATGAAAGCACACTTGGGCACTGCAGAATTATGAATAAGGATAACAAAATGAACTGATTGAGCATCATTATACAATCCTACAAAAATTGGGTGTAATTTAGTCTTGGAATCTTTATTCATTTGTTTCATTTAGCGTGTCGCATTTAAACTTGTTTCATGTACCATTTCAGTTGAGAAATTAGAGTGGTTTTGTGCCACAAGTTGATCGCTTGTGTTTTGCATTGATTAAGGAACACAGGAATTAGGAGCAGAAGTAGGCAATTCAGCCCTTCGAGCCTGCTCTGCCATTCAATCAGGTCATGGCTGATCTCTTCCTGGTCTCAAATTCACCTCTCTACTTGTTTCCCATATCTCTTTAACCCACTTTTTAAATCAGAAATATATCTATCTCCTTGAAACCATTTAATGACATTAAGCGGCAGCGAGTTCCACAAATTCGCCACCCTCTGCGAGAAGTAGTTCCTCCTCATTTCTGTTCTAAATCTGCCACCTTTCATCCTATATCTGTGGCCTCTCTTTCTAGATGGCCCCACAAGGGGAAACGTTTGGTCTACGTTTACTTTATCAATCCCTTTTAGTATTTTAAATACCTCGATCTGATGCACTCTCATCCTTCTGAACTCCAGCGAGTATAAGCCCAAACTGTTTAATCTATCTTCCTACATCAACCCTTTCATTCCCGGAAGAATTGGAACTTGGTAGAAAAAAATTGAATAGGTTTATAATTGCTCAAAACTTGTTGTGTGTTCCTAACATCATCATCTTCCTTCTGTCTTCCTGTTTGGGCAAGGATCTACAGGGCAGCAGCATGACAGCATGAACAAAGTAATCCTCTTATCCAGTGTCGCTGGCATTGTCAATTCACCTTTGCCACCCTTTTTCTTGACATGACCATGAAGTGGCGTTAGATGTGAATAGGCAATTCAACCTCTCGAGCCTGTGGGTGGTGCTGCTGACACCTACAAATAAAGCACTTTCTCCGTAAGGAGACAGTAGGATACCCCAGAGACCACATCACTAGAGGACCTGATAAACACAGACTGTAAAGAAGGAGGGGAATTTACAGATGGCTACTGGACAGGGCGCGACTGCCACTGGACGAGGCCAGACTGAAATAGGGAGATGACCTGGGGACAGAAGTGGGCTGTGGACTCTGGAGCAGAGCACTGAGCAGGGCTAGAGAGACCCGGTCAACCACACCCAAATGTTTTGGGCTTGTCCCAAACTTGTAGGGTTCCAGGCAGCCTTCTCTGAGGCGATGTCCAAGGTTGTGGGGGTAAGGGTGGAGCCGTGTCCAGGAGTGGCAATCTTCAGGTTATCCGAACAGCCAGAGCTACACAGGGGGAACACAAGAACATAAGAACTAGGCGCAGGAGTGGGCCATCTGGCCCTTCGAGCCTGCTCCGCCATTCAATGAAATCATGGCTGATCTTTTTTGGACTCAGTTCCACTTTCCCGCCCGAACACCATAACCCTTTATTGTTTTATTCTTCAAAAAACTATCTATCTTTAACTTGAAAGCACTGAATGAAGGAGCCTCAACTGCTTCACTGGGCAGGGAATTCCATAGATTCACAACCCTTTGGGTGAAGAAGTTCCTCCTAAGCTCAGTCCTAAATCTACTTCCCCTTATTTTAAGGCTATGCACCTAGTTCTGCTTTCAACCGCCAGTGGAAGCAACATTCCCGCATCTATCCTATCTATTCCCTTCATAATTTTATATGTTTCTATAAGACCCCCCTGCATCCTCCTAAATTCCCGGTCTACTCAACCTCGAACTCTCCTCGTAATCCAATCCTCTCAACTCTGAGATTAACCTAGTGAATCTCCTCTGCACACCCTTCAGCGCCAGTACATCCTTTCTCAGGTAAGGAGACCAAAACTGAACACAATACTCCAGGTGTGGCCTCAATAACACCTTATACAGTTGCAGAATAATCTCTCTAATCTTAAACTCCATCCCTCTAGCAATGAAGAACAAAACTCCATTCGCCTTCTTAATCACCTGTTGCGCCTGTAAACCAACTTTTTGCGACTCATGCACTAGGACACCCAGGTCCCTCTGCACAGCAGCATGTTTTAATATTTTATCATTCACTTAAACTATACAAATCCCTCTGCAAACTTCCAGTATCCTCTGCACTTTTTGCTTTACCACTCATCTTAGTGTCGTCTGCAAACTTGGACACATTGCACTTGGTCCCCAACAGCAAATCATCTATGTAAATTATGAAAAATTGTGGGTCCAACACTGATCCCTGGGGGACACCACTAGCTACTGATTGGCAACCAGGGGAACACCCCATTAGGGAAGAGGGCCAATGCCCTGGCTTTCGCTTCCCTAATTGCACGCCGGAGAATCCTGCTCGGTTGGTGATCTTCCACTTTCTATGAACAATTTATCCAAAACTCTACTGCCCATGTCCTAACTTGCACCCAGTCCTGGTCACCGTGTATTTGCTGAATAACATTGACTTTGAGTTCTGCAACACCAAAGTATTATCTCCATGTTTTCAAATCCCTCCATGGCCTTACTCTTCCAATTTCTGTAACTTCTTCCAGTCTTTCAACCCTCCGAACTCTACATTGCTCCAAGTCTGGCCTCTTGAGCTTTCCCCAGTTTTAATCACTTGCACCATGGTAGCTGCGCCTCCAGTTGCCTAAACATAAATTCCAGAAAGCCCTCCTTGAACTTCTTCCCTTACACTCTTTCCTCTTTTAAGAAGCTCATTAAACCTACCTCTTTGACTATGTTTTTTGCCATCTGTTTTATATTCTTATGTGGCTTGATATCATGCGTTGTTTGATAATCAGTGCTTTAAAGCATGTTTGGACTTTTAACTTTGTTGCCCAAAATATATCAACATAAGCTGTTCTTTCTATTTTTGAAATCAGCTTTCCTACCATTTTCCATAATCCCTTAAGGTTATTACGAGCCACTTAAGTTTTTGCCACCCTTTGAAATACCCCAATTGATTCTGCATCTGCGATCTTCTGAGACTTTGTATTCCAAGTTCCTCAATCCTTTGAATATAATTTTGACTTTGAGCAATGATGTGAAAAATGTTGTATCTGATCAGCTACTTCCTTACACATCTCCTGACTTTCTCCCGTTCCTTCGGTGTAAGTGTTGAAAATCAGGAGAAATTTACCCCAGCCACCTGACTCTATGCATTGTGGCACAGAACAAAATTGCCCCCTTTTATGTGAATTTTTTTTTTGGAGATGAAATTCTAGCTTGGTTCCAATTTTAAGATTAAGATCCAAATTTTGCGGTCAGCGGTGAAGTGATGTGCTCCCTGCTGAAGTTGAAGGAAGTTGCACATTATTGCTTCGTGGGCTCTGTGGTTTGGATTGCACCTTTTCAGACATTGTTGGTGCCACCTCTCGGGGCATCTCTGGCATCCAACAACAGTTGCAACCAATCATGTTGAAGAATTCTCATTCACAGAAAACCAGGAAGTAGCTGATGCACGATCAATCACTACTGAAGCGAGATTGTAGTCCAATTGAAGGCTTTAATGAACAAGTGGTTATCCCAGCAGCTCCGGTACAGAATGACTGCTGTGGGTGAAACACAGACTCTTATGCTCTGCCTGCTGGGCGGAACCAGCAGGCAGGTTCTACCACTCATAGTACATTATAAGGTACAACCCACCTAGGTACCGTGATACCCCTAATATAGCCTACCAGAGTAGCGCACTGTTTTTATCATTCGTATTTTATAATTTTAATATAGAAGCTTAAATATCATAATTGGCCAACATGATTATTATTCCAACCACCACCTTAAACATTGACTCCCACCACCACTGATGGATAGTGACAGGAGTGTGTACCATTAACTCACTCAAAGCTAAGGGCTTTACATGGGATACATGGGAACACCAGCACCACCTGCAAGCTTTCCTTCAAGCCTCGTCATCCTGAATTGAAACTATATTACTGTCACTGGGTTAACATCATGCAGCTCCCTCCCTAACAGCATTAAAGATGTACCTGCAAAAGATGGACTGCATTAGGAAGGCAGCTCACCACTGCTTTTTTCAGGTGTGATTTGGTTTGGGCAATAAGTATGCAAAATTATTTCAAATACACATGGGGCTGGTTTCTCCGTTGCGTCAGCAGCCCGGGGAATTCCCAACGGTGTTGGGCTGTCCACAATGGGAAACTCCATTGGCCGGCTGGCGAGACGGAGTATCGCGGAGTCGTGCTGGTGCGGCGGGACAGAGAATCCCGCCCATAGAATTTTTCTCAAGATGAAGAAAAATGGGGCGAAATTCTCCGACCCCCACGACGGGTCGGAGAATAGCGGGAGGGCCTTCCCGACATTTTTCCCGCCCTCCCGCTATTCTCCCCCCCCCCCCCGCCCAACTCCCGACACGAATCGCTGCAGCCGTTTTTTTACGGCCGGCAGCGATTCACAGCTGTTCGATGGGCCGAAGTCCCAGCCCTTTACGCTGTTTTTACGAACGGCAAACAGACCTGGTCTGGCCCTTCGTAAAAACGGCGGGAACAACTCGCTTTTTATAACCATGGCACCGATTGGCACGGCAGTACCACGGGCAGCGGGCCCGATGCCCGCGCACTATTTGTCCTTCCGCCGCCCCGCAGTATCCATTCGCGGGGCGGCTGAGGGGCATCCCGGCCCGCGCATGCGCGGGTTTCGCGCAAATACGCGATGACGTCATCCGCGCATGCGCGGGTTGGAGTCTTACAATCCGCGCATGCGCGGCTGACGTCATATGACGCGTCAGCCGGCGCTAACTCCGGCAAGCGGGCTTAACGAAATTCGTTAAGCCCGTGATGCCGGAGCTTGCGGCGTCGGGCTGCTAGCCCCGACCGGGGACCAGAATCGGTTCCCGGTCGGGAAGGGGCGCGCTGGCGTCAAACCCGCCCGGGTTTGATGCCAGCCTTACGATTTCTCCCGTTTTGGGAGAATCGCGCCCATGATACTTTACAAATATAAAATTTGAGTTTCAGAGAAGAGAAGTTCTGTAGTCATTATGACAGAGTATGCTGTTGAAAAACTCAGTTACTCCTCATTCGACAAGGCCCAAAGGGTTTTACAGTGATAATAGAGCTGGAAAAGTGGAAGTTTGCACAGAAAACCAGGAAGTAGCTGATGCACGATCAATCACTACTGAAGCGAGATTGTGGTCCAATTGAAGGCTTTAATGAACAAGTAGTTACCCCAGCAGCTCCGGTACAGAATGACTGCTGTGGGTGAAACACAGACTCTTATGCTCCGCCTGCTGGGCGGAACCAGCAGGCAGGTTCTACCACTCATATTGCAGTACAAGGTACATCCCACCTAGTTCGTGTTAAATTCTATCAGCAAGGATTTCAACCGTTTACCCTGTGTCGGGCCAGGGTATTACTGGTGGGCACATGCACATTTAAACTTGGAAATCCTAATGTGCAGACTCCAGGGGTTGGACTGTTCAGATGGTGGGGTTTCCTGCTCGCTACTTGAAGAATTGGCGGGGAATGCATCCCTGCTGACCACTGAAGCCCTGCAGTCATTTAATATGGCTGGAAATTGGACTTTCTTTCCTCACCCGAGCAGCAGTTCAGTCTCCGCGACTTGTGGTACCAGCAGACCTGTAGTGCCATTAGCAACAGTCGCCAAGACTCGGACTACTAACAGACCTCTGATTATAAGCCCTGAAGTCAAGGACCAGGAAGATTCCGGGGAGGTCTCATGGTGGGGACGTGGGGTTCTTGATGGAGAGGTTGGGGGAGAGGAGCAATCACAGGCAGATAGGCTGTGGGTGGCAGGTAGGCGGCAGGGACTTGTAAAATTTGTCCCAGAAGTTTTAAGAGTAATGATGGAAAATGCTGATAGTTTTGTTGTAGTTACAGATGCAAATTTTTGGTAATGTTGCTTGCTTCCCAAGTCTATGTGTTGTAATGGATGAGAGATGTAACTATTTGACTCCATCGCTTCCAATCCTTTATTTTTTATTTTTTTTAATATAAATTTAGATTAGCCAATTATTTTTTCCAATTAAGGGGCAATTTAGCATGGCCAATCCACCTACTCTGCACATTTTTGGGTTGTGGGGGCGAAACCCACGCAGACACGGGGAGAATGTGCAAACTCCACACGGACAGTGACCCAGAGCCGGGATCGAACCTGGGACCTCAGCGCCGTGAGGCGGTTGTGCTAACCACTAGGCCACCGTGCTGCCCTTTCCAATCCTTTATGGGCTTAAATCGCATGTGCTCTGAGGTTTTTTTCATTGATAGGGAAAAGTTTATCTGAAATGTGACAGCACATTTGCACCGTATTAGACATTAATGAGCTCGAGGGCATCTATATTCTATAGGCATATCATTCAGGTTGAAATGACATTGATCAAAAAGTTTTATATGTGCACACTTCTTGAGTTTATTGCTATCAATAAAGCCCACATTCTGCTCATTGGTTTCTCTTTGGACTTGTATAAAAGGATTCTTGACATTACCCACCAAGCTCTCGACAGTCCTGATCAAAGAGATTTCGACTCCATCTGGTTTTAAACAATAGTCTAAAATGTCGTTGATCCCCAACAGCTACTGAACAGCAATTTAATTTTCAGACCAGTAAATACACAATGTCGATGCTGAACATTCGGGACTTTACCTCGGCAGGGCATCACATCATGTTTATAGAATCCTGACAGTGCAGAATGAGGCCATTCAGCCCATTGATGCAGCACTCACCCTCAGAAGGACCACCTACTCAGGCCCTCGCACCTGTCCTATCCCTGCAACCCCACCTAACATTTTTGGACACTAAGGGGCAATTTAGCACAGTCAATTCAGCTAACCCGCACATCTATGGACTATGGGAGGAAACTGGAGCACCTGGAAGAAACCCACGCAGAAATGGGAAAACATTCAAACTCCACATAGTGCCTCAAGGTCGAATTGAATCGAGTCCCTGCCACTGTCAGGCATGATGTGGAGATGCCGGCGTTGGACTGGGGTGAGCACAGTAAGAAGTCTTACAACACCAGGTTAAAGTCCAACAGGTTTGTTTCAAACACAAGCTTTCGGTGCACTGCTCCTTCCTCAGGCTCCGAAAGCTCGTGTTTGAAACAAACCTGTTGGACTTTAACCTGGTGTTATAAGACTTCTTACTGTCAGGCAGCAGTGCTAACCACTGTGCAGTCCCCAATGCATGCTATCCAATGATTAATGAACACAGGAAATCTAAACAGTTGTAGAATTGACACCAAAAATCTCTTAATCAGTAGCTAAACTGGATAAAAAAGGAAGGTAGTCATAAACCTATTCAGGTAGGAATAAGATGGTGGTGTAGTGGTATTTTCACTGGACCAGTAATCCAGAGACTTGGGGTAATGCTCCAGGGATTTTGGTTTGAATCCTATGACGGCAGATGGAAAAAAGTCGATGACCATGAAACCATTGTTGATTGTTGTAAAAAAACATCTGGTTCACTAATGTCCTTTAGGGAAGAAAACCTGCTGCCGCCGCCTGGTCTGGCATACATGTGATTTCAGACCCACAGCAATCTGGTTAACACTTCAATGCCTTCTGAAATGTCCTAGCAGGCCACTCAGTTTAAGGGCAATCAGGGACGGGTAATAAATTCTGGCCCAGCCAGCGATACCCATATCCCATGAATGAATTCTAAAGAATGACCTAATAAGAACGTGATAGCTGAGATCTTTCATTCCCATTACAGAAAAGTGAGTTTAAAGCTTTCGTGATATTATGCAAAATGATTGAACAATAATATTTTGGAAGCCTCCCAGTGGTAAAAGACTCTAGTTTCCAGAAAGTCTCCCATTTGAGTTAATTTTGAACTCAGAAGCACAGCATGAATGTGGCTTTCAAATTTAAATGCCAGATAGATCACAAAGTGAGGACCTGACAACAGGGAGCCAGAGTTTCAGAACTATCAAAAATATCTTGCTGACCAGCGAGACCCGGTTTGAGCAAAACCGAGTTAAACTTGGAGCAAGTAATAATTCTGAGTAATAATGAAGAATAATTCTGCCCCGAAGCTTTTGAGATATTCTGAGAACTTTGCCCGTTCCATTTAAAACAATTTTGTTGCTTGACTTCAAAGCTCTGCACTTAAAAATACCATTCATTCTTCAGCTACTTCTATGGAGAATGACCTTTGTTGTGATCAGCACATAAGCTAAACCTGTAACTTAGATCTCTCAAAAGATATCCAAAGTGTAATCCTGTCTGCTGACTTTGAGGATTTTAATGTTCCAATGTTATCTTGCCTTTTGTGATTAAATACTTGTCTTTTCTTTTACAGTGTGTGTTCTTTATGTACAAGGAATTGAGACTATACAGTGGAGAGAGGTGAGAGATTTCCCCTTTCGTTGAGATGTATGGTGGGTAAAACTGCTCTGACTTAATTGGATTTGACCCCAATTTTCCTTCTGCCTTAGTCACTTGTGTTACATCTACTGTGTTTCATAGTTCCTCCAGTTGTTTATGTGGAACGCCTATATGAGCATTTTCTTTTGCCAAATGAATGCCGACTATTTGTAAAACGAGAGCTTATTATAGATCAATAGAAATTAAATATTAAATTCATCAAGTATTCCAGTTGAAACTATCATTTAACCTTGAAAAGAGATCTGAACAATTTTCAATGTCTTGATTATGTGGCTAAATTTCTGTAATGTTGGGTTAGCTAAATTGGCCACTAACCCTTGTCTCTGTTTTTGTTAAGCTTTTCAATCTAGCTCTCTGATTTTCTGCATGGGGCCAAATTCGTATCAAGTGGCCACTGACCTCGAGTCAAAATTGGGACTTTTCTTTTGACATGCCCAGATTGTTGTTGCTGCTTTTTCTCTAATATTTGAATGTATATAAAACAGCTCAGGTTATTTTATGACTCTAAATTAAGAGTCGATTTGTAAAATGTACCAACTAAGCCACATGCACTTGTAGAGCATTAACTTGCAATGCATTAACTTGCAATGCATATCAGAATGATGTTCATCTATCTCACGGTGGCACAGTAGTTAGCACTGCTGCCTCACAGTAGCAGAAACCCGGGTTTGATTCCAAACTTGGGTGACTGTGTGAAGTTTGCGCTTTCTCCCTGTGTCTGTGTGGATTTCCTCCGGGTGCTCCGGTTTCCTCCCACAGTCCAAAGATGTGGGCCGGGATTCTCCGAAATCCTGGTCCACCAGCAATTCAACGGCCTTCAGGGAGCCAGCACGACGCTGGAGTGCTATGCGCTGGTACGACGGCAAATGGCGGCCCTGCACGGCCAGCACGGGTCCGCGCATGTGCGCGACGGCCCTCTTCGCGCTGGCGCATGCACGTGGTTGCCGTCTCCGCGCCGGCGCGTCACAACATGGTGGAGACCTACAGCGGACCCGCACGGAAGGAGGTAGGCCCCCTCCAGATCGTGGGCGCCCCACCGATCGGAAGCCCCCGATTGCGGGCCTGGACCCCGTGGAGGCCCCTCCACCGGAGTCAGATACCCCCGCCCCCCACCAGGACATCCATCGCGGCCGCGGGTCCGAGCTCCCACTGGGTGGTACCAGGTTGGAACCACGCCGGCGGGACTCGGCGAGAGTTCGACCGGTCGACCACGGGGGCCTCTTTCAGTGGCCCCCGATCAATGCCGCGGCAACCGCGCGGGCGCAATTGGTGCCGATTCTCCGGTCGTCGGAGAATCGTGTCCAAACGTTGGAGCGGCGTGGCGGGAATTTCCCGCGTCCCCGGCAGTTCTCCGACCCGACGCGGACTTGGAGTATCCCACCCGTAGAGGTTAGGTGGATTGGCCATGCTATATTGCCCCTTGGTGTTCAAAGATGTGTTGGTTAAGTTATGGGATTGAAATGGGGGAGTCAGCCCAGGTAGGGTGCTCTTTCGGAGTGTCGGTGCAGACTTGATGGGCCGAATGGCCTCCTTCTGCACCGTAGGATCTTGGGTGCCAAATGGATAGCCAGCTTCCTAGAATTTCTGGGATCAATTTTTAAGGCAGTTAGCAGCACTTTTTAAAACTTAGCATATACCTTATCATTTCATTAACGTTTACCCAATGTCTTTGGATAAGTGAATGGTACAAAAAATGTTGGGCAGATGTTTTGTAGGATCCACATAGACCAAATTTAAGACCCTCACATGAACTAGGGGAAGAAAATAAGTTGTAGTAATTCCAAGCATCTTGAAGTAGGTTGTAGATTCATGATTAAAACAGGGAGGGTGGCACATTGTGCAATAGTTAGCACTGGGACTGCAGCACTGAGGACCCGGGTTTGAATCCCAGCTCTGAGTCACTGTCTGTGTGGAGTTTGCACATTCACCCCGTGTCTGCCTGGGATTCACCCCCACAACCCAAAGGTGTGCAGGTTAGGTGGCCATAAAATCTCACAAGAAATGTGAACCAAGTGCTCCTTGGGAACAATGCAGAAGGTTAAACGGTTGAAATATACTCAGTGCTGTAACCATTTTTCCGATGTCGTCTTCGACACAAGTATCCTCCCAATCTCGTTACAGTATAGGCATAAATCAGTGTGAACAATTCGGGCCCGAGGATTAACCAAACCATTACCAGTATATTCTTCTGTCAGCATAAAGTTTCAACTCATTTAACCATCATTCATGCATGCCTGGCACATTTAAGATAAAAGCAAAATACTGTGGATGCTGGAGTTCTCCAATAAGAACGAAATACTGGAAAAACTCAGCAGGTCTGGCAGCATCTGTAGCGAGAGAAACAAGATGATGTTTCGAGTCCAATATGACTTGTCTTGGATCTGGCACGTTTATTTTAAATTTTTCATGTGGCTTATCCTTATGCCATAGAAACACTTTCAAAGAAGCAAAGTGAATTTTGGGATGATGTTTTCAAATGTGCAAATTTGCAAATAAGGTGACAGAAAAAATGGATTCATTCTCCGCTTTGTCTGAAAATCTACCTGGTGAAAATTTTTCGAAAATCCATCCCCACACAAGCGAACAATTGAAGGATACTCAGCTGAGAGTCAGAGGCATGGTTCAGTTATGTTTGTTTAGAGGGGAGGGTTTGATGGACAAACTTGAAATATTGGGCAGACATGGATTTATTTTCGTGTCATATAGAACTCACTAAGTCCAAGATCTTTGGCCTGATATAATTGTTTTGCGTCCAGATGCGGAAATAGGAAATAAACACCAATATGTAAAGTTAACGTTGCTGTTGATAGTTATATAGATCAATGATTGTTTTTCATAGTCATGGAATAACATTATTTTAAATTGGACCTATACGTTTATGAAGGTTTTTTATCCAGGTGAAAATCAGAGACGCGCTCAAGAACTGTTAATTTACTGAGCAAATACATATGATTTCCAATAGATGATGAGCAACACTGAGCAGATATTCCATTCAAGCACAAGCAGCAGTGAAAATCCTCAATTTTCCATGACCGTTTCTATAATCGCCACTCATGCCCTGCTATTCTGGTATGGGCACTCCCTGGTATCTTAGCATTAATGGCCAAGAATGTCAAAGGGAAATTGGCGTCATCTGTTGTCGATGGTTATTTTCTTGAAATAAATTTCTTACAAAGAATCTGGAAAGATGTAAAAATCTAGCCTTTTTTTGTATTAATACCGCATTTTCTCTATATAACTGGTATTTATGGTATTAAACTAGTGGACAAAATATATATTAATCATTAGGTTCAGGTGTGAAAATAAAGTCCAGTTAGCATGCGTCATCATTATATTCTTTTTGTCTAATTAGTGGACACTCCCAAGTTTCAGAAAAATCTGATTCTTGCATTCAAACTAATATTTATCCCTCAATAAATTGAAAGAATATCATTGGGCGGGATTCTCCGAGTCTCCGCGCCGGAATCACGCTCGGCGCGGGGGCGGAGAATGGGCGTCAAACCCACAATCGGGTTCGACGCCGTGACCGGAGAATCGCTGCAAATCGGGCGCGCGCGGCTGACGCGGCACCGGTCGGGTGCCATTGAAAAAGCCCCCCTGCAACGATTCTCCAAAGTCAACTGCCCGAGTTCCCGGCGGCGTGGTTCTCTCATGGTTCCACCTGGCGGGCACTTGGCATGGCGGCTGCGGACATAGTCCACGGGACCTGGCGGGGTGGGGGAGATCCTTTGCCGAGGGGGGGCCTCCAGGATGGACAGGGATCTGATCTTGGGCCACCGATCAGCGAAAGCGCGCGATCTGTTGGGGGGGGCCTATGTTGTCGATGCCGGTCTGCGCTGTGGGTTGGCCATGTCGTGCGCATGCGTGGACCCCCGACCAGAAGTGCAGGCCCCTGTGGCAGCAGCCGGAGCTGCGAGGAGCACTCCGGGGTCCTGCTAACCCCCTGGAAATTGCATAATCACCCTAAACTTCTCCAGATAAGTCTGGAGTGATTTGCAGCGTTTTTCCGCGGGCGTGGGACATAGCCCCATTATTGGAGAATCCCGCCCATTATCAATGCTGTTTTCTGGACCTTGCTGTGTGAAATTGGTTGGTTGTTTTCATACAAACATGTGAGCATATGTATTAGGAGCAGGATTGGTCATTCAGCACCTCAAGCCTGCACTGCGTTCAATATGATCACAGTGGATCTGATTGGAACTTCAACCCCACATTTCTGCCTAACCTTTCACTTTCTTGTTAATCAATAATCTAAAAGCAAATGACCACAGATGCTGGAATCTGAAACAAAAACAGGAAATACTTGACGATCTCAGCAGTTCTGACAGCATCTGTGGAGAGAGAAGAGAGTTAATGACTGGATTCTCCAATTCTGTTTCCCCATGCTGGTGTGGGAACGGTAGCATCTTATGCCAGAAAAAATGGCTCAAAACGGTCACCGATGCCCCATTTTGCTGGGGGCTGGCAGGACGGCAGCGTAGAGCACCCGGCCCTAGCATAAGATATATTTTGTGACCTGTATTAACCTTAAAATTAGATTAAAGTCCAACAGTTTTGTTTCGATTCACTAGCTTTCGGAGCGCAGCTCCTTCCTCAGGTAACATTCACTTGAGGAAAGAGCTGCACTCCGAAAGCTAGTGAATCGAAACAAATCTGTTGGACTTTAACCTGGTGCTGTCAGACTTCTTACTGGGCCCACCCCAGTCCAATGCCGGCATCTCCACATCATGACCTTAAAATCAGCATACATTTTTCAGGATGAGTGAGAATGAAAGATCACTGTATCGTGGTCAAACTTTTCATGTTTAAAAAATGTGGGATTTCTTTGCCAATAGCTAATTGGCATTCTTGGTGCTCTGTTCAGCGAAATCGTGTTTGGCGATTGGCTGAGAATGGATTTTCGTGCCGAAAACGGGGCCGGTTGTTTTGACACTGGTCCGCCATGCTGGTCCCACTCCAAACTGCCGTCATCGTGCCGGGCACCGTACGCCATTTCAACAGCATTGGCATGTCTTTGGCTGGTCCATCTGCGGTGCTCCCCCCTGATGGGCCAAGTTTGCGACAGTGCGGGCCACGACATGTGTTCTCAATCATGCGAGAACCCGTCGTGATGACTGCGGGCTGTGTACAGCACCGCCACACCCGGCTAGGATCCATGCCACTGGCCTGGGGAGCTACTGCATGGGCTGGGGGTGGCCAGGGGGTGAGCTGTGGAGTCGTTTTTGGGGTCGCGCATGGCCAACGCCATGTTGTGCTGCGTGACTGGTGCAGGTCATCAGCTGTACACAAGAGCGTCCAGGAACCCTGCCACGGGCGGCGGGAATTTCAGTTGGCGCCGGTGCTAGCCCCTCATGGGTACCGGAATCGGTGAGGGTTTCACGCCGCTTTTTCAGTCATAAAAGACCACGGGTGGGATTCTCCGACCCCGCGTCGGGTCGGAGAATCGGCGGGGTGGGGGGCGCGATTCAATGCCGTTCCAACGATTCTCCGGTGACCATTGGAGCCGGCACGGTCAGCGCCAGCGCCGCACAACGTGACCCTCCTCCCCGGCGATGGGCCGAGTGCCCGCCGAGTTAGGCCGAGTCCCGCTTGCGCCGTTCTCATATGGTCCTACCCGGTGGGTCCTAGGCATGCATGTTGCGGGGGGCGGCCTGGTGGGGGGAGGGGGGATCTGACCCTGGGGGGGGGGGCCTCCACGATGGCCTGGCCCGTGATTGGGGCCTACTGATCAGCGAGCAGGCTTATCCCTGTGGGGCCTATATTCCTCCCCGCTGGGCTCCTGTAGCTCTCCGCCATGTTGTGCGGAGACCGGCATGGAGAAGGCAACCCACACGCATGCGTGAACTCGCCCAGCCGTAGCGTGCATGCGGATCCCATGGCGCCCGTTCTGACACTGGTATCGGCAGCTGGAGCAGCGTGAGGCTCTCCAGTGCCATGCTGACCCACTGTGCGGCACAGGATTGCTGATCCTAGGGGCCAGGTGACGCCGTCGTAAAACGCTCCTCCGTTTACGACAACGTCACCATTTAGCCCCAGGATCAGAGAATCCCGTCCCACAAATGCTCCGCTGCTGTCAGCACTTAGCCTCCCAAATGTTGAATCCAGCCCAGGTCTTTTGGGCTAGGGTTCAATTCTGGGACCTTCCTGTCCAACAGCAACATCAACTCTCTCCCCCTCGCTCTCTCCATCCCTAATTATGCTGCTCCCAGTACCATCCGTCCCTGCACGATTCACATGTAGACCGTGCCAACGGCACAGATTGTACTTCCCCCAGTACTGGTGCCAGTGTCCCATGAACCGGAACCCATTTCTCCCCACACCAGTCTTTGAGCCACGCCTTTATTTCTCTAATCCTATTTGTCCTATTCCAATTTGCACGTGGCTCGGCTAATAATCTAGAATTCATTACCTTTTGAGGCTCTGCTGAATTTGGTGCCTCGTTCCTCATACTGACTGTGCAAAACCTCCTTCCTTGTCCTCCCTATGTTGTTGGTACCTACATGGATC
The DNA here is from genome assembly GCF_902713615.1 of Scyliorhinus canicula. Taxonomy (NCBI): domain Eukaryota; kingdom Metazoa; phylum Chordata; class Chondrichthyes; order Carcharhiniformes; family Scyliorhinidae; genus Scyliorhinus; species Scyliorhinus canicula. The sequence continues at coordinate 118,299,898 of NC_052160.1, forward strand.
ATGGCCGTTGGATCCTCCCCCTCCTACCACAAGGTCCTCTCCAGCCCTGAGTAGGTGTCCCAAACCCTGGCACCAGAAAGAACACAGCTGCCTTAACTTTCACTCCTTGCTACAGAGAACAGTGTCAATCCCACTCAATCCCTAACACCATTTCATTTTTATATGCTTGCTCCACTTGAATGGTTTCTCGGTGCCATGCGCAGTCAGCTCATCAACCCTGGAACCCCCACTCATCCAAACAAGTTGAAAGAACCTCAAACCTGTGAGACAACCATTTATTCTATTAACTGCACTTCAATCATATTTGTTTGGCTGTAAAGTGTTGACACATCATATGAGTCAAATATGCTCTATCAATGTAAGTTGATTCTCTTGATTTGAGCTATATGGAGAATATTTTATAATGTACTAAATATGCAACTGTAAATCAAATTTTTTTAATAACTTTTTTCTCATGTGGGTGTCGTTGGCCAGGCCAGTATTTGTTGCCCATCCCTAATTGCCCTTGAACTGAGTGGCTTACTAGGCCATTTCAGAGGGCAGTTAAGAGTCAACATTGCTGTTGATCACATATAGGCCAGACCAGGTAAGAACAGCAGATTAGTGAATGTACAAATACATAAAATACCCAGGACCTAAAGCAGTTACAGGATAGAATTTGATGCTGGTTCATTTTGTAATTTTCCTTGTTAACAGTCAAAAAATTCAATTAATTTGCACAGGTGGAACAATGGTTTTACAAAATTCCTTCAGTCTAGAATGTTCCCAATGAATTTGAAGGTATCAAATGTGACACTGCTAATCAAGAAAAGATGGAGAGAGAAAACAGGGGAACTAGAAGCCAGTTAGCCTGATGTCAGTCATTGGGAAAATGCTGGAATCTATTATTAAGGAAGTCTTACAGTGATTTTCAAAGGGCATTGTTACGATCAGTCAGAGGTGGCATGGTGTTATAAAGGGAAATTGTGTTTGACAAATTCATTACAGTATTGCAAACTGCAAAGAGGTTAGAATTAGATTTCAAGAGGGTGCAGAAAGGCAGGTGGAATAGATAAATGTGTGACAGCTGAAATTGAATGCAGAGAAGTATGAAGTGTTATGGTCCCATTTGATCCAATTGGACAAGAAGCTCCCAGGACTGAACCCTGGCTCAAAAAATGCAACTTATTTTTTTTTAAAGTGAAAGAATCGAGTCACAGGTCTGCTAATTAGTTTCAACAACAAGAAAAAATGATTTATTAAACATGAAAAGTTGGTCATTATACAATACACCTTTACTGCCCCCTAAACTTAACAAATACTTAACAAAGATTTTAAGATGAACATGGATTACAAAGTATATCTTAAGCGACAATGGTCAAATAAAAATTTTTGTTTAAGCTGTGGTCAAATATACACACACTCTGCTCTGATAGTAAGTTCATACCTGTGATTGTCTCCTCAAAATTCCCCCCCAGATGATCTCACGTGTGGGTTTCTAAACTCCATTCCCAAGAACATGCTTTAAAGTCTTCTCTCACAATAATGCTTTTCCTTCGCAGTTTACAATCTGAAATCCTGTCCAGGTTTACAAATGACTCTTTTAAAGAGAGCATCCACTCCATTGTTAGCAGAAAATCCAGTCCAGGATTTATAGGAATCCCTTGAGGGTTTATTTGTCTTGACTGCTTCACAAACTGTTCACAATTGCTTTAACTCTTGAGTCCCAGACAAGTAAAATGGCATCACTTTTGATTTACCTCTGAAGTCTGCTTTCCACTTTAAATCAGGTTACCGAAATTGTCTCTTTAACTCCGAACTCTTGTTTTTACTTTTCCTTGAATTCTTCTGAACAATAGCTTTGTCTCTATTCTCTTAATGCCAGTCATCTTAAACAGTCTTTCTGTCCCAATTCTTTTGTTACCTGGACTGTGACTTGTTACTTTGGAAGCTTGCATCTTTGCAACTCACTTGTCCTCTGCAGTTTCTCCCAGCGAGGACTATTCACTCCCCAATGTCCTCTCCCCACTGCTCTGACTCCCAGTTAAAACCAGGAAGAAAATAAATCCTTTTGCTCTGGAAAGTGGCCTCCTGTTGCTTAGCAACTACTTTTATTAACTCTTCATACCGTAACCCTCTCTCAGCACAGCAGAATCACTATTGGAATTGAAACCAACTTGCAAACACATTTGTCCAGCATGAACCTAACGATAGGCTTTACCCTTCCAGGCACAGAAACATTACATTAAACCCACTTAAAACTCTGGCTGGAATTCTCCGAGTGTTCACTGGTGGCAGGATTCTCTGGTCCCGCTGGCAGTGTACCCCCACCTGTGGATTTCCCGGTGACGTGGGGTGGCTTCAATAGGAATTCCCATTGACAGCGGTGGAAGCAGAAAGTTCCACCGCTGGCAAATGGCGTGCTACCTCCCGCCAGCAAGATACCTTGGGCGGGATTCTCCGACCCCCCGCCGGGTCGGAGAAACGCCGGGGGACGGTGTGAATCCCACCCCCGCCGGCCGCCGAATTCTCCGGCACCGGAAATTTGGTGAGGGTGGGAATTGCTCCGCGCCGGTCGGCAGCCCCCCCCCCCCCTCCCCCCCCCCCCCCCGTTGATTCTCCGGCCCGCGATAGGCCAATGTCCCGCTGCTGTAATGCTGGTCCCGCTGGCGGGAATTAAACCACCTCCCTTACCGGCGGGACCAGGTGGCGTGAGCGGGCTCTGGGGGTCCTGGGGGCACGGGGTAATCTGCCCCCACGGTGGCCTGGCCCATGATCAGCCCACCGTGTCGGCCATAGCCTCCGCCATGGCCGACGCATAAGAGATCCCTCCCCCGCATGCGCGGGGATGACGTCAGCAGATGCTGACGCTCCCGCGCATGCGCGGACTTCCGCCGACAGGCAAAGTCCCTTCGGCCCCAGCCGGTGTGGCGCCAAAGGGCTTCCACGCCAGCCGGCGGGACGGCAACCACTCCGGCGTGGGCCTAGCCCCTAAAGGTGAGAGCTTGGCCCCTAAACGTGCGGAGAAATCCGCACCTTTGGGGTGGCCCGACGCCGGAGTGGTTCACGCCACTCCATCCCACCGGGACTCACCGTCCCACCGGGTAGGGGAGAATCCCGTCCCTTATTTCTAATGTTTAGTGATTGGAAGATAAATCCTTTAAAACTCCCTTTTTTTCCCAGCATAAGTGAGGAAGAACAAGGAGAGTTAATATAAGTTAAAGGATACCATTCTAAAGAGGGTGCAGGAGCTAAGGGTATAAGTACACACATTGTTTAAGGAGACTGAAAGGATTGTGAAATGGTTATTAGGGGATATGGAATCTTGGGCTTCTAAATGCGTAGAGTAGAAAAGGAAGTGAGTTATGGTGAACCTTTAATAAAATGCTAGTTTGGCCTCAACTGGGCCACAGCGAGAATACTTAAAAATGTACTAATTGCATTCAATTCTGGGCACCACACTTGAGGAAGGATGTGAAGACATTAGAGATGGTGCACTTTACAAAGATGGTCCCAGGGATGGGAGGGTTCAGTTATAATAATAGCTTGGAAAAGCTGGGACTAGTCTCGTTAGCGAAGAGACAGATGAGAGGAGATTTGATCGAAGTGTTGAAAATCCTGGACAAAGTAGATGCAAACGAGAAAACCTTTCCCTTGACCAAAGGGTCATGAACCAGTGGAGACTGATTATAAGGTGAAAGACAACAGAACCAAAGGTGACATGAGGAAAATTCTTCTCATGAGTGGTTAAGAACTGGAATGCATATATTCAGAGTGTGGTGGAGGCTCATTCGATCATGCCTTTCAAAAGGTTCTTAGATCATATTATGAAAAGAGAGGATTTTCAGGGTTATAGGGAAAATGTGGGGAAATAGAACTAGCTGAGTTGCTGCTACAGAGAGCTGATACTGACATGGTTGACGGAGGCTTCCACCTGTGCAGTAACCATTTCGCAATTCTTTTTGAGGATGTCACTAATATGAAGTAAAGGGGAGCCATTCATAGCACCACACAAAAGGTTAATGTGCAAGTTAGGCTTGTGGATTTGTGGGTATCCTTTTTAGGAGCCTCTTTTCTATGAAGGCAGACATAGATGATGAAATTTGCTCTGGCCTCCATTATGTCTGCTCATTCTTTGGGCCGATTGAAGATAAGAGCATTTGACAACCTGATTTATTGGTCAACAATGATCCTCATGCTCCTATAGGTTTCGGAGACTTGGACAACCCACAGCATGCCTCTCAAAGCACTGATGATCCTCCAAATCCAGTGGCAAGAAAGATGATCCAACAGCAGATCTCTCACTTCATCTACTCCCTTAATATATTCCCATTTAATGTGTACTCCCTAAAACTGCTTGAGCTCCCTACATGCATGACCTCACACTTCTCTGTATTAAAATCCTGCTGCCACTTTATTGCCCACTCCAACAACCCATCTATATAATTTTAGAGATTATTGCTATCCTCTACACCAGTGCTTCTCAAACTATCTGATGTGGCGGACCGGCAGTTGTTTTTTCAATGTGCCAGGGACCAGTGAGCGAAACAAGCCAATCCAGGATTACTGTCTCTTTCTTTTCTGGAAACACTCCACGTACCGGCAGACGATGGCTCGCGTACCGGCACCGGTACGCGTACCACACTTTGAGAAGTACTGCTCTACACTATCCACCGTTTGGTCGACTATTGCGTCATCAGCAAATTTTGCAATTGTGCCCCCCAAGTTCATGTCCAAATCATTAATATAAAAAACACAAACAGTAAGAGTCCCAACACCGAGCCCATGAACACCACTTGAAACAACTTTCCAATTGCAAGAGCACTGCCCGTTTATTCTTTGTTTCCTATTACTAAGGCAACTTTTTATCCAGTTTGCGACATTGCACTGTATCCCATGGGCTTTTACTTTTTTGACTAATTTACCATGTGGAACTTTGTCAAATGCCTTGAGAAAATCCATGTTCACAACATCCACTACTCTACCTTCATCTACCCTTCTTGTCACTTCCTCATTCCAACATATTTGTGAGGCAAGACCTTCCTTTCACAAATCCATGCTACACCATCCCTGACTAGTCCATGCCTTTCTGTGTGGCAGTTACTCCTATTTCTCAGCATTGATTCTACTAATTTGCCCACCACTGAAGTAAGACTAACTGGTCTATGATTGTTTGGAATTTCCTTCGATCCTTTTTTAAACAATGGAACCATGTATGCATTCCTCCGGTCCTCTGGTACGTCCCATGTATCCAGTGAGGATTGGAAAATCATCCTCAGACATCTGCTATCTTCTACGAACGAAAGAGAAAATGCTGGAAAACCTCAGCAAGTCTGGCATCATCTGTAGGGAGAGAAAAGAGCTAATGTTTCGAGTCCGATGACTCTTTGTCAAAGACTCTTTCTCATCTGCTATCTTCTCCCTGCTAATTTTGATATTCACATCTAAGGAAATATATACTTGCATTGGAAGTGGGAGAGCAAAGGTTCAGGACCCTGAAATAAGAGGGGTGCCCTATGATGAGTGGCTGAATAAATTGGATCTGTAATCTCTGGAGTTTAGAAGAATGCGAGGTTTTGAAGGGTCTTGAAAGGCCCCTGTGAGGTTGTTTCCCCTGGTGGAGAGTCGAGAATGAAGGGCACAATTTTTGCAGAGAAATCAGTTTTTTAGCACGGAGATCGAGATTTCTCCACTCGAGGGCTGTGAATCGTTTAAATTCTGTACCCCCAGATGCTTGTGAATGTTCCATCATTGAGTGTATTCAGGGCTGAGAAAGACAGAAATTTGGTTGCTCGGGAACAAAAGATATGGGGAGTGGGTTGGAAAGCAGAGTTGAGGCAGATTTCTGGCCATTTGAATAGCAAAACTGGTTTGAGGAGCAGTATGATCTATTCCTGCTCCAATTATTTTGTATGTTTTAAAAATGCATGTTATGGTAGTGGCAGGGAGTGGTTAGCAATCCTGATCAGCAAATATTAATAAATATTTAAATGAGTGTTTCCGAGAACAGCTGAAGGAAATCATAATGTGATGGATTGCACATACAATTTGTGCTGGTTCTGATTGAAGAGAGAATTTGGCCCTTCGTTTCTACTCTTCAGGTTAAAGAACCTTGCTGTGAATTGACTTAAATGGATAATGCGCCACTCTCTCCAAACGTCTGCATTTATTTTTACCATTCTAAAAACACAATTCGCAGATTTCAGGTGTGAGGCAAAAAGCGAATATCATTTAGCAAAATAAAATCAAATGCTGTTTGCAACACATTGACTAAAATAAATAAGAAGGACCTAAGGACAGCAGGCATCCTAAATCACCCATAGAGCAGAAAGCTTGTGATAAATGTTGGCAAACGGCAGACTACAGAAAAATCCATGCTGTGAAGTAAATAAAATCAATGTCCCTACTTAAGCTCGGCGCAGATCATTTGCCAGGTTGGAACGGTACTGAAGATGCATTAGTTTTGCCTCGCAGCTGCACACACCATAGGAGGTTTGACGACCAGTTTTCCTGTTGGTTGTCATGTGGCCTTGGTGGGCTTGAAAACGCCATAAGCTTGATGTTACATTTGCGAAGAAACCCAAGTCTGCAGCTGTTCTGACAGTGACTCAGGAACTTAAGTGCTTCTCAACCTAAAACGCAAACAAAGGAGCAGTGGTTAGCAGACAGATGTGATTAGATATTTGAGTAATCTATCATTTTCCCTCAAAGCACAATGTGGCATTTTCTTTTGGAAGAGATGGGTCTTGTGAAATTTCCATGGTTACTGCGCCAGATGATGTTGGACTCAACATGTGTTTCACTGGTGAAAGGAGTGTGTTTTCAACAGGCAGGTCCATTGATTATAAAGACTGTAGCTCCATGAAGGTTTCCAATCTGAGTGTTTAAAATGAAGTACCTAATTTTACTGCTCAACATCGTTAGATGGCGTGCGGCCGGGGGGGGGGGGTTGGTTGCTCTCCTGCATGATCATTTTGGCCGAGCTTTATATCTGTTGCCTCACTCTGGTCTGAATGAGTTGACAGGCATGGTGTTCCAACATCAGCAGCTTTTGGTAGATAGAACAGTACAGCACAGAATAGGCCCTTCAGCCCTCGATGTTGTGCCGAGCTTTGTCCGACACCAAGATCAAGCTATCCCACTCCCTGTCATTCTGGTGTGCTCCAAGTGCCTATCCAATAACCGCTTGAAAATTCCTAAAGTGTCCGACTCCACTATCACAGCAGGCAGTCCATTCCACACTCTAACCACTCTGAGTAAAGAACCTACCTCGGACATCCCTCCTATATGTCCCACCCCGAACCTTTTAGTTATGCCCCTTTGTAACAGCTATATCCACACGAGGAAATACTCTCTGAACGTCCACTCTATCTATCCCCCTCATCACCTTATAAACCTCTATTAAGTTGCCTCTCATCCTCCTTCGCTCCAATGAGAAAGGTCCTAGCTCCCTCAACCTTTCCTCATAAGACCTACCCTCCACTCCAGGCAGCATCCTGGTAAATCTCCTTTGCACCCTTTCCTGCTTCCACATCCTTCCTATAATGCGGTGACCAGAACTGCACACAATACTCCAAATGTGGTTTCACCAGGGTCCTGTACAGTTGCAGCATAACCCCACGGCTCTTCAACTCAAGCCCCCTGTGAATAAATGCTAACACGGCCTTCTTCACGGCTCTATCCACTTGAGTGGCAACCTTCAGAGATCTATGGACATGAACCCCAAGATCTCTCTGTTCCTCCACATTCCTCAGAACCCTGTCGTTGATCCTGTAATCGCATTCAGATTTGTCCTACCAAAATGAATCACCTCGCACTTATCAGGGTTAAACTCCATCTGCCATTTTTCGGCCCAGCTCTGCATCCTATCAATGTCTCTTTGCAGCCAACAACAGCCCTCCACCTCATCCACAACTCCACCAATCTTTGTGTCATCAGCAAATTTACTGACCTACCCTTCAGCCCCCTCCTCCAAGTCATTGATAAAAATCACAAATAGCAGACGACCCAGCACTGATCCCTGTGGTACACCGCTGGTAACTGGTCTCCAGTCTGAAAATTTTCCATCCACCACCACCCTCTGTCTTCTATGTGATAGCCAGTTGCTTATCCATTTGGCCAAATTTCCCTCTATCCCGCACCTTATTACTTTCTTCATGAGCCGACTATGGGGAACCTTATCAAACGCTTTGCTGAAATCCATGTATACAACGTCAACTGCCCTACCTTCATCTACACACTTAGTTACCTCCTCAAAGAATTCAATCAAATTTGTGAGGCAAGACTGAGCTTTCACAAATCCGTGTTGACTATCCCAGATTAAGCTGCATCTTTGCAAATGGTCATTAATCCTATCCCTCAGGACCCTTTCCATTAATTTACTGACCACCGAAGTACGACTGACCAGCCTATAATTACTAGGGTCATTCCTATTCCCTTTCTTGAACAGAGGAACAACATTCGCCACTCTTCAGTCCTCTGACACTATTCCCAGTGAGGACCCAAAGACCAAAGCCAAAGGTTCTGCAATCTCATTCCTTGCCTCCCAAAGAATCCTAGGATATATCCCATCTGGCCCAGGGGACTTGTCGATTCTGAGGTTTTTCAAAATTGCTAATACATCTTCCCTCAGAACATCTACCTCCTCCAGCCTCAAAAGCATAACCCCTCTCCTCGGTGAACACTGAAGAAAAGTATTCATTCAACGCCTCTCCTATCTCTTCTGACTCCATGCACACGTTCCCGCTACTGTCCTTGACTGGCCCTAACCTCACCCTGGTCATTCTTTTATTTCTCACAAAAGAGTAAAAAGCCTTGGGGTTTTCCTTGATCCGACCCGCCAAGGACTTCTCATGCGCCCTGCTAACTCTCCTAAGCTATTTGTTTGCTCCTTCCTTGCTACCTTGTAACCCTCATGCGACCCAACTGAACCTTGTTTTCTCATTCTTACATACACTTCCTTTTTCCTCTTAACAAGACATTCAACCTCTCACAGATACAGGGAAATAGGGGTGAATGTGGTTGGGAAATGCCAATAATTGACTATTTTCATTTTCTGTCGACCTTGGCTAAGTCTCTTGCTTTACTCTCACTTCTGAGTTTTGGGTTCAAGTACACTCTTGGAACACCTAATCCAGGCTGGAAAATTTCTTGGTGCAGTACTGTGGGGGGAGCTGCACTCCTGGAGGCTTCTGTCTCGAGATGATGCTGAGGGACGGATTTTTGGTCCTATGTTGGGAGCTAAGTCAGGACTTTTTCAGGCTCAGCAAAGCTGACCTGGTTAAAAAGAGCCCTGAGGGACAGCACGGTGGCACAGTGGTTAGCACTGCTGCCTCACGGAGCCGAGGTCCCAGGTTCGATCCCGGCTCTGGGTCACTGTCCGTGTGGAGTTTGCACATTCTCCCCGTGTTTGCCTGGGTTTCGTTCCCACAACCCAAATATGTGCCGTGTAGGTCGATTGGCCTTGCTAAACTGCCCTTTAATTGGAAAAAATGAATTGGGTACTCTAAAGTTATAAAAAAAAAAGAGGCCTGGAAGTTGGTTTTTTCGATCCAGGAGGCTGCATGAAATGGGAGTTGGACCTACTTCCGCCCCCAGATATAACTCTTCCGATTTTTACATGGGGGATGTTCGAGAAGTCATTCGGGCCACTCGCCGCTTAAATCATCGGCTGCATCCACTGAAGTGGGATTTTGGTAGGCCAGGAGAGTGAAACAATTAGACCAGGTAAGAGCAGGCCTGAACTTTATGGGTTCATTTGGATACCCAAGTACCACTCCCCAACACCTCCCCCTTCCCCTCGTCCAGAATAAATGCGGAGGTTGTTGGATCAAGAGATATGCTGGCCGGAAGACTTACCATTGTGCATTGGTACTATGTGGAATATTTAAAAACAAAAATACTTCCAGCTCTCATTCCTTCCACACAGTCCTCATGCCCATGCAGACCAACCCATGTCATCTCATGCCCCCCATTCATGCCCCCATAGAGATTACTATTGCTCACCCTCCAGGATTGACCTGGAGTCTCCATGAATTGAAGATCAATCTCAAGGACAATGCTGTGTGCAATCTGGAGAAAAATCACAGGGACGCTAAAAAATACATTTTTTAAATTTTCCCTTTCCCAGGTGTAAGAATATAAAAAATTGGTGGGGGAAAATGCTGTTTGGCTGATGGTTAAGCATCATTGAATTGCGTAACAACTCTTTTTGTTTTCCAATTGGTGTAGGATGGCAGTGAGTCGCAAGAGTGGATGTGTTGGCCAGCAAATTGCTGGACTGTGGGAGCCACTCATGATGACCTCTCCAGGACTAAATTTAATCACAGTTCACAATCCTAATGGACACCTGTACCCTCCGTGTCAACCTATGCCACTGTACCCACAGGAATAAACGTTTCTAACACTCCAGATATGTTTTAATTTAAAGGGCAGGTCTTTTAAATACCTTGACAGCTCCCTTTGGCAGTTGCTTTTGACTGATCATCTTCATAGTTCCGACGGGCACTTTTGACATGCTTCTAACTATTTTGACAGTTGATTTTAACAAGTCTGTTGACCGTTGCTATGAGCTTTAATGGCTTTATGCACTCTTTCTGCACATTTATGCCTATTTTCAGCAATGCAAAGGGCACCATACCTCCATTTTGTGAATGCCATGAAGAATCCAGCACGAGCCTGTGGAATCAAACAGAAAGTAACTTTATTAACAACAACATGTACAAAGTACCAGTACATAGAACATAGAACAGTACCGCACAGAACAGGCCCCTCGGCCCTCGATGTTGTGCCGAGCCATGATCACCCTACTCAAACCCACGTATCCAACCTATATCCGTAACCCAACAACCCCCCCTCAACCTTACTTTTTAGGACACTACGGGCAATTTAGCATGGCCAATCCACCTAACCCGCACATCTTTGGACTGTGGGAGGAAACCGGAGCACCCGGAGGAAACCCACGCAGTAGTTCTCTGGTTTCCTCTCTAGCCAGCTGGCCAGCTCTATTTATACAGCTGCACTGCTAATGATTTCCCCACCCCCTCATATGGGGAGCTCATATTCCCAAAATACATCATGGGGTAACCAATCGTCTCCAGCCAATAGGATCCAGGCAGGTTATTATAACACTCCCCAAAAGGTGTCCCCGGACCAGATCTGAAGGAATACCATTAGTATCCAAATGAATCCACCAGTTCAGTGGAGCCAACTGATGATTTAAATGGCCAGCTGCTTGAATGCCTGCCAGACCATTCTTCCTCATCCTCCACCCACCTTAGAAATCAGAAGAGTCGTATTCAGGGATGGGGCTTCTGATTTCCGGACTTGTCCACCAATTTCACTGTCTCTGTTGTAGCGAAAACTCAGGGCTGAGTGTCTAACTGCTCTGTTGGATAGACACATGGCCCTGTGACCCATTTGAAGACTAACAGGAGAGTCCAAATAATAACATTAAATGTTGACAACAAAGACTGACAACAAAGACCAACTGTCCCTATCTATCCTGTTGTTTTTAAATCTTAACCTTTTGAAGATACTGCTCTGAATCCTGCTTCAGCCTCACAACTGTCTGAGATATCTGCACTCTTATCATTCCAACCTCTTGAACATCCCTGATTTTAATTGCCTCATCATTAGTGGCCTTCAGCTTCCTAGGTCCGGAGCTCTGGAATTACCTCTCTAAACCTCTCTACTTCTTCCCCTTTGTCCTCCAAAGAAATGTCCTTTATATTAGCTCTTTGACCAAGCTTTTGTCACCTGTCCTAATATCTACATGTGTGATTCAGTGTGAGGTTAGTTTGATAACACTCCTGTGAAGCATCTTGGGCACTATATAAGCACCCATTGTTCTTTTGGTGTCCCGGCAAATGATCATCTTTCAGTTTATATCATGAAGAAACTACCTAATTCTGTATCTCCGTGCTGGTTGTAGGACCTTGCTCTGCGTAAATGAATTGCTGCATTTCCCTATATTAGAGTGACCACAATTCAAATGTACTCACATTGGCTGTGAAGCATTTTTGCTTCTCCTGAGGGATTGATAGGTTCCATGTATGTAGAAGTCATCCTTCCATGAGACCAACTACACGTTACCCTATAGGGTTTGTAGTGTCCTTCAAAACATGAAGATAGTTTGTGACAAAAACTGCTGGAAAAAGAGAGAAAATAGAGTTAACATTCTGGGTCCATATGACTCTTCGTCAGAGCTAAAGATAGGTGTGTTGGATTATGTACCGGAAAAGGAACAGAGTAGAATGTCTATGATCGGTGGGAGCTGGGAGAGATTACAACAAAGACGTGTAGGTCATGAGACAGAGCAAATGTTAATAGCAGGAGAAGGTATTCATAGTTGCTTAAAGGCAAGAGATCAGGGCATGTTAATGGAAGAATAAAGGACAATGTTCAGTGAGAGCAAAACTGAAGCTCAAGTGACAGATGCCCCAGTGGGGGAGAGCTTGCCAACTTGGTGACCTGATTAACACCAAAGAAAATAAAGATCCATCAAAACTATTGACTTCCACAATAAACATTATTTTTATTTAGTGACAGAAGATTTAACTGATGCCTAATGCAGCAAAAAACAACCAAGCCCTGTACTTTTGAAGCCAATGTGAACGCATAGTTTTAAAAATTTCCGCATTTTTATAATGATTACAGAATATTAAATGTGCTACTTGCTTACTGCTTCCAACTCCTTCAGTAATTAAGTTCATTTCAATAATTTTAATGAAGACAATCCGTGTTCAGGCTTGTATAGATTAATCAGAAGTTATCAGATGGTAGCTAGTTCCTAATTAAATTCACTTTATTTGATCTTCTGCTTTACTATAAATATTGATATAATTAATCTTCCTTCACCCTCGTTCCTTTCAGCAGGGGTTCATATCTTTCCACAACCACTGCTTTAGGATTTAAATTCTTCAGACATGTATTTTTATCCTTTTATAATTATGGGTTATTTTAGACTGCTTTGGTACACACTCTTGTGAAGAAAACCAATCAAATTCACCATCTTGCGTCCATGTTCATGTTTCTGTCCTTGGCTTGCTGCAATATTCTACTGAAGACCACCAAGAGCTGGAGGAACAGAACCTCATCTTGCAATTTGTCCCTTTTTGCAGCATTCAGGACTCGATGTTGAGTTCATCATACTATGAATTTTCCTCCATTTTAAATTCACTTTCTCACCCCCCCCCCCCCCCCCCCCCACCCCCTCACAACCCACAAGTGTCAGTTTGTATCTTGTTTCCATGTTTTTACTTTCAGAACTGACCTGCTATTGACACCTACCCTGAGCCAAAGCTTGGATTCTTTACTATTACTATTTGCCTTTTGTTCCACGGAACCTTTGGCATTTATTTATTTAATTTTATGAATTTAGAGTGCCCAATTATTTTTTTCCCAATTCAGGGCAATTTAGTGTGGCCAATCCACCTACCCTGCAGACCTTTTTGGGTTGCGGGGCTGAGTCCCACGCAAACAGGGGGAGAATGTGCAAACTCCACACAGACAATGGCCTGGGGCTGGGATCAAACATGGGTCCTCGGCGCAGTGAGGCAGTAGTGCAAACCACTGCACCGTCCTGTAATCTTTTGGGGCGGGATTCAGCGGGAATCGATGGGGCGGAAACTCCGGCGCCGAGGAGTGGCATGAACCACTCCGGCGTCGGGCTGCCACAAAGGTGCAGAATCCTCCGCACGTTCAGGGACTATGCTGGCGCCGGAGTGGTTTGCGCCACCGGCCGGCGGGGAAGGGACTTGGCGCCACGCAAACCGGCGCCGCAGGGCCTCCGCCGGCTAACGCGAGTTGGCGCATGCGCGGGAGCGCCAGCGTGGGCTGGCATCACCCCAGCACATGCGCGCGGGGGGGGATCATCTTCGCTTCGGCCATGGCGGACGACGACAGCGGCTGATGCGGAAGAATAGAGTGCCCCCACGGCACAGGCCTGCCCGCGGATCGGTGGGCCCCGATCGCGGGCCAGGCCACCGTGAGGGCACCTCCCAGGACCAGATCCCCCCGCTGAGGACCCTGGACCCAGGGTCTGAGGACCCTGGAGGCCTCCCGTGCAGCCAGATCCTGCCGGTAAGTACCTTTCTAATTTATGCCGACGATACTGGCCGAAAACGGGGGGCCACTCAGCCCATCGTGGGCCAGAGAATCGCCGGGGGGGGGGGGGGGGGTGTTGCCAGCGGCTGTCGACTGGTGCGGCGCGATTCCCGCCCCGCCAAATCCCCGGCGTCGGAGAATTCGACAGCCGGCAGGGGCGGGTTTCATGCCGCCCCCTCGCCGATTCTCCGACCCAGCGGGGGGTCGGAGAATCCCACTCATGATATCTAAACACCTCGTGGACTCTTCCTATCCCTGACCTTCTCTTTTGTCCCACCTGCCCCCTCTCCCCTTTTACAGTAGCATAAAATCATCACATTTGCATCTCACTTCAGTTTCGAAGAGCAGTCATGTTTGACTCTGTTTCTAATCTCTGTTTCTCTCTCAACAGATGCTGCCAGACCAGCTGAGATTTTCAGCAATTGTTTCTTTAAATTTGATTTCTTTCTTGTTTTGTAATTGTTGAACTTGTAATAATTGACCAAGTTAGATCAAATAATGTCGGTTTGAAAATATGTAACTAAACTTGCAATCTTGCTGCACCTTCGGAGAAAGGAACCAGATATACTGTCAGTTGCCCCTCAACACTCCGTTTGCTGTAAAAGAACTTTGTGCATGCATGCTTCCAACATTTTTATCGGTGTTAAAATCATTGGGAGTGGGCAGCGAATTTTACTTCTGATGGCATTAAGAAGACATGATGCTAAATTCAGGAGATCTAATGAAGTGCCAGAGGATTGATTTGCACCAGTCCTGAACCCACCCAACCTTATGTGGAGCTTAGTGCTGGAGGCTGACATCCTCAGGAGAGACCTTAGCGTTTGCTTTATTGCTTTATAAGTCTGACTTATGAATTACATTGAAGTATTAAAATTAATGCTCACTTTGAAAGTGTTTTCTGTTGAAGTGAAGATAGCAGTATAGGTTCAGTCTGAAAGCCTTTGTGCGATTTAGAAAATACAGACCCGCAGCACATATTTTAAAGAAAAATTAAGAGACACAGTGGGTCCACACACTTTTTGTCTCTGGGGCCTGGATGTTCAGTACAGATATGATGATGAGAATGTCTTCCTGAGAGTTCTTTGTGGAACTAAGCCATCTGGAATTGTTCTCGAGTCATGGGACATCTGGGAGATGGAAATATCACACTCGGGAATTAAGGGTTACTGTAATGAGACAGAGGCTGGGACATACTCTCCATCCCACATCCCCAACCTGGTCAAGCAGAAATGGAGTGGTGTGTGATGAAACTGTTAATGAAACCTTTATCATTCCTTCCGACATATGTTCCCAAACATTTTGTTGGGCCAGTTGCTCACAAGAAACTGGGACGGAGTCTTAATCATTGACGTAAATCATGGTGCTTTGTCACCA
Source organism: Scyliorhinus canicula (assembly GCF_902713615.1). Taxonomy (NCBI): domain Eukaryota; kingdom Metazoa; phylum Chordata; class Chondrichthyes; order Carcharhiniformes; family Scyliorhinidae; genus Scyliorhinus; species Scyliorhinus canicula. Next base: position 118,315,357 of record NC_052160.1, read on the forward strand.
ATAGGAACCTAACATAATTTTGAAGGCTCAATAGATTCAGTGTACATCACAAAAGAGCCATTGATAATTATAGCCTGGATTTGATCTAGACTGTCGCAGGCTGCTCCAAAAGCATGTGTTTTTTTAAATATGTGACTTTTGTGGGTTTAAGACACTAATGGCGGAATTCTCCGCTCCCGCGCGGCATCGGAAAGGCCGTCGTGAACTCGGCCGAGTTTCACAATGGCCTCGAGGGCCGCTCCTCGCACCGTATTCACCCCCCCCCCCCACCCCAGGGGGCTAGGAGCGGCACTCCGTAAATCTCGGCCGCCGGGAATGACGTGACGGCGGCGCCTAAGTGACGTCAGCCGCGCATGCGCAGGTTGGCTGGCTCCAACCCACACATGCGCGGTTGCCGTCTTCCCCTCCACTGCCCTGCAAGACGTGGCAGCTTGATCTTACGGGGCAGCGGAGGGGAAAGAGTGCATCTCTTGGAGACGCTGGCCCGATGATCGGTGGGCACCGATCGCGGGCCAGTCCCCTCCCGAGCACGGCCGTGGTGCTCACTCCCCTCTCCGCCCCCCACAAGCCACAAACGAACCTTTGGCGCCATGTTCACGATGGCAGCGAACAGGTGTGGTTGCCGCCGGCGTGAACAGGTCGGGAACGTCAGGCCGCTCGGCCCATCTGGGCCGGAGAATCGCCGGTCGCCGTGAAAAATGGTGAGCGGCGATTCTCCGAGCGGGGGGCGGGGGGTGGGAGAATCGCGGGGGGTGCCAGGGCGGCGTGTTGTGAGTCGCCTGGCCCTCCCACGATTCTCCCACCCGGCATGGGGAGCGGAGAATCGCGCCCTTAAGTACCTCTGAGTAACGACCTGGGTGTTGGCTTGCTTCAGTTACCTCCTGCCTGATTAACCCCGGTGCATCCCAATGAAACAGAGCAGTTGGAATATGTTTGGACAGAAGATACCTAACTTGTATGTACTGAAATAAAAACAGTAAATGCTGGGAAAATGCAGCAGGTCAGGCAACATCTATGGAGAGAGAAACAGGGTTAGCATTTCGACTCTGTATGAGGTCTGACTAAATCTATATTCACAAGTGGAAGAATACTGACATATTGCCTTGATGATCAAAAAAAAAAACTTGATAGCTGTAGAGGCCAGACATAAATCAGGGGAATCTTTGGACAAAATAGGCACTTAAAATCTAAAATGAACTGCAAGTATGGTCCAATTTAAGGGATGAATGGATCTATGTGAGAAATAATACTTTCACTGATACTTCATTTATTCTCCAACTATTATTTGGCTCATTTTATAAAATTGCGTTTTGCTGCTTCACTTCTTTTAAAGAAAGTAGTTTCAATTTCTAAATCGATCCAGAATTAATTAGTGCAGTGGCCAACAGTTACAGTTTATTTTGAGAACCATGCAAATGTGCTTTTATAGCAAAGCCTGTGTTTGATAAAAGGTGGTGGGAATTGGAGTTAATATGGAATGGAAGCCAAAGGTACTATTAGATGGCATGAAATTGTGGAAAACCTTAATATGAGTGAGCTTGTGTGACTGTGAGTCAGGGATCATAGAGCCATAGAATCAAATAGCACAGAAAAGACTCTTCGGCCCATCGCATATGTGCCTGTCAAAAACAACCACCTCACCATTGTAATCTCATTTTCCACAATTGGCCCATCGCCTTGTGTGCCCTGGGATCACAAGTGTAAATCTAAATATTTCTTCAATGTTGTGAGTGTCTCTGCCTCCACCATCCTTTCAGGCAGTGAATTCCGAACTCCCGTTGCCCTCTGAGTATAATATATTTTCTTCACTTCCTGAACCTTATTAGCCCCCTAGTCATTGACCCATCCACCAAGGGGAAACGTTTGTTTCTGTCTACTCTATCTTTACCTCTCATAATTTTAGACATCTCAATCATATCCCCCGCCCCCCTCCGTCTCCTCTGCTCCAAGTTTATCCAATCTATCTTTATGACCAAAACTCTCCAGCCCAGGCAACATACTGGTAAATCTCCTCTGCATCCTTTCCAGTGCTATCAAATAGCCAAATGGACAAACGGCAGAAACATGTTGGGAAGTCGGCTCCAACTTGCCAACTTCTTGAGTTTTACTCAAGTGGGACAAGAAGTGCCCAGCCAGCCCACTGAGGAGGCAGGTATGCATTTTAAATATGCTAATGGGGTGGACAGTTTCAGGCTTAACCTGCTTTTCAGGTTTAACAGTGGGAGGATGTTTTTTTCTGGGCCTCGAACATCTGGCTATTGGTGTGAAGTGAGGATAGCTTCAGGGAGCACTTCTTGTTCTACATGATGGGGAAGAGTGAGCCCACTGTCAGACAATCTCTTTTCCCTGCTTTCCCACCACAAACCAGGGGGAATACAGATCTGGGCCGGGATTCTCCCCTACCCGGCGGGGCGGGAGGTCCCGGCGTAGTGGAGTGGCACCAACCAGAATTCCGCATCTTTGGGGGCTAGGCCTGCGCCGGAGTGGTTGGCGCCATGCCGACTGGCACCAAAACCAGTGCCAACGGCCTTTGATGCCTGCCGGTCGGCGTCGGGGCTGGACGAAAGGCCTTCGCCGGTTTGCGCATGTGCAGTAGGGGGGTTCTCTTCCGCCATCGTCATGGTGGAGGCTGTGGCGGCGGCGGAAGAAAAAGAGTGCCCCCATGGCACTGGCCCGCCCGCTGATCCGTGGGCCCCGATTCGCGGGCCTAGCCACCGTGGGGGCACCCCCCAGGGTCCGATCGCCCCGCGCCCCCCCCAGGACCCCGGGGGCCCGCTCGCGCCGCCAATCCCGCCGCCACCAGAGGTGGTTGAAACCACGGTGGCGGGATTGGCCTCTCAGCAGCGGGACTTCGGTCCATCGCGGAGAATCGCCGCAGGGGGCTCGCCGATCGGCACGGCGCGATTCCCGCCCCTGCCAATTCCCGGGTGGCGGAGAATTCCGGCCACGGCGGGGGCAGGATTTTCGCCGGCCGGAGAGGTTATGAGGGTCTCTGCCCTGCCCTGGTCCCCAACCCCCCTTTGGAATCATTTCCTTTCCCCAGAATCGGGTCTCCGACATGACTGGTCCTGCAGCCTGTGATGAATGTAGGAATTTCCGATATATTGTATTACGTGTGGTTGCTGCAGTCAGGGTTAAAAGCCTGGGTTAGTATATGACCCTTGCAGTCATGTTTTAAAAGTGCCTGGTTCAGGACTTCCAGTGGCATTATTAGGGAGATTGCAATTCACGCAGTGGCTCCCACTAGGATGCTGTTCTTTTAGTCCTTTTCGCTTAGTTTCATTTGAAATGTTTGATGGAATAAGGGGCGCAATTCCCGCCCCTCCACGCCAGGTGGGAGAATCGTGGGGGCGCCGGGCGGGTCCTGCCATGCCGCTCCGGCACCCGCACGCGATTCTCCCACCCCCCTCCAAACCGATGCGCCGAGAATTACAGCTGGCCGCTCGGAGAATCGCCGCTTGCCGTTTCTAACGGGCGAGCGGCAATTCTCCGGCCCAGATGTGCCGAGCGGCCTGTCCAATACGTCGTGTTCATGCTGGCACCGGCAACACCTGGTCGCTGCCGGCGTGAACAGCGCGCGAATGCTGCGTGGGTGGCCTGTGGGGGGGGGGGGGGGGGGGGGGGGGGCAGAGGGGGATCGAGCACCGGGGGCCCACGATCGGTGCCCACCGATAGGCAGGCCGGCCTCTCTGAGTGATGCACTCCTTTCCTCCGCCGCCCCGGAAGATCACTCCGACATGTCTTGCAGGGCGCCCGCGGGGAGGACGGAAACCGCGCATGCGCGGGTGACGTCATTTACGCGGCGCCGCTTTTACATGACGCCAAGGCCCTGTGCGTGTAAATGACACGGCGCCGCTCCTAGCCCCCCGGGACTGGGAGAATAGGGGGCAAGGAGCGGCCTCCGACGCTGGAGTGAAACACTCCGATTTTCACTCTGCCGTCAGTCTCCCATTGGGAGAATCCCGCCCAAGGTACCTACATAGGTGGAGTGCCTAGAAAACCCAGGGGGAGAAAGCCTGAAAATAGAAGTTTTTTTGATTGAATCAGAGGCTTCTCGGGCTAGTCTGCAGATAAAATGGCAGAGAATTCTTTGTGGCTCCGGCCACTTCACCAATGGCCAAGATGCTGACTAGCATCTTGGTGGCAGAATTTAACTGGGGACCTCCGCAAATTGATTGAAGAGGCCTTGGCTCCCCCGTTTGGTGCTGGGGAGAACCAACAAAATTGTAAAAGCATATGGTGGCATGATACAATGCATGGATGTGGCACTTTTGAAACATCGTGACCAGATTGCCCCTCTGGAAGCAGAGATGTCTCTGGTGGCCAATGTAAATAAAGCACTGAAGGCCAAAGTGAATGACTTGGAGAAGCGTTCAGGAGGTAAAACATCCAAAGTTTGGCGTTACCGGACGGAATGGAAGGCCCAACTCCCATGAAGCATTTTGAAAAGATGCTTGGGAAATGTTATGGGCGGCGTTTGAGGGATGTATGTCGCCTTTTAGCTCACCAGCTGACATGGCAGACGGCTTCATGGGAGATTGTGTAGAAACAGGAATCGAGTGGCAGCCTGGTTTCCGCCCCACCTCTGGTCAATGCGGCTTTTGAAACATTTTATCAGGATCTCTACATTGGAGGCTTTGGCAGAGAATTTGGCCATGACGGTTGTATCCATCTGTAATGACTGGAAGACTTCAGGAATATTAAATTTGCGTTGGGCAATTTTAAAGTTCATAGAGTTCATAGAATTTACAGTGCAGAAGGAGGCCATTTGACCCATTGAGTCTGCACCAGCTCTTGGAAAGAGCACCCTACTTATGTCCACACCTCCACCCCATAAACCCAGTACCCCCATCCAACCTTTTGGACAATAAGGGGCAATTTAGCATGGCTAATCCACCTAACCTGCACATCTTTGGACTGAGGGAGGAAACCGGAGCACCCGGAGGAAACCCACGCAGACACTAGGAGGAAGTGCAAACCCTACACAGACAGTCATTCAAGGCCAGAATTGAACCCCGGACCTGAGAGCTGTGAGGCAGTAGTGCTAACCACTGCGCCGCCCATAATTTAAGAGTAAAAAGTCTGGAGTTAGAATGTATTTGACTGCAACGGTCATGCTTTTTGAAAAGGAATTCTGTTTTGCAGTCTGGCCTGCATGCTTGTAGCAGCCAGAAGGTGAAATTGACAAAGGAATGTGTTCTTCAGTCTGGACTAATTGACTGTGGTTTGATTGGGGAAGTCCCTGGGGAGTTAATGTGTTTTGCAGACTGCAGAGAAAATTATTTTTTCAGCTTGGAGTGCTGAGGCCGTTGCTGGGCGGAGCCAAGGAATGCAGAGAGACATTTTGAAAAGCTTTAGTGAGGCAGTTTTTGAGGAGAAATTTTAGAGAGAGGTGCTGAATTCTGATCTTTCTGACGCTGAGTCCACAATTATCTCACAGTAAGATAAATTGAGAGCTGTATGTTTCTCATTGTTTAAGAGAAATTCAACAGTAGCGTGTAAGGTGTAATTAAGCTGCTCTTTTCGGGTGTGAAGTTAAAAAGTTTAGTATTGCAGTCACTATAAAGTTTTCTTTTTAAAAATACCTAAACGCTATTTCTTCATAATAAGAAATCTTACAGCACCAGGTTAAAGTCCAACAGGTTTGTTTCGAATCACTAGCTTTTGGAGTACTGCTCCTTCCTCAGGTGAATGAAGAGGTGGGTTCCTCTTCATGCAATCACTCCTGGAGTGAATCATTCTTTCTGCAGTTTTACAAATAAACTAACATATTGGAGTCTCGACCCAGTATCCTAGCCATGGTTGGGGCCTGTCTGGGAATGTAATACACCCAGTGGTGGACAGGGAGAGAAGGGAAGAGTTGGAATCCCTGTTTGAGCCAGAGGAAATTGGGAAGTTGATGTCGACGAGTAAAGCTCTTGGCCCTGATGGCTTCCCCATTGACTTTTATCAGATTTTTGCAAAACAATTGGTCCATTTAATTTTGGATATGTTCAACCAACTCCTTGGCTGGGATTCTCCACTACCCGGTGGGGCGGGGGGTCCCGGCGTGTTGGAGTGGCGTGAACCACTCCGGCGTCGTGCCGCCCAAAGGTGCAGAAGTCTCTACACCTTTAGGGGCCAAGCCCTCACATTGAGGGGCTAGGCCCGCGCCGGCGTGGTTCACACTCCGCCGGCTGGCGTGAACGGCCTTTGGCACCACGCCAGCCGGGGCCGAAAGGACTTCGCCGGCCGGTGTAAGTCCGCGCATGCGCCAGAGCTGCTGACGTCATACCGGCGCATGCACAGGGGTTGGGGTCTCTCCCGCCTCCGCCATGGGGAAGACCATGGTGAAGGCGGAAGAAAAAGAGTGCCCCCACAGCACAGGCCCGCCCGCCGATCGGTGAGCTCCGATCGCGGGCCAGGCCACCGTGGCGGCATACCCCGGGGTCGCCCCCCCCCCCCCCCCCCAAAGGACCCCGGTGCCCACCCGCGCCGCCAATCCCGCCAGTAAGAGAGGTGGTTTAATCCAAGCCGGTGAGAGAGGCTAGTTAGCGGTGGGACTTTGGCCCATCGCGGGCCGAGAATCGTCGCGGGGGGCCCGCCGACCGCCGCGGCGCGATTCTCGCCCCCGCCGAATCTCGGGGGGTGGAGAATTCGGGACACGGCGGGGGCAGGAGTGACGCCGGCCCCAGGCGATTCTCCGACCCGGCGGGGGGTCAGAGAATCCCGCCCCTTTGTTGCCCATTACACTTGCGCAGGCCTCTATTTCCCTGATCCTGAAGAAGGACAAGGACCCTACAAAATGTGGGTGGTATCGACCTATTTTGCTTTTGAATGCGGACGCTAAGTTACTTGCAGAAGTGCTTGGAGCCCTGCCTCCCAGAGGTGATGTCGAAAGACCACTTCTTCAAGGGTCGGCAATTATGGCCAATTAACGTCATTGATTAAATGTTGTCCTCTTCCCCCTCTTCGGTGCCTGAACGGGAGGTGATTGTTTCCCTAGGTGCTGAAAGGCATTAGATAGGTTGGAGGAGGGATATCTCTTTGAGATTCTTGGGAGGTTTTAATTTGGACAAAAGTTTTTATCCTGGATTTGTTTATTGTAAAAGGCCCCACTGCCAGTGTTTGCACAAATGTTTTGAATTCAGACGACTTTCCACTGTTTAGGGGCACAAGGCATGGATGATCATTGTCTCCATTCCTGTTTGCTCTGGCAACAGAGCCACTTGCCATCGTGCTTAGATCTTCCAGTAAGTGTAGGGGCTAAATCGGGGAGGGGTGGAGCATAGGGTGTCCTTCTACGTGGATGACCTAATTCTTTATATTACGGAACCAGTATCCACTATGGAATGAAGCTGCTTGGGAGCTTTAGCTCCTTCAAGAGTTGAGCCTTGCTTCATAAATTGAATTATACGAGTTTGGGCATTGGTTTGGTTATTTGACTTACAGAAGTGGCGTAACCTCCCCTGTCCTTGGTGGGCAGGGTCCAGACTATTAAGATGAATGTACTCCCGAGATTGTTATTTCTTTTTCAATGTCTCCCGACTTTTCTCCACAAGTACTTCTTTGTCAAAATTAAGAAGTTAGTGTCCTTATTTATTTGAGCGGTGAAGACCCCAAGGTTCCGTAGGGTATTCCTCCAGAGAGATAGGCAATCAGGAGGTTTGGCTTCACCCAATTTATTATTTTATTACTGGGCAGCTAACATAGAGAAGGTACTGAGATGTTTTAGTGATCTGGGTTCCATATGGGGACAAATGGAGGTGAGTTCCTGTAAGGGTTCTAGCCTTCGTGCATTACTAAGAACATTGCTGCCGGTCTCTCCAGCAAAATTTTCCTCTAATCTAGTAGTGATGTCCACCCTAAGAATCATTTTAAACTTAGTTCCATATCTTTGCTGGTCCCTATCAACGATATTCACCTCGTTTTGCCATCGGGTCTAGACTCGACGTTTAGGTCATGGGGAGAGGAAGGGTTTGAAAGAATTTGGGGACTTATTCATGGAGGGAAGGTTTGCCAGTTTAAAGGAGCTGTTGGAGAAATCTGTTTAGATACTTCCAGATTCGTGGGGTGGGATTCTCTAAAAATGGGGTTATGTCCCCACGCCCGTGGGAAAACCGGCGCCAACGACTCCGGGGTCAATGGGCCCTGAAAGTGAGGAATTCTCACCTTTCTAGGGGGTTAGGTTGCCGGCGGACTTGTCACCGCAGCTCCAGCCGGTGCAGAAGGGCCGGTGCATGTTCACGCATGCGCGGAACGGCCGGCGTATTTCGGCGCATCCATGGTGGTTCCCTTCTCCGCACCGGCCCCCGGGCAATATGGCGAAGCCCTACAGGGACCCGGCGCGAAGGAAATTCGGCCTCCCACGTAACCAGCCTGCCCCCACATCGGTAGACCCCGATCGCGGGCCAGGCCACCATGGCACCCCCCCCCCCCCCCCGCCTACCAGGACCGCCTCCGCGAGAAACGGCGAGCGCCAATTCTCCGAGCGGTCTGTCGAAAAACGCGACATGCCATTTTGGGGGGGGGGGGGGTGAGAGAATCGCGGGGGGTGCCAGGGCGGCGTGTCGTGAATTGCCCGCCCCTCCCGCGATTCTCTCCCCCGGCGTGGGGTGCGGAGAATTACGCCCCAGGTCTAATTTACGTCGGTGGGACCGGTCTAAAACGGACAGCCGCTCGGCCCATCTCGGACCGGAGAATCGCCAGGGTGGCCGCTGCCAGCAGCCGTCGACCGGTGCAGCGCGATTCCCGCCCCCGCCAAAACCCCGGCGCCGGAGAAATCACAGCCGGCGGGGGCGGGATTCACGCCGCCCCCGGCGGTTCTCCAGCCCGGCGGGGGTTGGAGAATCCCGCCCATTGTGTTTCGCCTTGGAAGATAATGTAGGTAGTGGGAGGAACCAGAAAATGAAGCAATCCTGTGTTGAGTATTCATTTCGAAATTCAGTTAAAGATTTGCCTGTGGACAGACCAGCAAGTGCTCTAATTCTGATCTGTCTGGATAGACTAGCAGTTTCTCTCAAAACAATTAGTTAAAGATTTGTCTGTGAACGGGACAGGAGCAGTTTTACAAAGTCTGACAGGCTAAACAGTACTCTTGAGCCGGGTAATAATCTGCTGGCTGTTTCTTGACCAGCTTTCTCTCTCTCCAGTTAGTCTTTTTAAAAGGATTTCTATTAAGCAAATATTCCAGGATCTGAGAACTGCATTTAAAAGTGGATTTTGACCTGAGATGGGTTTTGCTTGAATGGAGATAAAATATAGCAGTTCGGATTTATTGGTTCATTGTATTGTTAAGCATTGTTCAATGAGTAATTGTAAGCTGTGTTATTGTATGCGGTTAAAGTTATTTTAATCCTGTAATGATGTTTGTTTTAATATCCTTTCCTCAAAATATTGGGGTTTTGGTCCAGTATCGGAGCAATTATTGCGGTCTGGTACAGGATTGTAATAAGCCTCCCCCAGCGTATTCCCCCTCGACTGGAAATCAGAGGCGAAATTCTCCGACCCCCAGCAGGGTTGGAGAATCGCCTGGGGGCGCCTAAAATCCCGCCCCCGCCGTGGCAGAGATTCTCCGCCACCCAGGAAGTGGCGGGGGCAGGAATCTCGCCCCGCCGATCAAAGTGGCCCCTGCGGCGATTCTCCGGCCCGGATGGGCCGAAGCCCCGCCACTGGGAACCCTCTCCCGCCGCCGAGGTTTAAACCACCTCTGGAACGGCGGGCTCAGCGGCGTGAGCAGGCCCCCGGGGTCCTGGGGGGGCGGGGGGGCGATCGGACCCCTGGGGGTGCCCCCACGGTGGCCCAGCCTGCGATCGGGGCACCCCGATCAGGGGCTGGGCCAATGCCCTGGGTGCACTAGTTTCTTCCGCGGCCGCCACGGCCTCCGCCATGGCGGAGGCGGAAGGGAACACCACATCGCGCATGCGCCGGCAGTGACGTCAGCGGCAGCTGGCCGCTGACGTCACTGCCGGCGCATGCGCTGACCGGCGAAAGCCTTTCGGCTAGCCCTGCTGGTGGGGGCGCCGGGTGTTCGCGCCAGTCTTCTGGTGCAAACCGCTCCTGCGCGGGGCTGGCCCCCAAAGGTGGGGAGAATTCCCCACCTTTGGGGAGGCGCGACCCCTGAGTGGTTGGCGCCACTCCCCTACTCCGGCACCCTCCGTCACGCCGGGTAGGGGAGAATGCCGCACCTGGTCCATCAACTGGGTTGACTTCCAGGCATTAAACATGCAGTTACATCTCCGCAGTATGTTAGGAATCCCAGACTTTGGGGTCCCATCTTCTCTGTGTTTCAGAATAATCAAATTCTCCCCTGTTTCCCATCACTGAATGAAATAGTAGTAAACTGCAGTGTAGTGTTACTCATTCCAGAAAGGGAAATGTTTATATGTCCCACACCTAATCGGGTAACAGGAGTTTGATCCAAATCACTGACACCAACCCACACAATGTTCTAAACTGATTCTTTATTAAAATTTGTAACATATGACTGAATTAATAAATATGATTCTTTCCCAAAATACAGATCATTAACATTTTACATCCAATCATATTTAAAGTCCATGCGATATACTTAGAACTTCAGTGACACTAATTGGTGAGATTTGAACAGTTTCAAGTCCAGCTATTAATTCAAACACCAGAGGTAACTGATGACATATAATTAGTAACTGTATAATTGATGGGACTTAGCACTTAATCTTGTGTAATTATAAATGCACCTGATTCCAGCTTGTTCCAGTGCCTGTCATAAAGACAGTAATCATTTTAGCTGTTGACGTTGCACTCTGCTCAAAATCAATTGACTAAAAGCCATTGGATGTAACTTGTTGGGAATAAACATACATTGCAAATGAACACTTAACATTGTTAAAGGATTGATTTCTACAGGTAGTCAACATTAAGCTTCCCAATATCTATGAAAGACATAAGGTACATAAAAAAATACATTGTGGTAGAGCCCAAAACATTAAACATTATTTCAAAGCTTGGGATTGTGAGGAATGATCAACCACTAGGAATCTTCATCTCTGGAAGTTGCAAAATTCAGCTGTCTGCATAGTCGTAAGAAAAGTCAAAGACCTGATGGTTGTTTGGTATTTAAACTTGTCTCTCCAATATCCTAGCAAAACATCAAATTCTGATTTGAGTATTCCGGTTATCTTTCTCTTTTCTACCCTGCCTGGTCAATTATTTCAACATTTATTAACTTTTGAATAATAATGTTCAAACATGTTGGCCGTGATTTCTGGTGGTGGAGGCTTCTCCTCATTGACCACCAGTGGAATCTCCTGGTCCCGACGATCTCTATAGAGTTTTGCATGGTTCGTTGTCCCGCCAATTGGGAACCTGGTGGAGGCGATTCTTCGAACTCTGCACCGGAGAATCGGAGCAACCGCGCCACGACGCCCCGACGCCGGCGCATGATTCTCTGAGGTGCAGAGAATTGGTGCCATTTGCGCCGGCGCATTTGGTGCGGCGCTGGCCGTGGGCCGCTGGAATCGGCGAGGTCGCCGATTCTCCGGCCCGGATGAGCCGAGCGGCTGCTCCGACAGGATAGATTCCCGCTGGCACCGTTCACCCTGGTCGCAGCCGGCGGGAACTCTGCGGGAACACTAGGGGTGGGGGGGGGCGGCCTGTGGGGGGGGGGAGGGGGCGTCCTTCACCGGGGGGGGGGGGGGGGGGGGCGCTCTGAAGGGGTTTGGCCCGTGACCGGGGCCCACCGATCGGCAGGTCGGCCTCTCCCTCCCTGGGCCTACTTTACGCCTGCAGCCGGTCCCTGAACATCGACCCCATGTTGGGCCGGTGCTGGCGCATGTAAGAAGTTCCCCGCTCATGCGCAGGATGGCACAGCCCAACTGCACATGCGCAGGATTGAGCTGGCCCAACTGCACATGTGCGGGTTGGCGTGGCACCCTTTGGCACCGCGTAAGGAGGCTGGAGTGGTGTGAACCGCTCCAGCGCAACGGCATTCACGCCGGCGCAAACACATGCCCGCCATATCGGAGAATTTCCCCCCTGGTGCGGGGTGAGGGGTGGGGGGGGGGTGTCATCTTCGGCGACACCAGAAGATCCCGTCGGAGGAAAGCGCCAGAAATTTCTGCCCTTTGTTTTAATTTTCTTGATCTGTTAGAAAGTTTTTGAGGCCTACTTTCTGAACTTAATTTGAAATGGTGTTTGTAATTCACTGTATTTATATTCAGAGACAGAGTGTGTCTCCCAAAAATTTGCCAGATTGTGGAAGTTTCTGAGTGGGGAAAAAAGGGAGCACTTGTAACACTGCAGCATGGAACCATTCATTTGGGGCATTTAGGATATCTCTCAATTTCCTATATGGTCTGTACACCTCTGTTTGTCATTTCAAATTTAATACGCCTCGGTGAGAATCTCCCATCCTCCTTTTAACCTACTTTTTTTTAGATTATAATGTTTGAGCTGCTTTGATCTTTCTTCAAATCTTGATCCCTTCATGAATCTTATGGAGGTTTGCATATCATTTTGGAACATTGAAACTAGGGCTGAACACAGCGGTGGTTTGAACAGTGCATTGTAAACACTTGGAGGTAGGAATTTGCATACCACACTGCACAATACTTAAGTCAATTTCCCCAGGGCAGGCAGTGCCAGAGGCTGCTACACTATCCTCAATAATATCAATGAGGAACACTGCATGGCCTACACAGACTTCAGCACAGGTCACATGGCGCCTTTCATTTTGTCCTAAATTAAAGGTATTCCCAAAGCATAGTCTTCTGAATTTTGTTCTTGTAATAGTAGCTGTAATATCCCGCAATGGACTTAACGGAATGAGAATGATTCTCTTCCCCGTGGTTCTCCTGCTGAGGGGTGGGGGAACTCCATTTAGCATTGTATAATAGGTTGGCCAGTAAGGCACCGACCAGAGGGAGATCTGGTAGGAATCTACCGGGAAGTGTAATGAAAAATGAAATGAAATGAAAATCTCTTCTTGTCACAAGTAGGCTTCAAATGAAGTTACTGTGAAAAGCCCCTAGTCACCACATTCTAGCGCCTGTTCGGGGAGGCTGGTACGGGAATTGAACTGTGAACATACCGTTATTGTAAATAAATCAAAGTTCTTTATTTTACTCGGTGTGGACCCCCTGTGTCCTTATTAGCACTGGTAGAAGTGGCAATATCCAAACAGATTTATCCCCTTTCCATTGTAAGAGTGCTGGAATTGATAACTGCCAAGAATATTCATCAAAAGAACCAGATCAATCTATAATCCCATCACCTGAATTTGAGGAACTGGTTGGAGTTTACCATCTAGTTAATGTTTGGATTTGGCTTGCTGAACTGCCCTACATCAGCAGGCTCAGACTATGGTAGAATTTACATTGGAAACATGAATCAACAGTTTTTTATTATCATTAGAACCTTGGCGACACGTAAACATTGTGTATGCAAATAACACATACAGAGTTAATTGGCAAAACAAACAAAATACTAATTACAAAGGCAGTTCAGTAATTTGCGAATAATAAATTTCAATTGAGAGCCGCATTTTGGATTGTAATAATCTGGTGAGATTAATTTACGATCTAGTCTCACAACATGGATGACTCTTAATTGCTCTTTGAAGCAGTCTAGCAATTTAGCCACTATGCAGTTACAAACTGCTGTGAATGCCAGCAATTCAAGGACAAGGACGACCACCATCTTCTCGGGCAATTGGGATTGAGTAATAAATGTGTTATGATCAAACCTGGAGGGGTCCACTCCTGAGATTGGTGTCACCAGGCCATGCCTTTATAATTTTGGAAAAAATATTTGTCAACTTTCAGCTGACTGAAAATATTGCTTTTTGAACTGAGCCAGAACAAGCTACAGAAAAATGCAAGTCTACCTTTCGAGATGAAGGGAAAAAAAGTGAACCGAATATCCTCAGGGGAGTGTGAAGGAAGAGACATTTCCTATAATTCAAAGATCCATTGAAATTCTATCTAAGGAAGAGATAATAATGGCTGGTGCAGACAAACCCATCCAAAACCTCTTGGAAATACACAATGGGTGAAGTATAACGGCCACGTGACAGCCATTGGAAAGAGATTGCAAGTGGCGCTGATCTCTCTCTCCCTCTCTCCTTTGGAACAAGTGTATCACCTGATTCTGAAGGCAACCTTACTAGAAGTCTAACAGCACACCATAGTCTTTTCATAATTGCAACCTGTTCAACATCCAACTGCATTCATGGTGTTGTAAGACTTCTCACTGTACTTACCCCAGTCCAACGCCGGCATCTCCAAATCATTAATAGAGCAATGTGAGATAACTAGTGAGGAGTTTGGACACTGTCCTTGTAAGAATTAAAAGGTGTAGCAAGGCACTTAGAGGTGGAGTTCTGCATGAAAGCCAGAGAAACAGAAATTTTGAGGTGAGTGGCTGGTGAGCTGGAAATTGAGGATCCTGAAACAGATACATTAGTGGCAGAAAAATTAAGATTGGAGCAGTGCCAATTGGAACTGGAATTTGAGGAAAGGGAAGAGAGATAGGCAGAAAAGGGAAAGAGAGACAGAATGGAAGAAGAGGGACCCAAAGAGGACAGCAAGAAAGGGTGATCAAGGGAGATGGAGGCTGCCGATGCGGGCTGGAGAGCAACCTGGTAGCACGGTAGCACAGTGGGTAGCACTGTTGCTTCACAGCTCCAGGGTCCCAGGCTAGATTCCCGTCTTGGGTCACTGTCTGTGTGGAGTCTGCACGTTCTCCCTGTGTCTGCGTGGGACTTTCTCCGGGTGCTCCGGTTTCCTCCCACAGTCCCGAAAAACGTGCTGTGAGGTGGATTTGATATTCTGAATTCTCCCACTGTGTACCCAAAAAGGCGCCGGAATGTGGCGACTAGGAGTTTTTCCCAGTAACTACATTGCAGTGCAAATGTAAGCCTACTTGTGACATTAAGATTATTATTATTATTATTATTAAGAATAGTATTCCCGCCAGGTGTGGGACAGACTAGAGAGGCTACAAATGACTGGAGAAAGCCAACGTGTATCTGACAGAGTACAGGGAACCGAGAGTGGTTGGGATGCCCTACAGGCAGCAATAGAACCTGAGATTTGCAGTAACGATGGAAGAGGTACTGGACCTTAAATAAAATAGGCTGAGTCTTCGCCAGTAGAAGTAAAACCAGTCAGGATAGAATTTGTGGGAGTCTAGGTAGCTAAGAAACAGCCAATTGAATTTAATAGGGCTGAAGTCATGCCAGCAGCAGTCAAAGAGGTCCATGAATGGTCTGCAATGGTTCAAAAAGGATGAAGAAAGGGAGCCAGTGATGTGTTTAGTCGACACTTTCATGTCAGATTTAAATGGTGACCAGGCAAGTTTCCAAATAGATCATGAGTGCGAGTGATGCCCCACTCAGTTGAAGAGCAACTGGGGAGTGCAGCAGAAGTTGAGCATTCACTTGAGGACAGTAGTGGTCCCAGGGGCATGGAACATGTTAGGTATATACCAATTCCCAAAAGAAAAGAGGAGAACATACCCCAAGTAGCCAACACTTGTGGAGGTCCGAAGGGGATTAGCAGAGAGATCTGTGCAGAGTTAACCACTGATTAACAAGGTGAAGCACGGCAAGTTTTCCAATTCACCATAAGGGAAGTGCGAGACATGCAACTAGAATTCATACAGGGGCAAAAAATCCAACTCCAGCCCACTAACCGCCTGGAAATCAGCTTTCTCAGAGTGTCTGGGTTTAAGCTAATAATTTCACAGGTGGACAGCGAGGGGTTAAAAAAGATCGAAGCAGATCAGACAAGCAATGATGAAAATGTGCATGTTATAGGCCTCTGTTCTAAACAACGTGAAGGCAGCGCCAGTGAGAAGTACATAATACCCCTGCAGCTGATTAGGAGCAGCTTGGCTGTTAACAGCAGTCTGTAAACTAACAGCTGGGTAAACCATCCAAACCCCTTGGACTATACTTAATCTGGAGTTCCAGCAAGGAACAGTCACAGGGGTACTGACAAATTTATCTATCCTGCCTGCCACCAAAAAAAATTAAGCAACTCCAGAACTCTGATGCCAGCCTGATCTTTTCAAATGAAGTGGAGATGCCGGCGTTGGACTGTAAGAAGTCTTACAACACCAGTCCAACAGGTTTGTTTCAAACACTAGCTTTTGGAGCACTGCTCCTTCCTCAGATGAATGAAGAGATATGTTCCAGAAACATATATATAGACAAATTCAAAGATGCCAGCTCCGTGTCTTTGCAGTTTTAGCTGTTCCTTTCCTTTTTAAAAAATAAAGGGCGGGTTGGAGAATTGCCGGGGGGGTGGGGGGGCGCAATTCACACGACATCGGTATGCCGATTCTCCTTTCACTGGAGAATCGGCGCGGCGCCGGTCGGGGGCTGCTCTCCGCGGGCCTCCCGGCGATTCTCCATGTGGGATGGGTCGAGTGGCCGCCGAGATAAGCCGAGTCCAGCCGGTGCTGTTCACATGTGGTCCTACCCGGCAGGTCCTTGCCGTTCATCCTGCGGGGGCCAGCCTGGTGGGGGGGAGGGGAGGTCCGACCTCGGTGGTGGCCTCCACCATGGTCTGGCCCGCGATCGGGGCCTACCGATCGGTGGGCCGGTTTCTCCTGGTAAGAGCCTCTTTTACTCCACGCCGGTCCCCAGTAGCACTACGCCACGTTGCGTCGGGGCCGGCGCGGAGAAGGCTAGGAGCACGCCGGTCGAAACGTGCATGCGTGAATTCACACCGGCCGCAGCGCGCATGCGCAGACCCGCGGCGCCCGTTTGACGCTGGTATCAGCAGCTGGAGCTGCATGAGTCGCTCCAGTGCCGTGCTGGCCCCCTGTGAGGCACAGGATCGCTGATCCTGGGGGCCTGTTGATGCTGTCGTAAAACGCAACGGCGTTTACGACGGCGTCAACACTTAGCCTCAGGATCAGAAATTCCCGCCCAAAGATTAAAATGATTAATATTCCACATTGCACACAACACACCATAGTGACACTCGTCTTATCCTGAGACTGAAAATAAATTTATTCCACTTTATCATGTCTTCTTACTTCGGTGAATCCAACGCAACATAAAATAGTTCTTTGGCTCTCGGTAAACGAGAAAATAAATTTCATGAACACTTGCATTGTTTTCATTATATTTTCCTTCTGGATCACAATTCTTCAATTTTAGAACATCTGCTTCCACGATTTGAACTTGAAAATAAAGCTATTTAAAGCCTTAAATCTGTGTTCAATGCAAAATAAATTGCCAGTGTCAATCCCGCCCCCGCCGGTCGGCGGCCCCCCGCGGCGATTCTCCGCCCCGCGATTGACCGAAGTCCTGCCACTGACAGGCCTCTCCTGCTGGCTGGAATCAAAACACCTACCTGACTGGCGGGATTGGCGGTGCGGGCGGGCTCCAGGGTCCTGGGGGTGGGGGGGGGGGGCGATCTGACCCCAGGGGGTGCCCGCACGGTGGCCTGGCCCGCAATGAGGCCCCACCAATCGGCGGGCGGGCCTGTGCCGTGGGGGCACTCTTTTTCTTCCGCCTCCGCCATGGCCTTCACCATGGCGGAGGCTGAAGAGACCCCCTCTCCTGCACCGGTATGACATCAGCAGCCGCTGACGCTCTGGTGCATGCGCGGACTTACGCCGGCCAGCGAAGTCCTTTCGGCCCCGGCTGGCGTGGCGCTAAAGGCCGTTCACGCCAGCCGGCGGAGTGGGAACCACTCCGGCGCGGGCCTAGCCCCTCAATGTGAGGGCTTGGCCCCTAAAGGTGTGGAGAATTCCGCACCTTTGGGGCAGCCCGACGCCGGAGTGGTTCACATCACTCTGACACGCCAGGACCCCCCGCCGGGTCGGGGAGAATCCCGGCCCTGATTATTCTTGCTCTTTGTTTCCTGTCAATCAACCAGTTTTCTGTCCATCTCAATACACTACCCCCAGTCCCATGCACAAAGGTGTAGCCCGAAAATGAAATGCAAACTAGATAACACCTTGCTTTTAATCCACTATTAACTTGCAAACCATAAAAGAACAAGTTCTTTTAGAAGTGACATATACTACACACCCTAACATCACACCCTGGCTTAACGGCCATTCTTCCAGAAAAATATATATTTTGTAAACCCAGTTAGTCCTGAACTTTGTGTTATTCACGATTTCCTTCAGGTCCTGTATTGCGCTGCACTGAAGCTGTTCCTCCGCTTCTACCCCAATGGCCACATTGGGAAGAGAACATCAAGATTCCTTTACTTACTGTTAAGGCCCATGCTGACAACCCAGACTTTTTCATTTCCAGTGCCATTCAACTTGAGGATTTCTGCATGAAATATGACCAATGTGACATTTTGTCATTTCCCAACAGGAATGTTGGGATGGTTTCCCTGTGTGAGATTGCTGGGTACTCTATGCTCAAAGGAATTTTGGGCTATGCTATGAAGAACTGGATCAAAACTGTCAAACCCCAATTTCATGAGGACTGTCACAGTTAGCAGGCAATCTGAAATGAATTTGAATCCTGATCTGAGTTGACAGGCAGTGTTGTGCCCATTGAACCATCCAGTTTCCATATTCATTTTCTCTGTACTACTTTTGCAATATGTCTCACAACGGCCTGGTAGCTAATATATTCTCCACTTTATTTGCAGTTTGGAAGAACAGAAATAATTGACAATTCATTAAACCCAGACTTTGTACGGAAATTCATTCTGGACTACTTTTTTGAAGAGCGGCAAAATCTCCGATTTGATTTGTAAGTTTGTCCTCCACTGCTATTGCATGAATATTTTTCTTGAGCTCATAAGAGGGAGTATGGGTGAAGTAATGAATGTAAAATCAAAGCAGTAATTATCATTCAAATGTTTATGTTTTAACTTGCATGTACAATTCTGTGTTTCGCGTTCAGTTAATTGGATTCATGAAATACACTTAATTCGACAAAAGAAGTATAGTTTGACATTTCTGGAATAAAGCACAGTTCAGATTTGAGTTATTTTCAAACATTGGATCATTTTTCATTTATAAACTCGTAATTGTGTTGCATTCAATGGAATTGAATTCTATTTGATATGCAATATCATTGAAATGAAGTGCATTGAGCAAGTTTCATAGAATATTTGGCGTGGTTTCTTGTTCACCAGTCATAGCGTGGGGAAGGAAAATTATGCTGGGAGCTGGAAATGGGCTGATTGTGAAGGCCTAATTAGAAAATAGGAAATACAAAGTGCCAGAAATACGTAACAGGAAAGAGAGCCAAGGTACGAGAGCGAAGCAATGAAAGAAAATGATCACATTTTCGTTGCCCACTTTTGTCATCGTAAGGGTGGGGAACACAAGTCTTCATGTATGCAAGCGTGATCATAACATGAGTTCCACATTCAGTTTGAGGGTGAGAAATATGGTCTCTCAAACTTAAAGCAGTTACAAAGATATGAGGACAGTTGGAAAAAAACTTGCGAAATCCTGGTCTGTTTCATTGTTCTTGTTTAATGCCTGTCCTGTTGGCTGGTTTTAAAATTACAGGTTTTTGGTTTTGAACTGCCACCCTCCCCCCTGCTGCAAGCTGCGATGTGGGCTGATCCGGCAGACCCCTTGGGTTCAGTATGCTCTGTGGCACAGCCTGTGATGTCATGCTGATGGACTTGGCAAGCATTTAAGGAGATATTTCATTAAAACAGTCACTATAAAAATAATAAGGAAAACTAATGGGACTGAAGTCCCCTGGACCTAATGGCCTGAAACTTTTGGGTCTTAAAATAAGTGACTGCGGAGATAGAGCATGCACTGATTTAAATCTTCCAAAATTCCTTGTAATCTTCCAAATTTCCTTAGATTTTGGAAAGTCCCAGCAGATGGGAAAACTACAAATGTAACAACTCTACTTGAGAAATGATGGAGGCAGAACGCAGTAAACTAATGGTCAGTTTGCCTAACGTCCTTCACAGGGAAAATCCTTGAAATCATTATTAAGGCAGGACATTTAGAATATTATAACATAATTAGCAGAGTCAATGGGCGCGATTCGGAAAATCGCGACGGCCGACTTTGCCAACGGCCCGACACGGCCCCGTTCCCGAGGTATTCACGCCCGGGAAATGGGCTAGGAACGGGGCCGCGGCAATTTCGTGCCAGATGACGTCGGAACGCGGCGACGCCACGAACACGCCCACGTGATGCCGCCCAACGTCGTAAAAAGGTGTGGGCGAGCACAGCAGCGGGAGGCCAGAGATGTCGGAGCCATGGAGGGCAGCCCCGAGGTTCACAGAGGCTGACGTCGAGACGCTGCTCGATGAAGTTGAGCAGAGGAGGGGCATCATCCGCCCGAGAAGAGGGCATCGCCACCCTGCAAGCGTGGTGCGCCAGGCCTGGCGAGAGGTGGCTGCTGCCGTGAGTGCTGTGGGGCAGACCCCTCGCTGTGGGGAGCAGTGCCGCAAAAAGCTGCATGACCTCACTAGGGCTGCCAGGGTAAGTGCCAAGAGGGTGCCCCCGGGTCACAACCATCCCTCTCCCCCCTTTACTTAATCACCCACCACCCCCCCTGGCACGGGGGGTGGAGGGGGATTGGGGCAGAGTGAGTTGAGGGTGGTTCACTAAGTAGTCACAGACCTAGAGCTCTGGCCCCCCTGGAGAGATGCAATGGTCTTATTACAACTTGACCCCCAACCTGTGCCAGTATCTGAACGGCCTGCTGATACCTGCCATATTGTAATGATCTACCTATGCCCCCCCACAACAGGACAAGACCGCTCACAACAACCGTGAGCAGAACAAGACTGGAGGGGGTTCACCCATTCTACACCCCCTCACCACGTTCGAGCAGAGGGCACTGGACCTTGTTGGGGGATCTGCCACCCGGGAGGTCATACAATGCAAGGTTGGCGGAGCTGCAGCAAGTGAGACAACCCTGCATGACAAACACCCCCCCCTCCCCCATCCTCTGTCCCTTCACACCCTGCCCACTGGGACACCTCCCCCATCATCTGACCCTTCACACTCTGCTCACTGGGACACCTTGACCCTTCACACTCTGCTCACTGGGACACCTTCCCCATCCTCTGTCCCTTCACACCCTACCCACTGGGACACCTCCCTCATCCTCTGACCCTTCACACCCCGCCCACTGGGACACCTCCCCCATCGTCTGTCCCTTCACACCCTGCCCACTGGGACACCTCCCCCATCCTCTGTCCCTTCACACTCTTGCCCACTGGGACCGTCCAGTGCCCGGCCAAGCATCTCTAAATAACCCGTTTCATTCTCTTCCCTAGGACGTGATGCCGTACGGCCAGGGTCGTCTGCCTCCAGGCGGAGACAGGCATCTGCCCCCACCGCACCCAGTGCCGCACGACAGAGGGTGCCCGATCAGCGGGGAGTCCCATCGTCCCCCACCGAATCTGTGGAGCAGGACACCCAGAGGGCGGCGAGAGAGGAAGAGAGAGAAATGGTCCGCGAACGCCCTGCGGCCATTCAGTGGGCCGATGAAATAGAGGAGGCGTGCACCGAAGATGACCTTGAGCTTGCGGCACAGCTATCTCCCACACCATCCACCATCCTAGAGACACTCACCCCGGTTGGGATATTTAGTGATGAGGCTCCTGGGTCAGTCTGGGTCGCACATCACAGCTGAGCAGGTACAGCAGGTGGAGGTCGGAGCAGCCGAGGGCCCGGACTGGCGGAGGGCAGGCCAGGCCTAGCATCCAGCTGGCTCCCAGACGTTTTCCGAGTTCCTAGAGTTACTCAACCCACCCGCACAGCCGATGCATCAAGAAACCCCGGGATACAATGACGGGATGAGGGCTGTCTTCCAGCATCTGCAGACGCAGTTAGAGGAGTCGAACCGCATCCAGGACCAGGGAGTGGTGCCGCTCATGGCAGCAACCCAGGCCGACACCGCACGGGTGGCATCCGCTGTGGAGACAATGGGTCAGGTTCTGCAAGGCATTAGGCTTAATGTGCACGCGTCATCCTCGGCCCTGGAGAGGGTTGCCCTCTCACAGGCAGCAATGCGCCAGAGCCAACACGACATTGCCGGCGCGCTGCGGGCCTTGGCCGAGTCTCAGCAGGTCATGGCCCAGTCGCAGCATGCCATGGCACAGTCACAGCAGTCGATGGCACAGTCCCAGCAGTCAGTCGCGGAGAGCATCAACCGCCTGACACACGTGCTGGATGGCGTCGTGCACTCACAGGTTGAGATCGCACAGACCCTGGCGGGAATGTCTAACTCCCTGGACTCCGTCTCTGCAAACCTTCGGATCCTGGTGGAGACCGTTGCAGGCCTCCAGGACTGGCAGCGCCAGGTGTCGGTGGCGAGACGGGGCACCTCCCCGCTCGCACCTCTGTCCCACAGTGAGGCCCGGGGGCCACCGGGCTCCCCGAGGGAGGAGGAGGTACCGGGGCCCGTCCCATTAACTCCATCACGGGACGTCCCGGGGCCCGTCCCATTAACTCCATCACGGGACGTCCCGGAATGCTCGGCCTCCCCCCGTCCCATCCCTGGTGCATCGGGTGAGCAGCGGGCAGAACAGGGTGGCACCACGTCATCTGAAACGCCCGCGGAGCAGCCTGGCCCATCAAGGCCGGGTCGCCCCAGGAAACTCTTGCCGAAGGAGAAACAAGTCGAAGGGGGCGATTCGCAGCAGTCCTCCTCCACTCCTGCTGTATCATCTTGGGAATCACTTAGACGTAGTGGTAGGGCCCGTAAGGCAACAAAGATAGACACTGAGTAAGTTGGCACGGGTGAAGGGCACAGTTTAGTTGTAGGGGCTAGGGCATCTGTAAATTATTGTTAACATTAAACACACTGTTCCACCTTACTTGTAATACCGTGTGATTGTTCCACAGCCACAGGGATTGTGATGGTGACCGAGTGTCGCTGGGGTTGACGAGCGGTGAAACTTCGGTGCCGGGTGTGTAGTCCTCCCCCCCCCCCCCCCCTCCCACAGCTAGCCCACGTGGGCGCGTGATGGAGTGTCCGTGATGAACTCAGCAGCCACCAAGGTGGATGGTTCAGCTATTGCCATGGGTCAGACTCTCTCTAACGATTCTGAGCTCACAGCTCATCGCAGAGCGGGCTGTCGTCATTCCACATGGCACTGATCACACCCACTGACACAGCCATCAATGTTGTGCCATACCGTTGTGCCGCAGTGGTAAGGGGGCTTCCCCGCTCTGGACCCCCCTCCCGTTCTCGGGGATTCCTTCCCCATTGTGGCCAGACTCCAGCAGTGCGCTGAGCTGTGCGCTGAGCGGTGCGCTCACCTCCTCGAAGCTTTCGTCAGCCAGCACGACTGGTTGACGAACTTGAAAAGCAGGTATGTTGGCCGGCGTGAAAACATTGCGTGATGACGTCGGGACTTCTGCCCATCCGGGCCGGAGAATAGCGGGGGGCCAAAAATTCGGGCTTCTGGTCATGTCGGGGTTTCTGTCGAGGCCTTTGCCGGGAATGCCAACGTGAAGTTTGTGCGGGGTTCGGAGAATAGCGGGAGGGTGTCGGACCAGCGTTGCCGTGAAAATCGGCGCGGCCCGCTATTCTCCGAACCGAGAGCGGAGAATTGCGCCCCAAATGTTTCATGAAAAGGAAATTGAGTTTGACAAATTATTGGAATTTTTGATGGCGATATAACAAGCAGAGTGGATGAAGAGGAACCAGTAGATATGGTGTATTTCCACATTACATTAAAAAAGGTACTACATAAAGGGTTACTGCACAAGACTAAATCTCATGGTGCTCTGGGGGGGGGGGGGACGACCCAGAGCCGTGATCGAACCTGGGACCTCAGCGCCGTGAGACTGCAGTGCTAACCCACTGAGCCACCGTGCTGCCCGGGGGGGGGGGGGGGGGGGGGGTCTCAATTTAGCATGGATGGAGGATTGGTTAGCTGGCAGAAAATGCAACGTCATCTTTAATTTAGCAGACTGTAATTAGAGAAGTGTCACAGAAATACGTGTTGGGTCTTCAACAATTTACCATCTATATTTACCATCTTATATTAATGAGTTTAATGAAGGGGCTGACTGTATTGTAGCCAAATGTGCTCCTGATAAAGATGGTAGGAAAGCAAGTTGTGAGGAGGCTACAGAGTTTTCAAAGGTACATTTATGAGCAGGCAAAACATTGGCAGATGGAGTATAATGTTGGAAAATGTGAGGTTGTCTACTCTGGTAGGAACAATCTAAAAGCAGAATATTATTATTTATTTAAATTCTGCAGTAGAGTGTTCTTGCACATGAATCACAAAACATTAGCATGCAGGTTCAGCCAATAATTAGGAAATTAAATGGGATGTAGACCTTGATCGCAAGGGGGATGGAAAATAAATGCATATAAAAGTTTATATAAAAGTCTTGCTGCAACTGTACAGAGCATTTGTAAGACCACATCTAATGCACTGTGCAGATTTGGTGTCCATACTTAAAGAGGAATATGCTCGTACAAATCAGAGAATCACTAGGTTGATTCTTGGGATGAAGAGGTTGTCGGATGATGATGATTTGAGCAGGTTGGGCCGATATCCATTAGGCTTTAGAAGAACGATAGTAATCTTATTTAAACATATAAGATTCTGAGGGGGCTTGACAGCCTAGATGGGAGGATATGTCCCCTTGTGGAGAGGACTATCACTTAGGGGCACAATTTAAAAATAAAGGGAGCGCACCTGTTTTCTAGTGCGGCACACCTTCACCTGCAGCGGGATTCTCCGTCCCGGCAGCGGCCAATGGGGTTTCCCATTGTGGACACCCCCACGTTGTCAGGAAATCCGCAGCTGTGAGTGCGCTGACAGTGAAACAGAGGATCCCGCCGATGGAAAATCCAGCCCAGGGTCTCCCATTTAAAACTGAGATAAGGAATAACTATTTCTCTCAGAGTGTTGTTGGTCTTCGAAATTCTCTTCCCCAGCGAGGAGGCTGGTTCATTGAATATTTTCCAGCTGAGTTAAGTAGATTATTTTCGATCTACAAAGGCATCGAAGGTCAGGGGTGCAGGCAGAAGAGTGGAGCTAAAGCCACATCAGATCAGCTGTGATCTTACTGAATGGTGAATAAGGCTCAATGGCCTCCTCCTGCCCCTGGTTCTTATGTTTTATGTTCAACATATGTACCTACTGCTCAGTTGATTATCCTGTCCGTATCAACCCCGCTTTCATGCTTAGACTTTTCTGCGAACCCAATGCATCCATTTGATGAGATGACTGACTGAGGATTTCAATTTTGTTAAAATTAATCCTGAAGCTAACATATGTGATAAGCAGTTAACCTCGATTTACACGCAAGCTGGCTCATTTTTGTTAACGTTGGCAAATGGAGGAAATGTGTAGAATTGGCAAAGCATTGCATCTATTTGAATTTTACTATTTTGCAATCCATGCACTAGATCACTAGGTATTGTTCCTTCATTCTCCACCTTTCTGCTGTCGAACCTTTCTCCTTCAGACATGATGAAGTCTGTCAGTATACAAAATGAATGTCAGTGAGGCGGCCAACTTCAACAGTCAGTGAATTAATATTCAACAGTAGGAGCAAAGGTGGCTTGTATATTCTTAACTCAAGTTTCCTGGTCTTGTAAAGCTCATCACTACCCTGGACACTAGGGCACCCTGGGCACTAGGCTGTGAGGGGAGTGAAAGGGTCAATCCTTAATGTGTAAAAATGCATTAAACCTGAACGGATCTTTGATACCAAATCAATTCACTTAACACAATATATTATCTGCCACAAGTAGGTTGATAAAGTGCATGTGGAGGCTGTGTTTTCTGAAGTGGATTATCCCGTGTCGAGTTGAGTCGAGTGATGGCATTAATAGTACATTTCTTTTAAGTAACACACAACATTTTGACCTCAAAATTCTTGACAGGCTGTTGCATTGTGGGAAATATGGTGGGACAGGGGTTCAGACTAAAGGTGCCAGATTTGACTACTTTGAAACATTACAGTATTATTTGCAGCTTTCCAATAGCAATGAACCAATTGCCATCCTATAGCCCTTAATTTCAGGCAGAATAATTTCTGGCAAGCTACACGTACTGGTATCTTACTGTTAGGGGAAATTGAAGCAGAGCTGATGGTATACCTGATAAGTTTCTCTCCTTATTCTTTCTTGGCATTTGGGCATCACTGCCCAGGCCAACAGTTGTTGCCCATCCCTAATTGCCCTTGAACTGAATGGCTTGCTTGTTAAGGGTCTTGTTGCCAGATTTCCTTCCCTGAAAGACTGTAGTGAGCCAGATGGATCTTCACAAAAATGAATGATAGTTGACGGTCAGGGTTATTGAGGTTTATATTGTAGATCTATTCATTGAATCCAAATCTCACCAGCTGCTGCCATTACAGGATTTCACCCCATTTTCCCAGAGCATGCTGGACCTCTGGAATACTAGTCCAGTGACATTTCTGCTCTGCCGCCATCTCTCCCAATGATGTAATTCAATCAGTCCCATCCCCCCTCCTACTGTGCGCATGATGAAGGTGAGAGTTAGGGGAAGTGGGTGCGGTGTCATTTAAGAATTAGCACCAGATCCCCACTCCCTGATCAAAATCCCACCAGCCGTTTTTTTTTTTAAAGTGGCTGCATTCATAGATACTCTGCTTTGACATGTACAACTGTCACTTCATTCTCTGCCACCCCTCTTCCCATCGAGTTGTCTTGTATTTCTGAAACTATCTACTTGTAGACCAAAAGGAAGTGCCAACCTGACACGCAAAACGACATGCGTGACAGGCAGGGAAATAAATAACACTTTTTGCAACCATGCTCCTATCCAGAGAGTGCGTTTTTAAAATCATTTTTTGTCACATAATAATAGGCATTGTAAAATTCCGACTTCATAGAGTTCATTTATAATTTCTCATTTTCTAATTAATTGAATAATCTGTCATCACTGTATTAAAATTGGAATGGCACAAATTGTCTCATAAGGGAGAGCAATTTAACTCGCTGACTTTTGTTTAACAACTGACAAATGGGCATGTCCGGATTGGAATTGATGGGGTCTTCACCCACCTCGCACCCATTGGCGTCCAAGGTCTGCCCGTTGCTGTTTTTGAAGTAAGCTTGTAAATGGGCAAACCGCTTGTCTGTCTGAAACTGGGCGCAGGGTTGCAATATTGTGAGGGAAATCTGAAGTACGTGCAGCACATTTGCCAGGAGCATTTTAACCCAGCCATTACATTTGCATAGGAATTCCAATTTCCCAACCTATTATGCGGAGCAGGCACAATGACTGCCTGTGTGAGGTGATTTCAACTCCATTATTTAAAGAAACTTTGCAAAGATGACAATTGACGGGTTCTGCAGTTGGGAGGCAGAATGAATTCACATTAATGATGCCTTCCTGGATATGTTACTGAGGACTTTAAGGACCTTAAAAAAAGATATGT
This sequence comes from Scyliorhinus canicula, assembly GCF_902713615.1. Classification (NCBI taxonomy): domain Eukaryota; kingdom Metazoa; phylum Chordata; class Chondrichthyes; order Carcharhiniformes; family Scyliorhinidae; genus Scyliorhinus; species Scyliorhinus canicula. The sequence continues at coordinate 118,342,669 of NC_052160.1, forward strand.
CTCCCCACTGATGGGAGTAAGAAACTTGTGTCTGGAGATATTTGAGAAGGTCAGCAGCAGGGAAGTAATGCCATACTGCTGAATTCACCGCCAAACACAGTTTAATCGCATAGCCAGGAAGGTGAGTATGGGTGGCACATTCAATGATATCCTGATGTGTGTATTACTCCAACTCCTCACTCATTTAGCGAGTTGGTCATACCGCAGGTGAAAGTTACTGAGGGAGATAGAAAATGGGTGACCAAAAGACAGAGCAAGAGTAGGAAGGCAGTGCAGGTTTCCCCTGCGGTCATTTCCCTACAAAACAGATATACCTCTTTGAATACTGTTGAGGGAGATGGCTCACCAGGGGAAGGCAGCAGCAGCCAGGTTCATGGCACCATGGCTGGCTCTGCTGCGTAGCAGGGCATGAAGAAGAATGGCAGGGCTATAGTGATAGGCGACTCAATCGTAAGGGGAATAGGCAGGCGGTTCTGTGGACGCAATCGAGACTCCAGAATGGTATGTTGCCTCCCTGGTGCAAGGGTCAAGGATGTCTCGGAGCGGCTGCAGGACATTCTGGCAGGGGAAGGGTGAACAGCCAGCTGTCGTGGTGCACATAGGCACCAACGATATAGGTAAAAAACGGGACGAGGTCCTCCAAGCTGAATTCAGGGAGTAGGAGTTAAACTAAAAAGTAGGACTTCAAAGGTAGTAATCTCAGGATTGCTACCAGTGCCACGAGCTAGTCAGAGTAGGAATGTCAGGATAGATAGGATGAATGCGTGGCTCAAACGATGGTGCAAGAGGGAGGGATTCAAATTCCTGGGGCATTGGAACCGGTACTGGGGGAGGTGGGACCAGTACAAACTGGACGGTCTGCACCTGGGCAGGACAAGAACCGATGTCCGGGGGGGTTTGCTCGAGCTGTTGGGGAGGGTTTAAACTAACGTGGCAGGGGAATGGGAACCAATGCAGGAAGTTGGAAGGTAGTAAAACAGGGACAGAAACAAAAGGCAGTGAGGGGGAAAGTGTAAGGCACAGAAGCCATAATCAAAAAGGGCGACAGTACAAGGTACAGTGACTGAGGTGAGCTCAGTGAATAGGCCCAGTAATACTAAAAGGAATAAAACGGGAAGTAAAAACATAAATGGTAAGCGACGCGGCTGGTTGTTACATGAAGATATGGGATCAACGACAAGGAAAATTAGGAGAAAAGTTAAGAGGAAATATAACTTAGGAGAGGGTACTGATCGAGGTGATCAGATTCAAAACTGAGATATAAAAGCCAACATAAGTGTACTTTACCTGAATGCTCATAGTATTCGGAATAAGGTAAATTAGTTGATGGCGCAAATTATCGTGAATGACTATAATTTAGTGGCCATTACGGAAACATGGTTAAAGGATGGTCATGACTGGGAGTTAAATATCCGAGGGTATGAAGCTATTCGGAATTACAGAGTGGATGGTAAGGGAGGTGGTGTAGCTCTGTTATTTAAGGATGACATCCGGGCAATAGTAATGGACAACATTGGTGCTATGGAGGATAAGGTTGAATCCATTTGGGTGGTAATCAGCAATAGTAAGGCAAAAAAGTCACTGATAGGAGTAATCTATAGGCCACCAAATAGTAACATTACGGTGGGGCAGGCAATAAACAAAGAAATAACTGATGCATGTAGAAATCAAACAGTGCTCAGCAAAGGTTTATACCAACAAAAAGGAAGGACGGTAGAAAGAGGGAAAATCGACCGTGGATATCTAAGGAAATAAGGGAGAGTGTCAAATTGAAGGGCAAAGCATACAAAGTGGCAAAGATTAGTGGGAGACGAGAGGACTGGGAAATCTTTAAGGGGCAACAGAAAGCTACTAAAAAAGGTATAAAGAAGAGTAAGATAAATTATGAGAGTAAACTTGCTCAGAATATAAAAACAGATAGTAAAAGTTTCTACAAATATACAAAACAAAAGAGTGGCTAAGGTAAATATTGGTCCTTTAGAGGATGAGAAGGGAGATTTAATAATGGGAGATGAGGAAATGGCTGAGGAACTGAACAGGTTTTTTGGGTCGGTCTTCACAGTGGAAGACACAAATCAATGCCAGTGACTGATAGAAATGAGGCTATGACAAGTGAGCCCCTTGAGATGATTGTTATCACTAAGGAGGTAGTGATGGGCAAGCTAATGCGGCTAAAGGTAGACAAGTATCCTGGCCCTGATGGAACGTATCCCAGAGTGCTAAAAGAGATGGCTAGGGAAATTGCAAATGCACTAGTGATAATTTACCAAAATTCACTGGACTCTGGGGTGGTCCCGGCGGATTGGAAATTAGCAAACATGACACCACTGTTTAAAAAAGGAGGTAGGCAGAAAGCGGGTAATTGTAGGCAAGTGAGCTTAACTTCGGTAGTAGGGAAGATGCTGGAATCTATCATCAAGGAAGAAATAGCAAGGCATCTGGATAGAAATTGTCCCATTGGGCAGACGCAGCATGGGTTCATAAAGGGCAGGTCGTGCCGAACTACTGTAGTGGAATTCTTTGAGGACATTACCAGTGCGGTAGATAACGGGGAGCCAATGGATGTGGTATATCTGGATTTCCAGAAAGCCTTTGACAAGGTGCCACACAAAAGGTTGCTGCATAAGATAAAGATGCATGGCATTAAGGGTAAAGTAGTAGCATGGATAGAGGATTGGTTAATTAAGAGAAAGCAAAGCGTGGGGATTAATGGGTGTTTCTCTGGTTGGCAATCAGTAGCTAGTGGTGTCCCTCAGGGATCAGTGTTGGGCCCACAATTGTTCACAATTCACACAGATGATTTGGAGTTGGGGACCAAGGGCAATGTGTCCAAGTTTGCAGACGACACTAAGATGAGTGGTAAAGCAAAAAATGCAGAGGATACCGGAGGTCTGCAGAGGGATTTGGTTAGGTTAAGTGAATGGGCTAGGGTCTGGCAGATGGAATACAATGTTGACAAATGTGAGGTTATCCATTTTGGTAGGAATAACAGCAAAAGGGATTATTATTTAAATGATAAAATATTAAAACATGCTGCTGTGCAGAGACACCTGTGTGTGCTGGTGGATGAGTCGCAAAAAGTTTGTTTACAGGTGCAACAGGTGATTAAGAAGGCAAATGGAATTTTGTCCTTCATTACTAGAGGGATGGAGTTTAAGACTAGGGAGGTTATGTTGCAATTGTATAAGGTGTTAGTGAGGCTACACCTGGAGTATTGTGTTCAGTTTTGGTTTCCTCCCACAGTCCAAAGGTTGGGTGGATTGGCTATGATAAATTGCCCTTAGTGTCCAAAATTCTATGATAATCGATGATTAACCTAGGACAAAAGTTCCGAACAACATTGTGGGCCGAAGGGCCTGTTCTGTGCTGTATTTCTCTATGTTCTATGTACACCATCACTTTCTGCCTGTACACATCCTTGCATCCACAGCTGTTAATCCCTTATTGATATTCCCTGCATCTTAAAGCAATGTCATTCCTCTCCTTCACTGCCACCCTCAAAAATGCTATCCACCCATCCGTTCAATACACTCTACTCTTTTCGCTCAGATGCACTTGTTCCTCCTCACAAGAGAAGATGGATACAATACCAGTGACAGGCTGGGAACCGGAATTGATCCTCCAGTAATATCGTAACTGACAGCTGAAGGGGAGTTCGTAATGGACGTTGTTTAGCTTCTTTATTATTGGATAAGGTTTACTAGAATAATGACTGGAATGGGTGGGTTGTCTAAAGAGGAAAGGTTGGACAGCCAAGGTTTGTATCCATCGGCGTTTAGAAGATTAAGAGGTGACTTAATTGAAACATTTAGGGCTGGATTCTCCATTCTTGAGGCTAAGTGCCAATGCTAACAGAGGATCCATGGTGTTTCACGACGGGAAAATTGGTGTAAAATCCTCATTGATTCCGCTACTGGTGAGGGGTGAGCACCGGCGCCATGCGAAACACCCGCGGAATGCACGGAAAATGGTCGGAGAATTGCCGAGTCCCATGCTGTACATGCGCAGGGCTGACGAGCTGCAGCCGTGCACTCCTACACCCCCACACACGCACCGGTCGCGCCGGAAAAGATGGTGCGGCCGTGCTGAACTGCCCACCCACCTTGATCCCACAGTCCACCTTCTGGCCAGCCCCCACCACTCCCCAGCCCTGGCATAAGTCCCCCGGCCAGCAGCACAGATCTCGGTCGAGTGTGGTGGCACTGGATACTGTCCGCATGCCAGCACGCCAGGCTCCCGACCGCTGGGACCACACGTGGCCCACGCCATCGGGACCTTGGCCTATCGGAGGTGGAGCATCACGGGTGGGCTTGCTGATGACATAACAATGGTGTTGCGACTACACGCGGCACGCGTCCCGATGGCAAAGAAAAAGAAAAGTACAGCACAGGAACAGGCCCTTCGTCCCTCCCACACGCTGATTTGGAGTGTCAAACCGGTGCATGCCCTGATTCCGGCATCAGGAGCCATTCTCGATTTCAGCATCACGCAATGTAGAATCCCGCCCATTATATTTTCTGGGGTCTTGACAGTGTGTTTCCTCTTGAATCATGAATCTTGTATTATAGTTTAAAAATAGAGATGAGTTGAAGATTTATTTAAGGCGGCATGGTGACACAGTGGTTAGCACTGCTGCCTCACAGCTTCAGGGACCCGGATTCAAATCCGGCCTCGGCTGACTGTGTGGAGTTTGCACTCTCCCCCGGTATCTATGTCGGTTTCCTCCCACAGTCTAAAGATGTGCAGGTTCAGGGGATTGGCCATGCTAAATTGCCCCTTGGTGTCCCAAGATGTGTAAGTTAGGTGAGGTTGCGTTGATAGGGCGGGGGAGTAGGCCTAGGTAGGTTCTTTCAGAGGGTTGCTGCAGACTTGATGGTCAGAATGGATTAGGTGTCAGGGCTGAAAAGTGGAGCCGTGCACTCCTACACCCCCCACACACGCATTGGTAGCGCTGGAAATGATGACGCAGCTGTGCTCAACCGTGTGAAGGTTATGTGGGCTACCGGGTTGCAGGGATAGGGTGGAGGCGTGGGTTTAAGTGGGATGCTCTTTCCAAGGGCCAGTACAGACTTGGTGGACTGAATGGCCTCCTTTTGCACTGTAAATTCTATCATTCTATGAGATGGATAGATTCTTGGTAAGCAAGTGAGTTAGGCAGGATGCAGATTTGAGATTACTATCAGATCAGCCATAATCCTTTTGAATGACAGAGGAAGCTTGAGGTGCTAACTTGCCTACTCCTGCTCATTGTTCCAACAGGGACCTCCATGTTACCTGGTGACAGAACTAAATATCTCACAGCCACATGGCATACAACATTCACTCAGATTGACTTAATGTTCACAGTGAATAAACTCTGATCATGTGCATAATGATCATTTGACATTCTTACCATGACAATTTAAATTCATGGCTTTAATCTCCCAAAGGCCAATCAAGTGCCTCAGGCAAGGTGGTGCAAGAAGATGATGATGTCTCCTCAGAGGAGGTCACTCCCTCGTGAGGGTTCACCCTCGCTGGGCTCATGCTGACCTGCATCAGCTTCGATTCTTACACTTCAGTGGGACCAGGAAAGAAGATAGTTGGGTTTCATCTGGTGATTCACAAATTACAAAGTGTGTAATAATAAATGGTGGAGGCAGAGGTAGCAGTGGAGAGTCTGAATCGGAGACTGCAGGATGCTCCAAGCTCCGCTTAGCTGGGTGGAAATGCTGTACTTCAAGGTGCTGTTGATCAAGACGATTCTTCTGCAGCAGTAGTCCAGAGTGTGCCATGTGCTGGCAGACATTCCTGCCACACTGTGAACACTTGCAGAGAGAGTGCAGGAATCTCAAGTATCACTGACACGTTATCAGAGCATTTGTAACGATGTTTGTGTCCATGGAAAGAATGGTCACCTGCATGGAGTATCAAGCACAAACAATTGAGCATTCAGGCCCCCAACAATGGCTTTCGTACTATGAATACCACTTCAGATAGGAAGCCCTAACATGGCCATTCATTGCCACACTGATCTGCAGCAAAAGTGTCCCCACCCATCCCTGCTCATTACTAGCATGGAATTGAGGATCAGGTGGATGTTGGTGAACGGGGGTTTGCAATTGGGAATGTGGCCCAAAGTGTGCCAATTTACACCCATTGCCACCTTACCCCTTCACCCTGCCACTACTTCCTGTGCTGTCGATGGCCAAGTCTGCCCAGGTGCAGGTGCCACTGGCATATTCTTTGGTGAGGCCCTCATGGACTCCAAAGCCCAGAGGATTTTGGCGCGAAGCATCTGAACAGTCAAATCCAGCATTATGGCCTCTGCTGCAGTCATGAGGGTTGCAAAACGAAGAAACTTTCAGAAGTGAAAGTGTTCAGACCTGTAATTACACAAGGGGGATGCAACTGGATGCGATAAAAAATGTTGGGTTGTTAAATTTCTGGGCCTTTTGAGCCACATAAATATTTTTTGCTTTCACCTCTTTTTTCTGTTTTGTCTATTTTTGGCTTCTGCCTGACAGGTGGCACTTTGATTTGTGAATGGTAAGGCGTGAATTAATACCAAGCGGGGAGGGGGGGGGGGGGGGGGGGCGCTCTTGAAGTGCTACTTGGATATTTTTAAGACTGCTTTGTGTTGGAGAGGTGGCTTGGGATGTGGGTGGTGGTGGAGGAGGAGGAGGGAGGTCGAGGGGAAGAAAAGGGTTTTAGTATGTAGCTGCCAATTGAGAACCTACATGAATCTCGCAATAATGAGGGCACCCTGTTGTGTTCTGTGTTATGACCATGGTGAATGATGTACACAGAATATCTAGTTGTTTAACTAAAAAGATGATTTATTAACAAACACATGGAAAGATAACTAACAAACTATAATACAGATGATGGCTACTAAATTAATTCACTGAATTTTCCTGGTGCTACTATTTGTGCGACCATCCTCTTGTATGACTTACTACCAACTGGTGGGTGTCTTGAGTCACATGATAGATCTCTATCGCCACCAGCTGGTTGGAGGTTGCATCGCTGGCTATATAAAGAACTGTGCACAGGCATATCACCACATTCCCCTTCCTCTGGAACTGTTAACATTTACATACAAATGTAACTGTGTCGTACAAAACATGATCTGCATCCTATTTTTTAAACATGTCATATGTACAAGTGCAACTGTGCTTTGCACAACATGATATGCCTGATAATTTTAATCATGTCCCTTGTGCGCAGCTTATTGGACATTCACAACGTTGGTCTTCTGAACTTTGATCCACTACTCAAGTCGCTTAATCTTTCGGAAGACCGGTTTTCTGGTTGGTCTTTTTTGTATCACCAACGTGTTTAGCCTTTTGACGCGATGTGTCCTGAAGACCGGTTTTCTTGCTGGTCCTCTCTGCGTCACCAACTGTTTCAATTTTCTAACGTGATGCTTCCGACTCCACCTTTGTGTGCTTTCTCGCCTGTCGGCCACATTGCCAATGCCGCCTTTGTCAGTGTCGCGGACGCTGCCTGGTTGACCCATTGTGTCCTCAACTCTTCCTTTCTTCCCTTTCCTTCTCATGGGAATGATCCTCTGACAGCATCTCCTTTTCTTTTTGACTTTAGTGGAATGGCACCCTTCTTGCTCCTGGACTCTGCCATGGATCTAGTTGCTTGTGGTGCTTTTGTCATCGTAACTGGTTTTGAATCATCTGCTGTGCATGATGCCTCCGGCTGTTCTGCCACCATGGCTCATTTTGAAGTCTGAGCTGGATCAAGGCCCACTTGATAGTACGGTATCACTTCTGGTGATGCAACTACTGGTTGCAATTGACTGACATGAGACCTTGAGCCTTCTGAGACACTTTTGTTCTGACATGTTCAGGAAGCTCATCCTCTGCCTGCACACCCTACATTAAGAGTATCTCCTCCTGCAAGTTGCAGCTCTCTACTTACCTTCTCTCTCCAGTGGAATGGCAGGTTTGTGAGATGCAAGTTGTTGCTGGTTCTGCTGGTTGTGTTCCTGCTGCTGTTGGTCTTCTGGCACTTTTCCTGCAGTTATTCCATCTGAGGACCAGAGTAAACCAGCATAAACAGTACCATGTTGATATGATAGATCCCGGCTCCAAACAGGTCTAACAAACTCCAAATCAATAGAAGCAACCTCAGTACTGATTGGACTATTTGCCTGTTATTGCTTCAATGCCCTTAATTGCCTCTTTGAGCTTGTGTTGCTTTCATTGGTGAGTTTCAGGAACCCAGGGCCCAATGCACTCACAGTCAAATCCCTAAACCCAGCTTAACATTGTTAATAACGTATTGAAATTGTCAGCCCGTCTGTCCCACAGGGAATGCTCGCAAGAAGCTAAATGCACAACAGTCAAATATAGACGTTGGCGAGTTGGACCAACTTGCCATCAATTTTTTCATTTTCAACCCTTGCACCAGCTCAAAGTAAGATGCACCCAAGCATGTATTATCAATACAGAATGTGGATTGCACTTATTTATTTGCTAGGGTTTTAATTACGCTTTTTAATTGACTGAGGTCTCTGCTTGCTTAAATAAATGGAATCAATTTATAAAACACCTCGGGAAAAGAAGCAAATGTATTTATTTGCGTTTATTTTAATAAGCGAGGAATGTGGAAAATATTGATGTGGAGGCGAGCAGAAGCTTGCCAATGAATTTAAAGCTGTTAAAAGACTGAGAGAATGTGACAATGCCAACAATGTTGTGCAGATTATGAATACCATCAGAACCCCGGAATTTTCTCACAGTCTTGTCGTCACCGTCTGTTTTTATTCTTGTATTTAACTAATACTTAAAATAGAAATAGTGAAAGCTGTACCCTACATTTGCTTTGTGTTTTTGCCATTCTCTAATATACCCAGTCAGCTAGCATGATGTCTACGTCCATAGATCATAGAATAGATCATAGAACAGTACAGCACAAAACAAGCCCTTCGGCCCTCGATGTTGTGCCGAGCAATGATCACCCTACTCAAACCCATGTATCCACCCTATACCCTATACCCTATACCAAATAGATCAAGTGTTCCCTAATACTAACTAGTTTGAGCTTGCAATTCTAATTAAAATAAATGGAACTCTGATAGGATGTAGACTTCTCAAGATCTGGACTTGAAATAAATAGGGGTATGGTCCTCTGTTGGGGTAGGAATTATGAAACTATTTTTAAAAAGATACCGTTAGAACATTTCATTATAAGCTTGAAATCAATAATTTAAACAGAGTTTTTTTATTCAAGGTATCTCCCTTATAATCCTCGTAATTAAATTTCCTGTACGCTTGACTTCAAATTTCACTGTAGGACTTGAGCACATAATGTAGGTTGACAATGAACTGAAGTGCTAAGGAAATGCTGCAATTTTGTGGAATATGTTTTTGGATAAGACCTCATACTGAGGCACTGCCTGGTGAGATCCAATGGTGCTGTTTCAAAAAACACAGCAGGAAGTTCTCCCTCAATTAAATGCCACCAACACAGATTAACTAAACGCTTAGCTCATTGCTGCTTTTGATACCTTGCTCTTAGCACATTGAGTTTTGTATTTGCCAAAGAAAAAGTGACAAACAACAGTGACAGCAATTCAAAAAGTATCTCACTCGCTGTGAATCACTTTCAGATGTTCAAAGGTTGGCAGACTCACAATACAAAGGAATTTGTTTTGTACATGTTTTTCTCTTCCTTATTAGTCAAGTGGCTTCTCCTTTAAGTCCGTGTATTTTGTTTTCTAATTTAATTTCACTATGTCAGAGCACAGCAAACTTTTTCCCCTCAATTTAAGTCGTAATTCATAGGTGGCACCAGTGTACTTTTCTGAAATGCAACACGTTCTACACCCTGAACCTATGTTTAGACTCCAATAAGAGGGCTGTGAACTTTGAGCTGATGAGTAATCATATCCTCCAAGGGGTGTCATCGAGATTGTTTGCACAAAACTGCAATTCCATTTGCAACTCGGTGTCTTAGAATGCATCATCCATCTTCAGCCACCAGCACAAGTTGAGGAGCTAGTGCCCTCGTCCACTCCTGCACATGAGGCCGACCTCTTTTCTTCCCTACTCCTGAGGTTATAGGCAAGAAATTGGCTCAGCTTTATTCGCGTGTGCATGTAGTGAATACCCGCCTGAGAGCAGAGCAAGCAGACCATGATGTGAACTGATTTGTTGCCAGTCCTGCCATTTTCCAGCTCAGTGAATCAGCTGGAACCCTCTCTTAAACATGCATAACTTGATATCGATCAAGCAGCAGCATGGACTCTCTACCCAATATTATTTAAAGGGACCATCAACTCCTAGTCAGTTTCCAGAGTGGTGCCTCAGTGATTCTGGTAAGCTGTTGGATCACAGGTTGTTGGATGGCTGTGAGATGCTTCAAGCCCATTTGAACACTAGTATCCGTAATCATGGTGGCAGCTGTCTGAACTGGCATGTCATTAAGCTGACCTTGCATGACTTCAGTCTGAGCTTCCACGGCAATACTCAATCATTTGGTGGAAACTGCTTGTGCTGCAAAGGAAACTGAGACATGGCCACCAGGCACTGGCTCATGGTTGTGTATGTTGATGGAATTGGCCAACAATAACATGCTGGAAAATTGTTGTGTACAGCCCTATGCCACGTTAGTGCTGACCACCCACCTGCTCCTTGACATTGATTAGCAACTATCTGGCAGCCTTGCAAGTGCACCAAGCATTTTTTTAGTGTATACCCATCAGCCTGCTTCACTAAGCCACGTCACTGAGTTCCTAAACTGAGTCTTCTATTGCAGAGCCCATGTGCAATGCACTAGTGCCTGGGTTCTCACCATGTACAGATCTGACCTCTTAATGTGTGCAGTGTCAGTATCTGAGGTGATAGTTTTGACTGCAAAATCAAGTGATGGTGTGTCTTAATCACACTCTTCCTGAACTTCCACCACTATCTAGCCAGATTCAATTGTCACTGAATGCATCTTCAAATGTAATATTGTACATTGGTCACTGAATGGCAAAGACAGAAAAATAAGATTTTGGGGAGTGGAGGGGAGAAGGTGAAAGGTTCATACTTACATCATGAACAACTTGTAAGTCGTAAGTGATTGTGGGATGTGAAGGATAGGATATGTGGATACTATCAATTTCAGCCCTGCCACTGGCCTCTGCCTCAGCAATGGCACTTCAGATAATGCCCAGCAATGTCTCCCACATGGGGGTGAGAGCGGGCTCACCTCTTCCCCAGACCACTCCCAGTTCCTAATGCCTTGCACTGTGCACAGCCATCTCCCAATAGGGGGAGGAAAGTGTGTCAATGAATTTTGTGAAATATGTTTTGAATATCATGTTCGAAAAGCTAAGAGTGTGTGCAAGGTATGAGATGTGGATCTGAGGCTTGCAAAATATTGCTAAGTGTGTGAAGGCGAGGTGAAACATTTGAATGCTTGGCGTGAGTTTTGATTGACAGACAGTGATGGGTGTGTGGTTATTTGAACAGTGGCTGAAGACTAGTACTGTTTGTACAATATTACATTTGAAGATGCATTCGCTCATCTTGACCACTAGGGTAGGATTGTTGAAATTGAGACACTGCATCCAGGTCCTGGGGGTTTGGAACCTTGGCGTTGATTTCCACAGACACCTGCTTCCATTGCTTTCTGTGTATGTGTCTGGAGGTCCCTGCACGTCTTCTGCAGATACAGGATGATGCTCCCTATTCCTATATCCTCCAACAAGACCTCCAGTGCAAGATCAGAAAACCTGGATACCTGTGGTAGACTATATGAGGGGTATCACATTACCTTGGTGGGATGTACCTTATACTGTAGTATGAGTGGTAGCACCTGCCTGCTGGTTCCGCCCAGCAGGCGGAGCATAGGAGTCTGTGTTTCACCCACAGCAGTCATTCTGTACCGGAGCTGCTGGGGTAACTACTTGTTCATTAAAGCCTTCAATTGGACTACTGATGCGACCATCAATTCACTCAAAGACACGTGTCGAAGTAAACAGTGGTTTTAATCAACTTACAACTTTGCCTGCCTGTGACCGGTACAATACTGAAAGCGGTCCCGCAGGTCTGCTGCTCTTATACTTCCTCTAAAGGGCGGAGCCATGGGCAGAGCCTGTACATGCTCCAACATCTCCCCCTGTGGGTGAAGCCACACAATGGCCCATAGATGGAGCCCACAGGGTTAATAACATAGTATAACGTAATACAGTATACTGGTGAATTAACAGTATTTATACATTCACCACAACTACAATCTCGCTTCATTAGTGATTGATCGTGCATCAATTTAATGAACAACATTGAAGAATGGCTGCTCTCCGCATCAAGCCAGAGTGTCTACAAATCAGCCCCCGCGCGGCAAATGCAGCAGCAACTTTTAAACATTGGCTGGCATGTTTCAACGGGTACATCAGAACGGCCCCGACTACCCCCACGGAGGAACAGAAAATACAAGTCCTCCACTCAAAGGTGAGCCCAGAAATCTACACGCTTATTGAAGACGCGGACGGTTTCGAGGACGCAATGACTTTGTTAAAAGAGCACTACGCCCGCACTGTGAATCAGGTATACGCTCGGCATCTTTTAGCTACCAGATGCAGATCCCAATGGAATCACTGGACGATTTTTACCGCGCATTGTTAGTGTTAGGTAGAAACTGTAATTGTCCACAAGTCTCAGCCAATGATCACACTGAACTCTTAATACGGGATGCTTTTGTTGCGGGCATGCTGTCCTCTAAAATCCGCCAGCGACTGCTGGATAACGACACGCTGGGACTTAAAGAGGCACGGAAACTTGCGCACTCCCTAGATGTAGCCTCCCGCAACGCCCAGGCCTACGTTCCCAACTGCGCGGTACCCGCGGTCGGAAGTCCAACGGTTACTGAAGGAAGGCATTATCGAGGCTAGCAACAGCCCCTGGAGAGCTCAAGTGCTGGTTGTAAAGACCGGGGAGAAACATAGGATGGTCATAGACTACAGTCAGACCATCAACAGGAATACGCAGCTCGACGCGTACCCTCTCCCCTGCATATCTGAAATGGTCAACCAGATAGCGCAATACAAGGTTTTCTCCACAGTAGACCTTAAATCAGCCTACCACCAGCTCCCCATTCACCCGGACGACCGCAAGTACACTGCATTCAAAGCAGATAGGCGGCTCTACCACTTTCTAAGGGTTCCCTTTGTTGTCACAAATGGGGTCTCGGTCTACCAACGGGAGATGGACCGAATAGTTGACCGGTAGTCTGTGGGCCACGTTCCCATACCTCGACAATGTCACCATCTGCAGCCACGACCAGCAGGACCACGACACCAACCTCCAAATTCCTCCATACCACAAATATCCTTAACTTAACATATAACAAGGACAAATGTGTGTTTAGCACCGATCGCCTAGCCATCCTCGGCTACGTAGTGCCTGGTGGAGTCATTGGTCCAGATCCCGAATGCATACGCCCCCTCATGGAGTTTCCCCTCCCCCACTGCCCCAAGGCCCTGAAACGTTGCCTGGGCTTCTTTTCTTATTATGCCCATGCAATCGATGAGTCCCTCCCCTTCCAGGTCGAGAGCGACGCATCAGACTGGCTGCCACCCTCAATCAGGCAGGCAGACCCATGGCCTTCTTTTCATGCACCCTCCACGTCTCAGAAATCTGCCATTCCTCCGTCGGGAAGGAAGCCCAAGCCATCGTCAAAGCTGTGCGGCATTGGAGGCACTACCTGGCCGGCAGGAGATTCACTCTCCTCACTGACCAACGGTCGGTAGCCTTCATGTTTCACAATGAACAGCGGGGCAAAATGAAGAATGATAAGCTCTTACGGTGAAGGATCGAGCTCTCCACCTATAATTACAAGATCTTCTGTCGTTCCGGGAAGCTCAACGAGCCTCCTGATGCCCTGTCCCGCGGCACTTGTGCCAGTATACAAGTAGACCGACTTCGGACCCTCCACAACAACCTCTGCCACCCGGGGGTCACCCGGTTCTTCCACTTTGTTAAAACCCGCAATCTGCCCCACTCCATCGAGGAGGTCAGGGACGTAACCAGAAACTGCCAAATCTGCGCGGAGTGCAAGCCGCACTTCTACAGGCCAGAGAAAGAGCACCTGGTGAAGGCTCCCCGCCCATTTGAACGCCTCAGCGTGGATTTCAAAGGGCCCCTTCCCTCCAGCAACTGCAACATGTATTTCTTAAACGTGATTGATGAGCACTCCCGGTTCTCTTTCGCCACCCCCTGTCCCGACATGATGGCTGCCACAGTCATTAAAGCCCTCCACAGCATCTTTACCCTGTTCAGTTTCCCCGCCTATATCCATAGCGATAGGGGGTCCTCCTTCATGAGTGAGTAGCTGCGTCAATTCCTGCTCAGCAAGGGCATTGCCTGCAGGAGGACGACTAGTTACAACCCCCGGGGAAACGGGCAGGTAGAGAGGGAGAACGGGACGGTCTGGAAGGCCGTCCTATTGGCCCTACGGTCCAAGAATCTCCCAGTGTCCCGATGGCAGGAGGTCCTCCCCGATGTACTTCACTCCATCCGATCACTACTGTGCACTACTACCAACGAAACACCTCATGAACGTCTCCTTGCCTTCCGTAGAAAGTCCTCCTCGGGGACCTCGCTCCCAACATGGCTGCAGCCCCCGGACCCGTCCTACTCCGCAAACACGTGCGGGCCCACAAGTCGGACCCACTAGTCGAGAGGGTACATCTCCTCCATGCTAACCCCAGTACACCTATGTGGCACACCCCGACGGCCGATAAGACACGGGGATCTGGCCTCCGCTGGATCCCCACCCTCACCCCACCCGCCACCAACCCCAACCATTTTTCACCAGCGCACACCACCGCAGCCCCCTTGCCAGGTGGATCCATCCTCCCACTGGCCCCATCCGGATGCGATGAAGCTGAAGACGACATGCTCACAGAGCCATGGATGCCCAAGCCAATGACTGCATCACCGCCGGGACTGCGACAATCGCAGAGGACGACCAGGGCCCCCGACCGGCTCATAGTTTCATTGTAAAATGAACTTGTAAATAATTGTCTGTAAATATGTGTATTGCATGTAAAGGCACTGAAGGGTACTGCTATAACCTCTACCACTGTAAAAGCAAGGCCACCACCCCCGCCGACCTCTTTTTTAAACAGGGGGTGAATGTGGTTGGCTGTATTAGGGGTATCGCGGTACCTATGTGGGATGTACCTTATACTGTAGTATGAGTGGTAGAACCTGCCTGCTGGTTCCGCCCAGCAGGCGGAGCATAAGAGTCTGTGTTTCACCCACAGCAGTCATTCTGTACCAGAGCTACTGGGGTAACTACTTGTTCATTAAAGCCTTCAATTGGACTACCATCCCACTTCAGTAGTGATTGATCGTGCATCAATACCCATCATCAACCATCCTTCTATCTTTTCTAGATGAGATTCAACTCAGTCATGAGTCCAAAGATTTGCAGGTTAGTTGGATTGGCCATGCTAAATTGCCTCTCTTGTCCAAAGATGTGTTAGGGTTTGGATGGGGGAATGGGCCTGGATAGGGTGCTCGTTTGGAGCATCCGTGCAGAGTTAATGGACTGAATGGCCTCCTCTTACACTGTAGGGATTCTAGGACTCCCAACCCTTGCCCAAGGCACAATGCGCATTCCCATTTCAGCAGTGCAGGCTAGCTTTAAGTAATTTGATATTGGGCTCCATGAAGGTGCAGGCAGTCAATAACTAGCACTGCTGCAGGAAAGATCATTCAGTTAAGTAGGTTGGATGAAGATACCATTCTCTCTGTATTATATCAAACAGGGGTGGGTAACTCATACATTATGACCCCGAGTAGCCTTTAGTGTTTTGTTTTGCTTTCCAAATCAGCCTCGCCTTCCAATGCCCAGAAATATTAAGAAACATTAACATGAATCTTCTGCTGCAGATAATTCTTTGGCTTTTTGTCCTGCTTCCTGTTTCAGTATTAGGTTTCAGGCACAATTTCAGGAAAATCACAGTGCATCCAATCATGGGCAAAAAAGATGGAATTTTGCTATCACAAATCTCTTTTTACAAGAAACCTGATAACCGCATCCATTACCACTAATCAAGGAGCTGAAATATTAACAACTAAATGTTGCTTCTACTAGTTTGTACATGTTGATGGTAATGTCACTAACATAAATGCCTGAGACTGAAATACAATGGGGCCAAATCTTCTGCTCTTCGGGTATATATTAATAATAATCATAATCTTTCTTAGTGTCACAAGTAGGCTTACATTAACACCACAACGAAGTTACTGTGAAAACCCCCTAGTCGTTACATTCTGGCGCCTGTTTGGGTACACAGAGGGAGAATTCAGAATGTCTAAAGAACCTAACAGCACATCTTCCAGGACTTGTGGGAGGAAACTGGAGCACCTGGAGGAAACACACGCAGACACGGGGAAAACGTGCAGACTCCAAGACCCAAGCTGGGAATCGAACTTGGGATCCTGGAGCTATGAAGCAATAGTGCTACCCACTGTACTACCGTGCTGCTGGGACCGTGTGGCAATCCTGACATGCAACCCTACATGGGAATTGCGTGCAAAGTTTAAACTCCTGATGGGCAGTTTCCTCAGGAGCCTCTGCGAGTAGGTGTCACCCAGGATATGTTCTGCAGACTAAAACCTAGTTGAACACTTGGGTAACTACACAAGTGATCCCCAACGTGACCCAACTGGCCTCTGATCGCTCTGATCAGACCTGACTGCATCCTCTCAAGCTCCCCGATCCACCTACTAATCAACAACCCAATTACTGGCCTGACCCAACTATGTCATGACCCGACTCAACTACCCCCCTCACCTCTCTATCCACTTGCCTACCTTGCCTACCCATTCCCTCACCCACCCGTTCCCTAATAATGGGACTGTAACTTTAAACTTGCCGTACAACTGCTAGTGCCATAAAAAGGGGACATGTCCTGTCGCCTCCATTTCCCAGGGCATATTTCACTGCACATTTCTGTGAAAGCCGGAGTCGGAATAATCCAGCAGAAATACACGGCAGTTTCAAGTCGGGGGAATTTTGGAGAACAGCGACAATCCAACGATCATTGCCATTACTCTGAGAATCCGGGCGTATGAAACCATTTCAGCTTTTTTTTGTGTTGACATACATAGATTTGGTTATTGTAGCAATCTTGTAATTGTTGATTATTTTCAGTTTGTGCCTGGGTCTCCATAATACAAAGTAATAAGAAATCTCTTTAAAACTCCATTTTGGGAAGCGGGGAATTCTACTAATTTTCATTTATGACCTAAGTTGATAACATTTTCTGCAAAGGTAATGGTTTTTGTTACTATTTCTTTCTAGGTATGATGTTGATTCAAAAAGCCCAGATTTATCAAAACATGTAAGTATTTTTCTTTCCAGTTTTGCATGATGTTCTATTGTTTGATTTCTATTTCTGTTTAGTGATTTGCTCTGATCCTCACTTTGCCACAGCTTCAGAGAATAGTTGTGTAGTCCATATCATGGTATGTGTTTGCATAAGGACACTTAAATTATGATCGGTTACATAAATATGGGCTATATTTCTTTTGAATTTGAATGGCTGAGGGGGGTCACTGAAAGCAAGCATGCTGGCTCAGGAAGCAGATGGGAAGGCAAATTATATGTTGGCCTTCATTACAAGAGGATTGGAGTACAAGAGCAAGGATGTCTTACTGAAGCAGTACAGAGCCTTGGTGAACCACACTTGGAGAATTGTGTGCAGTTTTGGTCTCCTTAGCTAAGAAGGGTGTTAGGAAAGCAAAGGATTTATATTTGTATTGGTAAACATTAGAAATAAGGTTCAGCATTAAGTGCGTTTAATTTAATGTTCCTGTGGGCGGAATTCTCCGACCCCCCCCCCCCCCCCTCCCCGCCCCCCCGGGCGGGGAATTGCCCCGGGCCAGCGTAAATCCCGCCCCCGCCGTGGCCGGAATTCTCCGCCACCCCGGAATCGGCGGGAGCAGGAATCACGCCCCGCCAATCGGTGTGCTCCCTGTGGCAATTCTCCGGCCCGCGATGGGCCAAAGACCCGCCGCTGACAGGCCTGTCCCGCCCACGTGGTTTCAACCACCTCTGGTGGTGGCGGAATTGGAGGCGAGAGCGGGCCCCCGGGGTCCTGGGGGGACGCGGGGCGATCGGACCCCAAGGGGTGCCCCCACGGTGGCCTGGCCCGCGATCGGGCCCACCGATCGGCGGGCGGGCCTGTGCCGTGGGGGCACTCTTTTGCTTCCGCCGCTGCCACGGCCTCCACCATGGCGGAGGCAAAGAGACCCCCCTACCGCGCATGTGCCGGTGGTGACATCAGCTACCGCTGATGCACCGGCGCATGCGCGGAACGGCGAAGGCCTTTCGGCCAGCCCTGACACCGGGCGGCGGGCGCCAAAGGCCGTTGGCGCCGGTTTTGGCGGCAGTCGGCGTGGCGGGAACCACTCCGACGCGGGCCCAACCCCTAAAGATGCGGGGAATTCCGCACCTTTGGGGAGGCCAATCGCCGGAGTGGTTGGCGCTACGCCGGGACCCCTCGCCCCGCGTAGGGGAGAATCCCGGCCTGTGTCTGGAAGGGTAAAACTGTACTTAAATTCATGCAGGACAAAGGTATGTGTATGCTTGGGGGTTGGTTAATTCCAACTATGTTTCTACTGTGTGTTGGGAGGGCTATGGTGTGAAAAATAAATACAATGTATAAGCATGTGGGCGTTGCTTAGCAACAGGAGTTCTTAGTTTTAACTGGAAGCCAGAACAGTTGGAGCCAGGTCACTGGTGGATAGGACAAGGGTGGTGCAAAATTGAAGCTTTTCTAAAGTACAATTTACAGTCCAAATAACCAGGAAATTGGTACAAAAAGAATGTTTAATACAATGAAGTTCAGAGAACTGAGCCCAAGATATTGTTGAGATGAATTCAAGGAAGAGCAAACAAAGTGTTCTAAGTTAAAGAGACAATTGCAGTAACTAGAAGAGGAGGGTAAAACATTTGATTAATTTTAATACTGTCTTGGAATTGGGGCGGCATGTGGTGCAGTGGTTAGCACTGGGACTGCAGCGCTGAGGACCCGGGTTCGAATCCCGACCTTGAGTCACTGTCCATGTGGAGTTTGCAAATTCTCCCCATGTCTGCGTGGGTTTCACCATCACAACCCAAAGATGTGTGGGTTAGGTGGATTGGCCACGCTAAATTGCCCCTTAATTGGAAAAAAAAAATTGGGCACTCTAAATTTAAAAAAAAATTGTCTTGGAATCGAGAGATCAAGCAATTATGAGCAGTTTGCAAAGCAGTCAAGACCAAGAAATCCTAAAGGGGTTGGTGTGAAACCCTGGGCTAGAATGGAAGCTTTGTTTCAAATTGTCATTTGTAAAACTTGGACTGGATTTCAGAATGTAAACTGCCAAGAGAAAGCATTATTATGAAATATGATTCCTTTGGGAATGGAGTTTGGAAAATCTCATGTGACAACCATCTGGGGGGATTCTGAGGAGAAAACCACATGCACTAACTTACAGGTTTTGAGGGGAGTGTCCTCTTTTGTGCATAAAAGGACATTTTGTGTTAATGAGACCATTGTACTTTAAGATGGGGGGGGGGGTAAAGGAATATTGTATAATAATCCAACTTTTCATGTTAAATAGACAACTTTTTCTTGCTGTTGAAACTAATTAGCGGTCCTGTGACTCTGTTGCACCATGTTTTATTTAAAAAAAATAAAAGTTACAGTCTTTTGAGACAGGGTTCCATTCTGGGATCATCTCCTCCAGTTCTAACACAATCTGGGATCGTAACGAGGGATACACTTGCTGTAGAGGGAGTGCAGCAAGGGTTCATCAGACTGATTCCTGGGAAGAGAGGATTGTCATATGAGGAAAGATTGGGTCGACTAGGCTCACTGGAGCTTCGAAGAATGAGAGGGGATTTCACTGAAATGTATAAAATTCTGACAGGGCTAGAAGGTCTGGATGCAGGCCTGATGTTTCATCTGGCTGGGGGTCTAGAACAAGGGGTCACAGTCTTGGGATACATTTAGGACTGAGGCATGGAGAAATATCTTTACTCAGAGGGTGGTGAACCTGTGGAATCCTTTACCACAGGAGGCTATGGAGGCCAAGTCACTGACTATATTTAAGAAATAAATTTATTTCTAGATAGTAGGAGTTTGGCATTGAGATAACCGATCAGCCCTGATTATATTGAATGGCGGGGGAGGGCCAAAAGGCTGCTTCTGTTCCTATATTCTAGTTTCTCTAATCTGATTAAGATTTAGGAAAGCAATAAAAATGAATCAATATAGATGATGAAACTATTTCCTGGGGCCGCAATTCGAGGACTGAAATTGTGCAAAATGTAGTGGAAATGTAGAATTTTAACACTAAATTTGAAATTGGTCATTGAAACTTTCAAGACGAAGTAAGATTTTTATTTGTTAAGGATGTCAAAGACCTGCAGATCAGAAGCCAGGAAACGGGGTTGAGATACAGGCCCAGTCACATGGGGGAGGCGATAGCATAATGGTGTTGTCATTGGACTAGTAATTCAGAGACCAAGGGTAATGTTTTGGTGTCCTAGGTTCAATCCTGCCACTGCAGATAGTGAAATTCAAATTCAATAAAAATCTGGAATTAAAAGTCCAACGATGACCATGAAACCATAGTCATAAAAGCCATCTACTAATGTCCTTTAGGGAAGGACGTCTGCCATCCTTACCTGGTCTGGCCTACATGTGACTCCAAATTCACAGCAATGTCGTTGACTCTCAATTAGGGATGAACATTAAAGCTGGCCCATGAAATTAAATTGAATTTAAAAAAAAAATTCCAGTTGAATGGTAGAGGAGCCTTGAGGGCTGAATGACCTATTCACCTTCCTGGGAAGCAGCAGAACGTTCTGCCGATTTTATATCTGCCTGGCTAACTATATTTACATTGAAGACTAGTCCTGTTCAGACAATTTGTTCCTCTACAAAGCCATCTTTCTGTGCAATGGATGGTGCTGTGCCATGTCCCAGATAATAATTAGTAGCTCATTCCTTTGAATTCTTTTTTATTTCCTTAAAGTTTTTTAAATCATTCCTTTCAGGAGATGTACAATCGTTGATTGTGGTTCATTCTATGCAGTAAATTCATTAGTGTGACCTTTGATTGAAGTTTAAATGCTTTTCAATATTTACACATCTAAATATATTGATGAGGAGTAGAATAGAGTTGCAGGGTTCAATATCCTCCTCCTACTGTAATTCCATATGACTAGCGCACAGGGAGAAAATTGTAATATGTAAACAAGGAGATGCACAGATTTGAAAGCAAGGATTTGAAATCTTTTGGCAATTTTTTCAATAAATAAAGAAAAATTGTTTTTCAAGTTATTTAAATGATAACTTTAGAGAAAAAAGTATTTTTTGTTCTCTTACCTGTTGTATAATATCCAGAATAGAGCATTTACACAAAATAACAAACAGATTCTGTAATGTAGTGTAGACCATGAATTTTGAAAATTGCAAATCACATGCATTTACCAGTGATTTTAAATCATTTCATTTTGTGAATTAGCAGATGATTCCAGTCAGCATTCTAATGGCTCTTGTCATATCATTGCATTTTAATTGATCACAGCTGTGATTAAGGAGGGCACGATGGAGGATTCGAGCACTGAGGCACTATGGGTAGAGCTAAGAAATAGGAAGGGTGCAGTAACATTGTTGGGACTTTACCACAGGCCTCCCAAAAGTGAGCGTGAAGTAGAGGTACAAATATGTAGACAGATTATAGAAAAATCTGGGAGCAATAGGGTGGTCGTGATGGGAGATTTTAACTTTCCCAACATTGTATGGGACTCTTGTAGTGTTGGAGGCGTAGATGGAGCAGAGTTTGTAAGGAGCATCCAGGAGAGTTTTTTAGAGCAGTATGTAAATAGTCCAACTCGGGAAGGCACCATACTGAACCTAGTATTGGGGAATGATCCCGGCCAGGTGGTTGAAGTTTCAGTCGGTGATTACTTTGGAAATAGCGATCACAATTCCGTAAGTTTTAGAATACTCATGGACAAAGACGAGAGTGGTCCTAAAGGAAGAGTGCTGAATTGGGGAAAGGCCAAGTATAACAAAATTCGGCAGGAGCTAGGGAATGTGGATTGGAAGCAGCTGTTTCAGGGTAAATCCACATTTGAAATGTGGGAGTTTTTTAAGGAAAGGTTGATTAGAGTGCAGGACAGACATGTCCCTGTGAAAATGAGGGATAGAAATGGCAAGATTAGGGAACCATGGATGACAGGTGGAATTGTGAGACTAGCTAAGAGGAAAAAGGAAGCATACATAAGATCTAGGCGACTTAAAACTGATGACGCTTTGGAGGAATATTGGGAAAGTAGGACAAATCTCAAACGCACAATAAAGAGGGTGAAAAGGGGTCATGAAATATCTTTGGCTAACGGGGTTAAGGAAAATCCCAAAGCCTTTTATTTGTATATAAGGAGCAAGAGGGTAACTAGAGAAAGGATTGGCCCACTCAAAGACAAAAGAGGGAACTTATGCGTGGAGTCAGAGGAAATGGATGAGATTCTTAATGAGTACTTTGCATCGGTATTCACCAAGGAGAGGGACATGACGGATGTTGAGGCTGGGGATGGATGTTTAAATACTCTAGGTCAAGTTGGCATAAGGAAGGGGGAAGTTTTGGATATTCTAAAAGGCATTAAGGTGGACAAGTCCCCAGGTCCGGATGAGATCTATCCCAGGTTACTGAGGGAAGCGAGGGCCGAAATAGCTGGGGCCTTAACAGATATCTATGCAGCATCCTTGAGCACGGGTGAGGTCCCGGAAGACTGGAGAATTGCTAATGTTGTCTATTTGTTTAAGAAGAGTAGCAGGGATAATCCAGGGAATTATAGACCTGTAAGCTTAACGCCAGTGGTAGGCAAACTGTTGGAGATAATACTGAGGGATAGGATCTATTCACATTTGGAAGAAAATAGACTTATCAGTGATAGGCAGCATGTTTTTGTGCAGGGAAGGTCATGTCTTACAAATCTAATAGAATTCATTGAAGAAGTGACAAAGTTAATTGATGAGGGAAGGGCTGTAGATGTCATATACATGGACTTCAATAAGGCGTTTGATAAAGTTTCCCATGGCAGGTTGATGGAAAACGTGAAGTCGTATGGGGTTCAGGGTGTACTAGCTACATGGATAAAGAACTGGCTGGGCAACAGGAGACAGTGAGTGGTGGTGGAAGGGAGTGTCTCAAAATGGAGAAAGGTGACTAGCAGTGTTCCACAGGGATCTGTGCTCGGACCACTGTTGTTTGTGATATACATAAATGATCTGGAGGAAGGTATAGGTGGTCTGATTAGCAAGTTTGCAGATGATACTAAGATTGGTGGAGTTGTAGATAGCGAGGAGGACTGTCAGAGAATATAGCAAAATATAGATAGATTGGAGAGTTGGGCAGAGAAATGGCAGATGGAGTTCAATCCAGGCAAATGTGAGGTGATGCATTTTGGAAGATCTAATTGAAGAGCGGACTATACGGTCAATGGAAGAGTCCTGGGAAAAATTGATGTACAGAGAGATCTGGGAGTTCAGGTCCATTGTACCCTGAAGGTGGCAACGCAGGTTGATAGAGTGGTCAAGAAGGCATACAGCATGCTTGCCTTCATTCGACAGGGTATTGATTACAAGAGTTGGCAGGTCATGTTACGGTTGTATCTGACTTTGGTTAGGCCACATTTGGAATACTGCATGCAGTTCTGATCGCCACATTACCAGAAGGCTGTGGATGCTTTAGAGAGGGTGCAGAGGAGGTTTACCAGGATGCTGCCTGGTATGGAGGGTGCTAGCTATGAAGAAAGGTTGAGTAGATTAGGATTGTTTTCGTTGGAAAGACGAAGGTTGAGGGGGGACCTGATTGAGTTCTACAAAATTATGAGAGGTATGGACAGGGTGGATAGCAACACGCTTTTTCCAAGAGTGGGGGTGTTAATTACAAGGGGTCACGATTTCAAGGTGAGAGGGGGAATGTTTAAGGGAGATGTACGTGGGAAGTTTTTTACGCAGAGGGTGGTGGGTACCTGGAACGCTTTACCAGCGGAGGTGATCGAGGCGGGTACGATAGCATTATTTAAGATGCAGTTAGACAGGTACATGAACGGGCGGGGAACAGAGGGAAGTAGATCCTTGGAAAATAGGTTTAGATGAAGGATCTGGATCGGCGCAGGCTGGGAGGGCCGAAGGGCCTGTTCCTGTGCTGTAATTTTCTTTGTTCTTTGTTCAATTGCTAGAATGCATTTTTGTGTTCTTGATATATATATAGGGCATGATTCACCCAAAAAATGTTAATGTTGGCGAGTTTGGCGGGGTGTTTCCCACTAGCTTTTTGAGTGAGATCCAGGCGCGAGTCATTTTTTTGGACCTTGATGAAGTTTCTCCCTGGTTTAGCCCGCACTTAGAAATGTTTTCAGCAGTGGGAGATGAACTTGCTGGTGAAACCGGCTCCTCGGGGATCGGGACAGCATTTTGAAATGGTGCCCTGATCTCTAAATGAGCTTAAGTGTCCCAACCCCCATCCACGGACAGTGCCACCCTCGCAGACATGGGCATTACCCCCGGCCCCCCCTCCCAATCTTTATGATGCCCCTTCACACACCCTTACCTTTCATGTGCATGGCAACCCTCAGGCCCTCACTCTTGGAGATGCCAATATGGCATTTGGGCATCCTGGTACTGCCAACCTGGCAAAGAGCATTGCCACCCTGGCACCTGGCAGTGCCAACCTGACATCAACACGGGAGTGCCAGGATACTGTCCTTCCCTGTACCCAACCACCAGGAGGCTCCAATAGCCTCCAAGGCCCCTGAAGTGGCCATCACGCCTGAGTGGAAACCAGTACTAATGATGGCCGGTTGAGGCTTCACCGGTTTGGCCTGAAACTCCCGGGCGCCGGTAGAATATGGCCTCAAATAGACCGTTCATATGAATCTATTTAAATATGAATATCCAGATCATGCCTGGTGCTGTGGGTTGGGTAACTCACATCCAGTTTTGCCATTCTCACCATTTTGGTCTCTCCCATGATGCACCTAGTGCCGGGCACAACAGCATGGCATAATCGCACCCATAGTCCCTAGGTGGTTGAAAGTTGGAATAATGCTAAAGACCAGGTTGAAACAATAGGGTGGAGTCACCTTTTTATTGGTAAGGTGAGGTACTATCAATGTCATTTAATTATCAACCTTCGAATACTGTATCATGTCAGCAATGATTGCAGTGTGTAAAATATATAACTCAATTATGATATGCTTTGTTACTTCATAGGACTTTCTGGGCCAAATCTTCTGCACCCTTGGGGAGATTGTGGGCTCAACAGGAAGCAGATTAGAGAAACCACTAACGTAAGTCGAATGTGGCTTGAGATTAATTCTACCTATTATTCAAAATTGTTGGTGATGTAAATTGTGGCAAGTTTGGAAGAACTCTGATGCAGTAGGAAAGGAGCAAACATTCAGAGACGATTACAAATCAGTAATAGAGCAGAATTGGGTGACACCAATGTCTACTGTCATTTCGTCAATGGGTTCAATAATGTTACACAAAATGGTTTTGAATATTCCAGTTCCAATTCGTGGCAAAATGCAGCCTCCCAGGCCATACAATTTGACAAAAATTGGGATTTAGGTAAGAATTTCATGCAGAAGGTATAAGGCAATGTGCTTTGTGTAGGGGGAAAATTCATGTTGGCACATTAAATATCCTATGACCCTACTGATATACTATCTAAACGCATGCAACAAAGCACGCCTTACATTTATGAAGTGACTTAAATGACCATTGGATGCCCCAAAGGGCTTCAGAGTGAAGAAATAATTTTGAAATCTCGTTATTGTTTTAAAAACACAGCAGTGAATGATTGCTCGGCTAACATTCACAAACAGAAATGTGAAGAATGATTGACTGGATGTTGATTGAGGGAAAACTATTGGCCAGGACACCAGTGGCAATCTCCACTGCTGCTCTTCAAAATAGTAGCCATGATGTGAAGATGCCTGCATCACTGGGGTGAGCACAGTAAGAAGTCTTACAACACCAGGTTAAAGTCCAACAGGTTTGTTTCAAATCACTAGCTTTCGGAGCACTGCTCCTTCCTCAGGTAAATTCATCTGAGTAAGGAGCAGTGCTCCGAAAGCTAATGATTTGAAACTAACCTGTTGGACTTTAACCTGGTGTTGTAAGACTTCAAAATAGTGCCATGGGATCTTTTGCACTCACCTGCAAGGTCAGATGGAACCTCGGTTTAATGTTGCATCTGAAAGGTGACACCTCCAACAGTGTGTACTCCTGGATAAGGGAAAGCCAACCGATATCCAGTTTCAGGTATATGAGCTAGGACAAGCTTAAACCCCATGAATTGCTTACCCTGAAGAAGGGAAAGCTCAAGGAAGATGGTATTCAAGATTCTCAAGGGAATAAATAAATTAAAATATGACACTAAATGTGGATAGCGATGAGGACTGTCAGAGAATACAGCATGATATAGATTGCTTGTAGACCTGAGCAGAGAGATGGCAGATGGAGTTTAATATGGACAAATGTGAGGTAATGTATTTTGGAAGGGAAATATACTATAAAAGGCAGAACCTTTAAGAGTATTGACAGGCAGAGGGATCTGGATGTACACATCCACAGGTCACCTGAAAGTGGCAACGCAGATGGATAAGATAATCAAGAAGGCATACGGTATGCCTGCCTTCATCGGCCAGGCATTGAGTATAAAAATTGGCAAGTCATGTTGCAGCTGGATAGAGTCTTAGTTAGGCCACACTTGGAATATAGTGTTCAATTCTGGTCACTACATTACCAGAAGGATGTGGAGGCTTTGGAGAGGGTACAGAAGAGTTTTGGCAGGAGGTTGCCTGGTATCGAGGGCATTAACTATGAGGAGAGGTTGGATGAACTAGGTTTGTTCTCACTGGAATGATGGGGGTTGAGGGGCGATCTGATAGAAGTCTACACAATTATGAGGGGCATGGACAAAGTGGACAGTCAGAAATCTTTTCCCAGGGTGGAAGACTCAATTACTGGGGACATAGGTTTAAGGAGTGAGGGGCAAAGTTTAGAGGAGATGTGCGAGGTAAGTTTTTTTTACACCGAGGGTAGTGGTTGCTTGGAGGTTGCTGCCGGAAGAGGTGGTGGAAGCAGGTGGAATAGTGATGTTCAAGGGGTGGCTTCACAAATACATGAAATAGGATGGGAATAGAGGAAGATGGACCCCAGAAGTGTAGAAGATTTTAAGTTAGGCAGGCAGCATGGTTGGGGCAGCCTTGGAGGGCTGAAGGATCTGTTCCTGCACTGTATTGTTCTTTGTACATTTGTAGTTATCACAAATTTAAAATTAGGGGACAGGTTCAAACTTAGAAGAGGGGAGCACACTTTAAATTTAGGTTTAGATTTTGCTATTTTATGTGAAGTTGGTTAACATATTGAATCGACAGTCCAAGGAGCCAGTGTTGACTATTTAAGGGAAAATTGGACAAAATTTTAATTGTGTCAGTGTTTGATATTTATCAGCTGTGGGGCTGCCCATATCTGCGGTCTTGTTGGCTTCTATACTTTTCTATTGGGAAAAATAGTTGATTAGATTTGAACAACGAAAACTGAAATTTAAAGTGATATTATTTTCATTCATTAGAACTGAAGCCATCCAACGTGTTCCACTATTTTTGTTATCCATTGGCATCTTTAGTCCCCATTCCTGTATTTTCTTTATATCTCTCAATGCCTTCTGAATCCTCCTTTTAAAGACACAAATTGATTTGGCATCTCTGGGCATTCGTGAGATGGCATTGCGTGCAGCCTGGGTTAACTAAAGCATGTGGGTTAATTGTATATCATGATCACCTTGCCTGTTTTCGGAGGCTGTCAAATTTGTCCCTTCTTTTGTAATAGGTTTTACTGTATATTGTTGTGCGGCCACAGTTATTACTGTTGCACCCATGATGTTTTCCATCGCTTGTCACCAAAATAGCTGAAGCTGGATAAAATTCATCTGAGAACATTACAGTGCTGTCAAATTTGCAAAATAGACACAAGTAAAGTTTAGCAGCCAAATTGAGGTCAATGGAAGCTAAATCTCTGTCATTTCCAAGTGTCTGTGTACGATGTCTATACTTTAACTCCTTTCAAAAGCAATACTGGCAGCCTATTCTGTGAAAGTTAATGCCGTGGTATCATCTCAACATGAAAGAGTGCTGGTAATGAATTCTAATATTTGTGAAAAGAAGTGGGCAGCACGGTGGCGCAGTGGGTTAGCATTGCGGCCTCATGGCGCCGAGGTCCCAGGTTCGATCCCGGCTCTGGGTCACTGTCCATGTGGAGTTTGCACATTCTCCCCGTGTCTGCGTGGGTTTCGCCCCCACAACCCAAAAGATGTGCAAGCTAGGTGGATTGAACACGCTAAATTGCCCCTTAATTGGAAAAATTAATTGGTTACTCTAAATAAAAATTTTTTCAAATATTTGTGAAAAGAAAACTGAGTGTTCGATGTGTCAAATCATACAATAGGTTCATATGTGCAAGCATTTTCTCAATCCTCCAAGGCTCCCCAGGGGCAAACATATTCCCCAGACAAGAGAAAAAGCTGATGATCTATTCCCAGGTCTTCTCTGTTTCCCTATCCAGCTTTTCACACGTTAATCTTTCCAATGCCCTCACCTCACCATGGGGAAGTACTTGGTGTCCATCCAGCATTTCTGCTCAAAACCATAGCTGAGGTTAGAAATCCACTTGAGTGGGTGTCTCTTGCACCATTTGTTTAGCAGCGAACAAACACATGGGAAAAGCTTGAGAGGCATATGGCAATTCCTGATTCTAATGTGACACATGCCTTCCCACTCTTTCCACACCCTTCTCCCCTTAATTTCTTCTGAATGTATTTGGAGTTATGCATACGTATCCATTAATTCACATGATAGTTGTATCAGAAAGTAAGTGCTTCGGAACAACCCTAATTTTTTTCATAAGTAATATATGAAGCTGACTTTTGGGAAAACCAAGGAGCGCTGCATTGGAGATATGTTACTAACTAAAGCTTGTTGGTATAAATTGTAGTATTTCATTTTAAAAATGAATTTGAGGTTGCAACTCCTGTTTCCCTCATCTGACATTCGAGGACCCAATTGTGGAGAACATCACTTTAATATTCAGCTGAGCTGTTTGCACATGTCCTCGTGATGCTAGGGCATTGATCCAGGGTATATTCCGGTTGGAAACTCCTTGTACTCTCCATCGAGCTTTGCTGAGGCACTTTGACTGGGTCATGGCATTAGCATCCTGGATAACCTGATCAATTGGGGCGATGAAATGCCATTTCCTTCAGATAAAGGATTTCTAATTGGAGAGTTCACGACTTGGTTAGACTGGCCCGCCGGGAGACTGCAGCAATCACAGGATTGGAGAGGAGACCCAGTGAGGCTACTCCCCGATAGCCTCTCTCTTACCAGGAGGTCTTGCTGAGGGATCTGTGGGACTGCAGTGAGGCAGTCCTGATTCTAATGTGACACATGCCTTCCCACTCTTTCCACACCCTTCTCCCCTTAATTTCTTCTGAATGTATTTGGAGTTATGCATACGTACCCATTAATTCACATGATAGTTGTATCAGAAAGATACTCCTCGGGACTCCTCAAGGATGCGAGGAGTGGACAGTCTCTCCAACTAAGCTGGCATGGATGAGAGTAACCGAGGATGTCAGCACCAGAAGTGTGGCCTCTCCAATCTTAAGACAGTGCACTCAGTATCCAGGACCTCAGGATGGTGGGAAAGGTGAGTGGCAGAGCAATTTGAGGCGCTGAGTCACACACTCTGACATGTCCATTTACAGCAGTCTTCACAAAACACCACTCCATTTGTTTCTCCCTCCCCAGGAACTTCATATCCCCATCCCAGCAGCCAAAATTCTTTATTTGCCCTTATTCTATTATCCCTCCTGCCCCATGCCATCCCTCCTGTTCATGTAAACTAGTTCTAGTGCCCTGCTTTCTCTCCTTGCAAGAGAAGAGAGCACACAAACTCCGGGAGAGGCAGAGACCCAGGGTTGGGTGGGGGTGCAGGATGCGGTGGACCACCAGAGATGAGCATCTTGACGACAACCAGCAATGTGTGCCCACCAGACCCACTCAGAAGGAAGTCTTATTCCTGGAGACTGCATGTGTCATCAACAGGTTTCCACATGTTGGGAAAGCAGATCCATTGGCTGCGGACTCTGTGTTGAGGATCTCGGTGGAGGCAATGGGGTATTGGTATTGTTGCTGTACCTATAATCCAGAGACTCAAGGAAAAATCTGGGTTCAATTTCCACTATGACAGATGATGACGTTTGAATCACTTAAAATATCTGGAATTAAAAGTCTAATGATGATCATGAAATCGTGAAAACCCATCTGGCTCAAAAATGTTCTTCAGGGAAGGAAATCTGCCATCCTTACCTGGCTTGGCCTACCTGCGACCCCAGGCCCACACCAATATGTTTGACTGTTAAAAATTTCCTCTGAAATGGAGGGAAGTTGGGGATGGGTAATAAATGCTTGTCTTGCCAGCAATGCCCATATCCCATGAACGAATAAATAAAATTAATAAATACATTTGAGCTGGATCTTTGTCCATCCGCTCTGTCCGTCGTGTGGCATGCGGTTGAGGAAATGACAGCTGGTGCTGTTATTGCTATTGTTGGTGTTTGCATTGATGATCCTCTTGCTTTTTGTCAGAGGTACAAAGTGGAGCTACCCAAACTGCTCCCATGCCATAGTAAAGGCTGGCAGCAGGAAAGTGAAGTTCAAGCTAATGAAGTACAAGACTGAGGAAGGGACTGCCAAGCATTGACAATCACCTGACAAGTGCTTAAAATGCTTTTGATGGAGTGTTGTCAGTAGCTGCCTCTCATTTTACCATGGCTGCAGTCCCTGAGTTTTACTGCTGAAAGACTTCCCAACCTGTCAGTTGCATGGAAGTAGCTCTTCCCACTGTTCACTCACATTAATAAAGCTAGTACTGACTTTGACACAGCTTGGGAAATAGGTCTGCTGAGGAAACCTTGGTTAAAACAAGGGATGTTTCAATGCCTAATTTGACACGTGCATGGATATTCTCCATTGGCCTTCAAACCTACCTGGATGAAAAACGGAATAGAGTGGGATAACGTCAGGATCTCAAGCAAGCATCACTTTCAGGGGTTCAACTGTCACACACACCCAAATCCACCTCTCCTTTGTTAAAATCCCTATGACGACCCATAACTATTAATAAGAAGTTCAACTTCCAGTTGATAGTTGAAAGAATTACATGACAAGATTTAATGTTTTAAGACATTTACTGTAGCAAAAGACTGAAAACTTTAGACTGAACTTTAACTTCAAAGGAAACTTGTACTTTAAACCACATAGTAGAATAGCCTCCTTAATTAAGCACAACACAGACACTTCATGGGTATATGTTACACTGTAATTTAAGAACAGAAGAACTAGGAGCAGGAGTAGGCCATCTGGCCCCTCGAGCCTGCTCCGCCATTCAATGAGATCATGACTGATCTTTTGTGGCCTCAGCTCCACTTTCTGGCCTGAACACCATAACCCTTAGTCCCTTTATTCTTCAAAAAACTATCTATTTTATCTTAAAAACATTTAATGAAGGAGCCTCAACTGCTTCACTGGGCAAGGAATTCCATAGGTTCACAACAGTTTGGTGAAGAAGTTCCTCCTAAACTCAGTCCTAAATCTACTTCCCCTTATTTTGAGGCTATGCCTCCTAGTTCTGCTTTCACCCGCCAGTGGAAACAACCTGTTTGCATCTATTCTATCTATTCCCTTCATAATTTTACATGTTTCTATAAGATCCCCCCTCATCCTTCTAAATTCCAATGAGTACAGTCCCAGTCTACTCAACCTCTCCTCGTAATAAGAACATAAGAACTAGGAGCAGGAGTAGGCCATCTGGCCCCTCGAGCCTGCTCCGTCGTTCAATGAGATCATGGATGATCTTTTGTGGACTCAGCTCCACTTTCCGGCCCAAACACCATAACCCTTAATCCCTTTATTCTTCAAAAAACTATCTATCTCTATCTTAAAAACATTTAATGAAGGAGCCTCAACTGCTTTTCTGGACAAGGAATTCCATAGATTCTCAACCCTTTGGGTGAAGAAGTTCCTCCTAAACTCAGTCCTAAATCTACTTCCCTTTATTTTGAGGCTATGCCCCCTAGTTCTGCTTTCACCTGCCAGTGGAAACAACCTGCCCGCATCTATCCCCTATCTATTCTCTTCATAATTTTATATGTTTCTATAAGATCCCCCTGCATCCTTCTAAATTCCAACGAGTACAGTCCCAGTCTCCTCAACCTTTCCTCGTAATCCAACCCCTTCAGCTCTGGGAATAACCTCGTGAATCTCCTCTGCACTCCCTCCATCTAAAGGTAGACTTGTCTACCTTTAGCCCCATTAGCTTGCCCATCACTACCTCTTTAGTGATAGCAATCATCTCAAGGTCCTCACCTGTCATAGCCTAATTTCTATCAGTCACTGGCATGTTATTTGTGTCTTCGAATGTGAAGACCTACCCAAAAAACCTGTTCAGTTTCTCAGCCATTTCCTCATCTCCCATTATTAAAACTCCCTTCTCATCCTCTGAAGGACCAATATTTACCTTAGCCACTCTTTTTTTGTTTTATATATTTGTAGAAACTTTTACTATCTGTTTTTATATTCTGAGCAAATTTACTCTCATAATTTATCTTACTCTTCTTTATACCTTTTTTAGTAGCTTTCAGTTGCCCCTTAAAGATTTCCCAGTCCTCTCGTCTCCCACTAGTCTTTGCCACTTTGTATGCTTTTTCCTTCAATTTGACACTCTCCCTTATTTCCTTAGATATCCACGGTCGATTTTCCCTCTTTCTACCGTCCTTCCTTTTTGTTGGTATAAACCTTTGCTGAGCACTGTGAAAAATCGCTTGGAAGGTTCTCCACTGTTCCTCAACTGCTCACCCTAAAGTCTTTGCTCCCAGTCTACCTTAGCTAGCTCTTCTCTTGTCCCATTGTAATCTCCTTTGTTTAAGCACAAAACACTAGTGTTTGATTTTACCTTCTCACCATCTGTATTTTAAATTCCACCATATTGTGATCGCTCCTTCCGAGAGGATCCCTAACTATGAGATCATTAATCAATCCAGTCTCATTACACATGACCAGATCTAGGACCACTTGTTCCCTCGTAGGTTCCATTACATACTGTTCGAGGAAACTATCGCGGATATATTCTATAAACTACTCCTCAAGGCTGCCTTGGCCGACCTGGTTAAACCAATCGACATGTAGATTAAAATCCCCCATGATAACTGCTGTACCATTTCTACATGCATCAGTTATTTCTTTGTTTATTGCCTGCCCCACCATAATGTTACTATTTGGTGGCCTATAGACTACTCCTATCAGTGACGTTTTCACCTTACTATTCCTGATTTCCACCCAAATGGATTCAACCTTATCCTCCATAGCACTGATGTCATCCCTTACTATTGCCTGGATGTCATCCTTAAATAACAGAGCTACACCACCTCCCTTACCATCCACTCTGTCCTTCCCTATAGTTTGATACCCTCGGATATTTAACTCCCAGTCTTGACCATCCTTTAACCATGTTTCAGTAATGGCCACTAAATCAGTCATTCACGATGATTTGCGCCATCAACTCATTTACCTTATTCCGAATACTACGAGCATTCAGGTAAAGTACACTTATGTTGGCTTTTATACCTCTGTTTTGAATCATAACACCTCGATCAGTAACCTCTCCTAAGTTATATTTCCTCTTAACTTTTCTCCTAATTTTCCTTGCCACTGAACCCATATCTTCATGTAACAACCTGCCGCGTCGCTTACCATTTACGTTTTTACTTCCCGATTTATTCCTTTTAGTATTACTGGGCCTATTCACTGAGCTCTCCTCAGTCACTGTACCTTGTACTGTCGCCCTTTTTGATTTTTGACGATGGCTTCTCTGCCTTACACTTTCCCCCTTACTGCCTATTATTTCTGTCCCTGTTTTATTACCTTCCGACTTCCTGCATTGGTTCCCATCCCCCTGCCACATTAGTTTAGTTTAGTTTAAGTAGACATTCAATTCTCACAAAAATTGTCACAATTGATTCTTCGCTCCTGAGGGTTTACTTTTGAACCTTTCCTTTCCGAGTCTGGAAATGATGTGGAGAGGCCGCCGTTGCATTGGGTTGGCACAGTGAGAAGTCTTACAACACCAGGTTAACATCCAACAGGTTATTTTCAAATCACTATCTTTGGGAGCGCAACTCGTTCATCAGGTGAGTCTTTAACCTGGTGTAAGGCTGTAGTCTGAAAATGTTTAACTTCAGTACTGTCTTTCATGGTGCATGTTTTCCAGGAGATTTCTCCACCTAATTAAAACTAGGCAAATCGTCTTAGCTTGTTTTAAATCCCCACTAATTTAGTCTTTCAAATCTGGATATGAGCTTCCATTCACATTCTTGTGCTTAAACCATAAAAACTTGTGGCCTCTAACTGCTCTCTCCTGGATTCTGGCAACTGTGCCTGTGAGTTTTCAGCAATATCTGAGAAATCCTCCCATCTCTGAGTCAATATGAATCACATGGGCCTTGTATCAAGGTAGAAATGCCGATTACATATTCATGAGAGGCCAATTATCTTTCATCTTGTGCTTTACATCGTCCATTTAGTTTCAATTGTTTACAACCTGACATTGTCAATATTTTCCTCGGACTTTGAAGAGACCCAATCTACCCATTGCGAGCGCAACAGGCTGTTGCCATTGTCTCTCAATGTGAATACCTCACACCGTCTGGGCTCAACCTGTTCTCTAACAATCAAATCAATCAGTCTTCCTGGCCGGCAGACTTAAGAACAAGTCATTCATTTTACCATAAATTTAATAATGCAATCCCAAAACATAGGGCTGGATTCACCATTTTTGAGGCTAAGTGCCGATGCCGATGTGGGAACTGTGCTGAACCCTCACCGATCCTGCCACCAATGAGGGGCTAGCAGATGCACTGGGTAAAACTCCCAGCTCCCACGAAGTAAACGGTGGGAGAACAGCCGGGTCCGTGGCTGCACATGCGCACGGCGGCGAGCTGCAGTGGTCATGCCGTAAAACATGGCGCCGGCTGTGCCTGGACCCGACCTGCCAAACAGTGCCGCCCTGTCCACCCCCCCCCCCCCCCCCCCCCCCCTCACGCCCCACCAGTTCCCCCTGCCCTCCTGGAAGCTCCCTGGCCAGCAGCACGGCTCCCGGCCAATTGTGGCGGTGCTGGTACAGTCCTCAGCCACCACAAAGGGCTCCAGCAAGGCTGAGACCACACGTGTCCCATGCCGTCAGGAACTTGGCCCATTGGGGGTGGAGCATCGGGAGAGGGCCTTCAGGTGACACGCCAAAGCCGTTCCAATGGCGTGCGACAACGCCACTTCAGAGGATAGAAAACCAGCAGAAACTAGCCGCCACCCAGATTTGGGCATCGGAAGGGATTCTCCGCCCGAACGCCGGTTATGACATCGGCGTCGGACAACGGTGAATCCCGTCCATTATCTTTTAAATGTCTCATAATTGTGACACCTTGCATGGGAACATTTACTTCATGGTCTCTGAATGATTTCTGAGCATTTTCCTGGCTGTCACGGTGAGGTGGAGGCATGGAACAGGCTTCCTTTTCAAAGATTATAATGGTTAATTGGAGTTCCCATAGAGTCACATATAATTTGGCCCCATATTGGAGTAGCTATTCATCATAGTGCGGTGTGAGGTTCAAATGATTCTTCCGTGCCACTTCATATCGGTGGTGTATTTGATATGGTTTCCTGGGAGTGGCTGAGATGCTGCCAAGTATGCCATCAAAAGGAACATCAGGATGGTGCACACAAAGAGGAAACATCCTGTGGTCTCTCTGCAGCAGAAACTCTTGTTATAAGACGCAAGGGGCAGAGAACTAGTGGAAATGGATTCTTCTCCAGTTTCCTGCTCCTTCATTCCAAATATTGTAGATTTCCAGGGGAGTTTTGCAGGCTTTATTTTATCATGTTTTTGTCATAATTTAAATATAAAACTATTGGATGGTCTTAGATCTTTCAGAATAGTATTTCCCGCGTTGCATAGGCTATGATGCAGCAATTTCAAGCTCAAGGGGTAAAGGGCAAAGAAATGTTGTCTCTTTTTCTTTCCCCCCTCTCCTCACTTTACTTGAGTTTATTCATTTTCTTTTTTCCATTTAGAATGTCATCCTTCCCCTTGTCGGCAGCAATTTTCTCTTTTCCAGAGGTTGTTGCAACTCTAATCACAAGCGGAATGATTTATTATGCGCGCCACATGATTAGATAGTCACTCCAGACTAATCTCATTTCCAATCCATATCTCCCGACCCTGTGAGTGCAGCCTTGAATCCTAAACTCAGAAATTGGATGTTAAAAGTGAAGTTGGATGGCAAATTAGAAGTGATTTGCAAGAAAACGCAGAGAGGCCGGGAAGGTGAAAGACAAAAAAAAACAAGAAGCAAAGCAAATTCAAAATCTGAAAAGATTTGTGAAGAAAAATTAGAATGCAGAAACTGTGCATGTACAAAGACAGACAAGAAAAAGAACGGGTAAATTCAGACACACTGGATTTGAGGAACCTGCCACCTCATGGGAAATAAGTAGATGAAGAAACCAGGAACAGATTTATGGAAAGCGGATCACAAAAAGAAGAAAAACCTAAACTGTATTAATATTTTAACACTCCAAAATGAAATGAAATGAAAATTGCTTATTGTCACAAGTAACTTTTCACAGTTTTTCACAGCAACTTCATTTGAAGCCTACTCGTGACAATAAGCGATTTTCTTTTCATTTCATTTTCATTTCAAGTAGGCTTCAAATGAAGTTACTGTGAAAAGCCCCTAGTTGCCACATTCCGCCGCCTGTTCGGGGAGGCTGGTACACGAATTGAACCTGCTGCTGACCTGTCTGGATCTGCTTTGAAAGCCAGCTCTTTAGCCCTGTGCTATTAATCAGCCTGTAATTTTCAATATTTTTTACGGATCCCTACGGTGCAGAAGGAGGCCATTTGGCCCACCGACCCTCCAAAAGAGAACCCTGCCTAGCCCCATCCCCTGTAACCTCACCCAACCTTTGGACACTATGGGGAAAGCTTAACATGACCGATCCGCCTAACCCGCACACCTTTGGGCTGTGGGAGGAAATCGGAGCACCCGGACGAAACCCACACAGACACTGGGAGAAAGCGCAAACTCTACACAGACTGCCACCCAAGGTCGGAATTGAACCTGGGACCCTGCCGCTGTGAGGCAGAAGTGCTAACCACTGTGAGGCAGCAGTGCTAACTACTGTGCCACCGTGCTGCCCGAATTGATTCATGAATTACTTTCAGAAATGAATTTGAAGAAAGAAATGACTTTCATCAATTTTGTTCCTTTTCACAACCTCAGGACATCTCAAAGCACTTGGCAAAACCAAATAAGTACTTTTGAATTAAGTCGCTGTTGTTAATCCATGGAAATGAATGAGTGAGTGTGTATATAGTAAGGGTTCATAAAACAGCAATGAAATAATAAAAAGGGGATTTGTTCTCCGTATAATGATTGAAGGATATGTGATGGTGGGAGCATGAGATCTTTTATGTTCACCAGCAAAGGGCGGATCGGGCCCAAGTTTGAAACCACAGCGAAAAGGAAGGCGTAACACTAAAGTATCAGCCTAGAGTGTAGCTTGAACCGATTGCCTTCTGACTTGGAAGAATGCTTTCATTGAACTAAACCTGACAGTGTTGTGGTTAATAGACTACAAGGTGCTAATATAATTGAGTAATGTGACTAATATGTCGAGATTTAATGGAAAGCACAGAACGAAACAGCCCTCAGTTGGCTAATTAGTTAGCAAGTCATGGGGGAAAGAAGTCAGTGTGACTCATAATCATACTTCACACTTGTACACTGCTGTGTTTTTCTTTGTAGCATTTTTTTGTAATAATTTCTTTCCCCTGTTCAGACATAATGCCCAGTATACATTGAAGGGAAATTACCATCAAGGAAGGTGAAGGGCATGAATGATGATTTTCTAAGTGAATACGGTCACGTTGATTTGCAGCTTTATTTTGAGGACTCCCATTTAGCCCAAATCTCGGACAAATAACGGATGTGTGAAGACTGTTTTTGAGTTTTGTAAGTTTGGAAAATGTGCTGGTGAAGAACAACTGTCTATTATACCAAATAAAATCCCATTTGGAACTTTATCATTTTGGGTTAAATTGCTAAGAGGAATTTGAACTAAAGACTGTGAGAAAGTGTTATGAAATATGTTCCGACCCCTTTGGGAGCCAAGGACGGTGGTCTATACAATTTCCCCCTTACACAGTTGAGTATATCCCCACTTGTAATTAGGGGCGGTGTTTCCCCTAACAAGGGGGAACCAGTCGGTATAAAAACCCTGACTGAGGGTGGCCTTTTGGCCTATCGGGGAGCGGAGTTGTAGCTTTGTTATTTGTGTATACCGTAAGAAACCTTTTGTTCATACCTATCCAACCATGTGTTCCTGTCTTCTCTACCTTTGGATACTTCAAAAATATGCATGGTGGGTTATCTAAACTTACCTTTTGATTATTTTATTTCTGAAGATGATTACAACATATTGTGCAGAAATTCTGTCATCTCAATTAAACATAAAAGGTGGTGCAAAATGGTTGTGACCCATTTTGGGTCCATACCACAGGTGCGCTGACATTTTGTGTCCAACAACAGGAAGGCCTGAAATTGGGCCTTAGGCCTCATCTGTCACACACCCACAGGAATCTCACCCATTTGAGGAAATTGATATCAAACCATTGCCTTGCCAGCAGTGAACAAAAGGAAGTGTGTGCAGAATGGAGTGACATAAAAATGGAGGCCCTATCATGAGGGCTGCAGAGTCGGACAAGCACTCTTGAACCACAACAATGATGCATCAAAAAGACATGTCTTTGGAATGGGAGGGGTGTGGGAACTGGTCAAAAATGTCACAGAAGAATTCGATGTGAAGCAGGCTTGGCCACCTGCATTGTCGAAGGGCAATCCATTTTGGCAAGGGGATCGTAAAACAGGTAAGGCACTCATTTACTTCTACTTATTTTAAGTGGCTGCCTGCGAAGCTGCCTGCACCAACGGAGATTAATTTATGTACCAAAAAGCAATCCAATCAGCATTAAAAAGCTTCTGTGTTATTACTTTCAAACTGCACTCTTCCAAAGACAAAAATGACAAAAGAGCTCCAGGCTCAATCATTTTTAGCCTTTTCTCTGTGATTTCTCAATTGCATTTTGTGAAATTTAAATGGCAGTGAGCTCAAAGCATTTTGTGCCAATTCAGTGGGGTGATATTTTCTTACTGTAATCAGCAATGTAGATATATTTCCACTTTTCCTCAACCCAAGATCCTTTGCAATGAGGAGCTTTGCTTTGTTAAGAGTCTCCGTATCATGGTGACAAATTCCAGGCAGGAAAGCTTGAGATCTGCATTCCTAAGGCGATTTGGATCACCATGAAGAATATTTCAGGCTAAATAACAAGGGAGAATTCCTCCAGGACAGAAAGCCTTCTGTGCTGCTGCCCTGCTTCCAGAATTCTCAGATTTGTCTGTAATACAATCTCTCTAAACAAGTACAAGGAGCTTATTTGGTATTTTTTGTGAATTCAAACAAGAAAATTATTTGGGGAAAAAAGTTTGATCGTGCTAAAAGCTAAGTAGATACAATCTCCCTTGATAGCCAGTATATAAGTGCACTGTCTGTTGAATTGGCCTATCTAGAGCAAGACTTTCTCTTATTTTTCTACGCCTTCAGTTTGCCTAGGCCATCATCCTGGAATACCCTCCCTGCACATCCCTGCCTCACGACCCCACTGTCATCCTTTAAAACGCATCATGACACTGATCGTATTGACCAGGGGCACAATTCTCCCCTACCCGGCGGGGTGTGGGGTCCCGGTCTGGCAGAGTGGCGCCAACCACTCCGGCGTCGGGCCTCCCCAAAGGTGCGGAATTCTCCGCACCTTTAGTGGCTAGGCCCGCACCGGAGTGGCTCCCGCTACGCCGACTGGTGCAAAAATTGGTGCCAACGGCCTTTGGTGCCCGCCGGCCGGCATCGGGGCTGGCCGAAAGGCCTTCGCCGGTCGGAGTGAGTCCGCGCATTCGCCGGGGCGTCAGCGGCCGCTGATGTCACTACCGGCGCATGCACAGTAGGGGGGGTCTCTTCTGCCTCCGCCATGGTGGAGGCCGTGGTGGCTGCAGAAGAAAAAGAGTGCCCCCATGGCACTGGCCCGCCCGCCGATCGGTGGGCCCCGATCATGGGCCAGGCCACCGTGGGGGCACCCCCGGGGTCCGATTGCCCCACGCCCCCCCCAGGACCCGGGGGCCCGCTTGCGCCGCCAATCCCGCCGGCACAGAGGTGGTTTAAACCACATCGGTGGGATTGGCCTGTCAGCGGCGGGACTTCGGCCCATCGCAGACCGGAGAATCGCCGTGGGGGGCATGCCGATCGGCAGGGCGTGATTCCCGCTCCTGCCGATTCCCGGGTGGCGGAGAATTCTGGCCACGGCGGGGGCGGGATTTTTCGCCGGACCCGGGCAATTCCCCGACCCTGCAGGGGGTCGGAGAATTCCACCCCAGATTTTTGGTCATCTGACTTTATAGCTCCGTTTGTGGCTCGGTGTTGTAATATCCCACCCGTGACCTATGGGTGGGAATGCTTGTATTCTCCGTGCTCCTTGTGGAGTACGACTTCCCCTGCTCAGGGCAGAGTATCTCAATTACCCAGTGTATATAAGGTCAGCCAGTAAGACACCAACCAAGTAGGAACCGATAGAGATCTATCAGGTAGTGTATATATCATTTGTATGAATAAAACTTTGTTCTTATTTTACTCGCAGCAGACTCCCCATGTCCTTATCAAAGGTATCATACTGCTTCTGTAAGTGCTTAGGATGGTTCATTACTTTAAAGGTGCAATATTCATATGATGTTTCTTTTTTATTTCTGTTTATTAAGTTTTAACAACAGTCATAATGAATAACAGTAGGGTGGCACAGTGGTGAGCACTGCTGCCTCACGGCGCCGAGGACCCGGGTTCGATCCTGGCCCCAGATCACTGTTTGTATGGAGTTTGCGCATTCTTCCCGGGTCTCACCCCCACAACTCAAAGATGTGCAGGGTAGGTGGATTGGCCACATTAAATTGCCCCTTAGGTGGAAGAAAAAAAAATAATGAATAACAGTACAGAAGATAGCTAACAGCGCTGCACTTGGAAGAGAAGTAGGAGGAAGAAGAAGAAGGAAAAAGGAGCAACAGCCACCCCCCAAAAAAACAAATAATAAAGTAAGCAACAGTCATAGTACATATATAGCTTCACAAGATATAATATTTACAATCTAATTAGGGAGGGTTCTATGAACATAGAGAAATCTAGAAAAGGTTGCCAAGCTACATAAAATCCACCAGTGAAGCCTTCTGTAGTGTACTTTACTGTCTTAAGTTTGAGATTCTGTGCAATATCACGGGCGGGATTCTCAGTTTCTGAGACCAAGTGTTGACCCCGCAAAACTTGTGGACTTTCATGAAAGCAAAACTGGCGCCGAACCTGGATGGATTCAGTAGCCGTGGAGAGGATAGCACCGGTGCCACGTAGAACACAATCGATTCCAATGAAAAACGGTGCAAGATGCGCCGGCTCCGTCATTGACACTCAGGAGGCTGACTAGCTGCAGCCGCATATACAGATTACAATCCCCACACACACTCAATGCCCAGCCAACAAGATGGCATTGGTTGTGCTGGAGCGCGCCCATATAGCTGATGGATCGGCAGAGGCCAGAGGGGACACCTATATGACCCGTGGCCCTAAGTTCACAGTGGGCTGTCAGCGGTGTGTGCAACTGCATGGCTGCCTTTCCAGCTGCGGCAATAGTGTTCTGTGTTCGTCCACCCCAACCCCATGTCCTGGCCAAACCCCGGCTCCTTCTTCAGGACCTGACAGAAACCTCCCGGCCGGCGCCACAACTTTCAGCAAACTGTACATATTTCCTCTCTTTCCCTCAGCAGCTACGATGCCGGTTTCACAATTTTTCTAAGCACAAATGAACTGCGCTGTTGGGAACTCGACCCATCGGAGGCGGAGCATTGTGGAGACTCCTGAGAATACCGGGTCTGAGCCGCTAATGATATGCAAACCGTATGTACTGTACGTGTATTCCGGACCACATTAGCGCTGCTGTCGAGGTGACGGAGAATAACGATTTGGCATAAAATACCAAGAGCACAAAGTAGGGGGAATAGTGGCTTTTGTTTGTCATCTTCGCTCTCTCGTTTTCCCTGAGCATCAGTGTGTGTTAGAATTAGCCAAACATAGTTCAGGGTTCATGTTATTTGCCGCCACTCTTGTTGAAACATGGGCATGAGGATGCACGTTAAACATATCACTGGTCTCAACTATGACATTGACACAATCAAATAGCACTTTAATATTCCATAGCTCAGGTAAAAATGAAGAATACTCACTGATGAGCTGTCAGCAGCTAGAACTGTATCCAGACATCCATTTCTACCTTTATGAGCGATGGGGTGAAATTAAAAGAAACAATTATCCAAACTCATTCCATATCATTATTCTTCTTTAATATTGAGTTATAGCAGAAAGCTTAACATGCAGGTTCAGTCGGTAGATAGGAAGGCAAATGCAGGGGGCGATTCTCCGAGCCCTGCGCCGGGCCGGAGAATCGCCGCAACCGCGTCATGACGCCCCGAGGCTGGCGCGTGATTCTCCGAGGTGCGGAGAATTATCACCATTTGCGCTGGCGCATTTGGCTTGGTGCCGGCCATGGGCCGGTGGAATCGACGGGGTTGTTGACTTCGGTCTGTACTCTTCGGAGTTTAGAAGGATGAGTGGGGATCTTATTGAGAATTTCAGTCAGAGGGTGGTGAATCTGTGGAACGCTTTGCCACAGAAGACTGTGGAGGCCACATCACTGTGTGCCTTTAAGACCAAGATAGATAGGTTCTTGATGAATAAGGGGATCAGGGATTATGGGGAGAAGGCAGGAGAATGGGGATGAGAAAAATATCAGCAATGATTGAATGGTGGAGCAGGCTCAATGGGCCGAGTGACCTAATTCTGCTCCTATGTCTTATGGTCTGATAAAGTACTTGCTTCACACAAAGGGCCATCGTAATCTAGAATTTGCTCCCACGAAAAAGCGACGATACTGCGACAACTGGAGCTTTCAAGGTGGAGATTGCTGGATTAATGTAATACAGGATATGGAGCTTAAATGGGTAAATAAACCATGATGTAATTCAGAGTTAGAACAGGTTCAAGGGTCTGAACGGCCTATTCTTTTTCTCATCTTCCCATGAAAAGGATCCATGTTTTGCATACATGGGCAGAATGAATGTCAGACTGTCCACTGTGAATTCCGAGGATTTTATTGAATAAATTCATGCGCAGAATAAACATTGGATAAGTGTTCTCTGTATTCTATTTAGTTTCAGTTGTTGAACTTTTTGTTGTAATGGAGGCATGTTGAATATATTGTTGATTGTGTCCTGTCAAAACCTCTTTCAAAAATGATGTGGAGATGCCGGCGTTGGACTGGGGTGAGCACAGTAAGAAGTCTGACAACACCAGGTTAAAGTCCAACAGGTTTGTTTCAAATAACTGGCTTTCTGAGCATTGCTCCTTCCTCAGGTGAATTAAGAGGTGGGTTCCAGAAACACATATATAGACAAAGTCAAAGATGCAAGACGATACTTTGAATGCGAGCATTTGCAGTTA
Organism: Scyliorhinus canicula; assembly: GCF_902713615.1. Lineage (NCBI taxonomy): Eukaryota > Metazoa > Chordata > Chondrichthyes > Carcharhiniformes > Scyliorhinidae > Scyliorhinus > Scyliorhinus canicula. The sequence goes on from NC_052160.1 coordinate 118,386,502, forward strand.
ATTAAGTCTTTACAGATCCAGACAGAGGGGTAATCCCAGGTTAAAGAGGTGTGAATTGTCTCTTACCCCTCTCTCTGGATATGTAAAGACTTAATTACCTGCAAATGTTTGCATTCAAAGTATCGTCTTGCGTCTTTGATTTTGTCTATATATATGTTTCTGGAACCAACCTCTTCATTTATCTGAGGAAGGAGCAGTGCTCCGAAAGCTAGTGATTTGAAACAAACCTGTTGGACTTTAACATGGTGTTGCCAGACTTCTTATTGTGCTCTTCCAAAAATGTTATTCTACATAAGCCAATGCCAGTGGCTAATTTGAATAGATGTTAAACCCACATGGTATCAATTAGTGAAAAACAGATGGGCACAATGAGATACATTATAATCGATGTTCAGACTTGATGCTGCAGAGGCAATAAGAGCCCTAAATATTGATAGAGAAGAGACCCAAGCATCAATTTCTGTTTTGGAGTGAGTGGCAGCACTGGCCCTAATATAACCTTTGAGAGGACTGGGAGGGTGGCGGCAGTGAATACAATTGGCCATGAGTAAGGGATTGAATGGTTGCATCTCCTGTAGAATAATGGTGAACACGATTAGTCCTCCTGCCTCCATAGGAAAATTCTTTTGATGAAATAACATTTCAAAAACTTACCTTTAGTTGGCTGTTGTGCAGACTGCTGGACAATTTGCCTGCACTGCTCATGAGGTGATGATATTTCTTGAGGGATCCTTTAAAGGGTGACAGTCTCTTAAATTACATGTCTAATATCTGTTTTAATTTCTATCCATAATTTGGCAGTGGGATCAACATATTCACAGACTGGGTGCAGACCATGACAATGCCAGGCTGGTATTCTTTGTGCCCGTTTTACGTCCAAAAAGAACAGGTGCCGCATATCTCAATTTCTATTTCGCTATTCCAGGTTTTGTGGAGAGGTCGTTATCAATGCTGCAAAGTTGCCAATTATTTAATTTGAAGCGACCAGTTCTTTTAATTTTTTAATGTTATTTGATTTCTAGTATTGCCAATTTTGAATACAGGAATGGGGTCCATCGTGTCACAGTCCGCATATTATAAGCGAGCACAGCTATATCAGGTGATATTATGAAAGAAGGCGTTAAGTAAAATGTTGAGATAGCTTAATGTTGATGTTATTTATGAGACTCAAAGTTGGCCTTGGGGAGTGCCATTTAGGAGGCTTGCTAATGGACCAACTTTTCCACATAGCTTTTGTATTCCCTGAGCAATATACACTTAGTGTATTTGCCAAAACTCCACTCTTTGTCAAATGAGAGAAGCTTTGTTCCACATTTTAATTTAAATTGAATTCACTAAAGCTTGTGCCAAAAGAAATTTCATGCAACAAATTAAGTCCATAGTTTTATGTATGAAATATATGAAATTTCACATTCATAAATATATTTCAGGATCCTTGCGGGGTCTCTGATCATGATTTGTTTGTAGGCAATTTCTATATTCCCTGCAATTTTGTTAAAAGCAACAATAGAGGAAAGTCTTTTGTGCAAATTGGCTAAATTCATATGACCTCAAGTTTTTATCCGGCCTATTCTAGGAGACGACCCAGCTCTCAAGAGAGTTGGCCTGATTGGAAGCCATCACTGCATTGTCATTCAGGCCTTTGACTAAAATTGCATATTAGGTCCTGGTGACATAAATGGCCCACAGTCTGCATATATATCCTTCCTGTAGTGGTCCCACTCTAGAAAGCAGTTGAGATTGGAACATAGTGAGAAAGCAAGGTGTTCAGCGTGGAAAAAGTGACTGGTCTTATTTGAACTGCTCCCTTCTGCTCAGTTTCTCTTGGGGTAGGGGTTAATTGAAGTCAGGCAAAATGATTCCAAGGTTGTACCATTAGTATTTCTAATAATTCTAAATTCAAGGACATTTTCTCAAACCATTGGGTTCAATTCTCCCAAAACATGACAGTGTCATTTCATGTGGGAACCATGGGGTGATTCCTGTCGGGTGATGGGCGCAATCCATATCACAACTCACCCATCTTTAGTATGTAAAAGAATGCATAATCAGGAAAGATGCAAGCCAGCCCGTCTTATACGCATCATAAATAAACAAATACTGCGGTCAGAAAAGAGGAACTGAAAGCACTTAACTGCTTTGAAGTTGCCTGCAGCTGTCAAGCAGGACAAGGATGTTTATAAACATTACAGCAGGAACAATTGAGATTTCTTCAGATGTATTTGACGTGAAAAAAAATAAAATAAACAAAGCTCCTGCCTGCTATGTAATTACCACTCAGCTGTCAATCAAAGGCTAGTCAAAGGTACGAGAGTCTGAAACTGAATTAAAACATGGCTCCTCAGGCTGATATTAGTTCTTCTGGATGTTACCATTTGCCATTTCTGTTCTCATAATAGTCAACCTGCACATATTTACCAGCTATCTGATGTACATTGTTGACTTGCATCGACCTTCGCCTGATCTCGGGGAGGGGCTGTGGCCAAAAAATAAAAGTTGAGACTGCAATCTCCTCTGCTGTTGTTATGTCAATACTAGTGTCTTGGAATCATTCCCGTAACCTGAACTGGATCAGTCTGAGAGTGCCAGCAGTCATGGTCTGTTCTATATATGTGCAGGGTCAGCACAACACATTGTGCTGACTTGTGCTACCATTCTGCATTAATACAGTTGTTACAATGATCCAAACCCTGCAGTGTGGCTGTTAAACGAATGGATGCTGTGGTATGAAGAGACAAAAGTCCAGCTCCTTTTCACAAACACCTTTATTTCACTTTAACAGACTGCACTAAACTCAATCATCACATCACCAGATCCAGAGTCCACTTGAAGCCCCTTTACATATCAGTGTCAATCATTGAACACTTAACATAAATGATACAACTAATTGCAATGTCTCTTAACCCACTACTTAACAGTCTCCCCTTCCTTGGAGAAAAAAAACCATTAGGTGAAAACAACATTAAGAAACTAAAATTTCAAGAAACTAAAACACACACCTGATTCCCCCTTTTTATTAAGTAGAAGAAAAAAAAACATTCACAGAAAAGGCGCCCTTCATTCACAATATCGAAAAGTTTCTGTGAACTGGCCCCTCTTTTCGTAAAACAGTTTGACAGTTGATAGCTACTGTCAACCAATTTAATTTTTGTTATTTCCCCTCTGTCCAACATCTGCTTTAAACTTGCGATGTCTATCCGTAACCTCTTTTCATTGACACTTTTTGTAGAGTGCACATTTTCCCACAGGGATTTATTGTCAATGTGACAGCCAATAGGTATATTACCCAAATCCCCTAATCCCAAAGTTTCTGTCAATATCTGATTATATAAAAGGCCATATCCACCGCTTCCACTAAGCTTAATGTCTCAGCAGCCAAAGTGCTTTTGACCACTCTCCTTATTTTCTTTGTTTCCTACACAAGAGGGCAACATTTACCATTGTTCCCCAAAAGGAAAATTATAAAACCTCCTGCGCTTGAAACTCCATCACATAAATTTGTATAGGACGCATCACTATAAACTATGAGTTTCAAATGCCTAGGATCACCTAAAACAGGGAACTTCAAAACACACTCCTGCATTTTTAGTTTGGCCAACACTTTATTTGTTCTTATTATGTCTTCCACTTTTGATCATTCATCTTTGTATTCAACTCTAAAACATCAAAACTCACGTCCGGTCTAGTCTGTCTTCCTAACCAGTTCAGTTGCCCAATTAAACTTCGCAGTTGCTCTTTTTCTATCTCCGAAACCATTGCGTCTTTTTGTGAAACCCGGCCACAACTAATTGCTATTGGGCTGATGCTTTCCAAGTAAGGCTGCTGACGTAAAGTTGCCCCTAAGTGAGTCTGTCCGATTTCCAAACCAATATATGTAAATGCACCTGAAGCCTGACTTCCAACCCTGAATTATTTCCTCAACCCAGAGATTACAATGGCTTCAAAATCACTAGTCCCACCCTACAAAAAATCATATCATGAAGATGCCAGCAAGATTTCCTTTATAATGCCAGTAAAACATTGCAGGATCTGCTTTCAACTGGCAACAGCCTAACTTTAACAAGACTGACCTTACCGAAAAGTACCACACACTAGATCAGGGGTGGGCAAACTACGGCCCGCGGGCCGCATGCGGCCCGCCAAAGGTATTTCTGCGGCCCTCCAAGTCATTAAAAAAAAAAAATTTAAAAAATTTTTTTTTAATTAAAAATTTTTTTTTTTTTTTTTTTTAAGGTTAATGGGAGGGCTGTTGGGTTACTTACTGGTATAGGGTGGATACGTTGACTTGAGTAGGATGATCATTGCTCGGCACAACGTCGAGGGCCGAAGCGCCTGTTCTGTGCTGTATTGTTCTATGTTCTATATGAGGCGCCCAGAATCATAACCGGGTGAAGTAATTATTTTACTTAATATACTATGCGGCCCTTTGTGAATTGTGAATTTTTGAATGTGGCCCTTGCACGGAAAAGTTTGCCCACCCCTGCACTAGATGCATCATTTAATCCATATACACATTTGTTCAACTTCCACAGTACCCCTTCTGTGTTAGCTGTTTCTTTAGGAGGACAGAGAAAAATGTCTCTCTGGAGCTGATGCCCCTGCAAAAAGGCAGCTTTTATATCTATAGATTTGCATTCCCATGCCTTTGTGGCTAATAGAGCCAAGAGGATCTTTAAAATAACCTTTCCTGCTGTAGGTGAGTCTACCTTTAAGTCCTGATTGTCTAAGTTTTCTTCAAATCCCCTTGCCACAAGCTTGGCTTTTGCCTTATAAGTTCCATCTGGAAGAATCTTTTCTGTACAAATCCATCTGTGGGATAGAGCTTTTGGTCCCCTATCCGGTACTTCCGTGTATACCCCAAATTCACTCCAACTATGCAATTCTTGCTGTTTAGCATCTTTGATAACTTTTTCATCTAATTTATTTGAAGCCACCAAAATCTCACGTGCATGTGGGCTTCTACTTCTATTAGTATTCGTAGTCTTACTCCTGTTCCGAGATCTTGATAAACTACGTCCCCTTTCCTGCCTGGTATCTCGTTCTGTACTGCTACTGCTTGATCTTTCTCTTCTGTAGCTCTTCCAACTCCAGCTCAGAAAGCACTTTGTTTCGAATTTTACTACCATACGGTAAAGAAAGAGCCAATGCCATACCTTGCTTTCTCTTTCCTAAAGCAGTCACCTTAGTCCACATAACTACCGCACTTCTCCATTGGTCGTATGATTCCCTTTCAGAAAATAAGGGAGGATAATCATATCCGGCCATCTTCGTCCTGGGTTCAGCCATATATCCCCTTTTTTTCATTCCTTGGTTTGATCTGGAAAAATTGTATCTTTCAACCCTTCACATTTACACAGCAACTGTCCTCTGCTACCAGTTGTTGAACGAATGGATGCTGTGGTATGAAGAGACAAAAGTTCAGCTCCTTTTCACAAACACCTTTATTTCACTTTAACAAACTCTGCACTAAACTCAATCATCACATCACAAGATCCAGAGTCCACCTGAAGCCCCTTTACATATCAGTGTCAATCAACACTTAACATAAATGAGACAATCATTGAACATTTAACATAAATGCGACAACTAATTGTAATGTCTCTTAACCCATTACTTAACATGGCTGCATTCCAAAATGGTTGTACTGAGGTATGTTTTATTTTGATGAATGCTGTGTGTTCACCTTGCATCACCGGCAGTTACTCCTTCCAGTTAGTTTTCAAGTTCTTCCCAAAACACTGGTCCTTCAATGGAATACATTTCTATTGAAAATTATTTTGGAAAAGATGTTTTTAGGATCACGTCAGCTGGAACAAGTGAATAGGCTTTCATCATTCCCGAATGTTTTTGACCATTTCCCCTAAAAGGGCTTGACTCTTTCTTCTCCTCGACTTTTCCCCAGTATTTTAAGGCATGGCTATCTGGTAGAGTGGTTCGAAAAAACAAAATCCTTTTCCTTTCAAAACTTGTTTTGAAGAAAGTACTCCTGGCTATGTGATATATCCAGACAATCAAAGCATGTTAAGCAGCACTGGTCCTTTGATATAATGGAAACATGTTCAAAAGCAATTTCTAAGACGATATATCTGCTGCTTCTCAATATTATGATCTGCCCACCTGCGTTTTGACACATGAGAACATAAGAATTAGGAGCAGGATTGGCCATCTGGCCCCTCGAGTCCGCTCTGCCATTCAATGAGATCATGACTGATCTTTTGTGGACTCAGCTCCACTTTCCCGCCCGAACACCATAACCTCAAGATTGAATCTGTTTGAAGATGGGCTGTTCCATACAATCTTCGAACTATGAACATCTTTTTCAAAAAAAAATTCCAATCAAGGGGCAATTTAGCGCGGCCGATCCACCTATCCTGCACGCATTTGGTTTGTGGGGGTGATACCCACGCAGACACTGGGAGAATGTGCACACTCCACACGGGCAGTGACCTGGGGCTGGGTTCGTATCCGGGTCCTCAGTGCCGTGAGGTAGCAATGCTAAGCACTGAGCCAAGTGCCGCCGTACTACTAATGTCTTTAAGAGTTTAATATTACTGCCTCAGATTGCTTTAAAGTGTAAGTTGAAGTTAAAAAATGTCACCACTATTCTTAGAATTACCCTTATAACAAAAAGGGTCAATAAGACATTCTAAATGGCGAACAGGGATTCTCACTCCCTGACTCCTATGCAGACTTAGTTGGGTGCTATTCAGATCAATCTATATTTTCAAGTTATGCCCTGGTATAACCCATATCTTCATCAGCGATTTCAGCTACTTACCACTTAGTAGCATCGATCCTGGGCCCCACGTTGCTAAGTAAGAAAAATAGACTTTGTAATAACCACTGTTTCAGGTTAAAACTTTTAAGTTATTTTGTTATTTTGTTTTCTTTTAAAAGATAAAATCACTGTCTTTACAGAAAAGTAAAAAGATCTTGCTTCTAGATTCTGGATTCTCCCGGTCAATTGTTAGACCTTCAGGTCTGCCTTGACAATTTTTTTCTTTAGCTTTCTGTTTTCTCCTGATGGATTCGCTATTCTGCTCGGTTTCTGTGTTCTAACCTTCCCATGATCGAGGGCAGCTATGAGAGCTGACTCTGCTGGCTGTCCCCAATTTCGGGTTTATATTCTCCTTCTAGCAGTTATTAAGTTTATATGACATTATTGTAAAGTAACTTTAGTTTACTCTTGCTTGTTCAACCTGAATTATTTCTAACATTACTGTATTCATATTGAGCATGACTTTAGCTCATTGAATTCTGATTACATTTTTTCCCTTGTGATGGTCAAAAGTGCTTTGATCCTAGAGGGGTGTTATACCTGGTTCCTGTCACTATAAATTTGCTTTATTACCAAATAGTGCCCTTAGCTTGTCAGAATTCTGACTCCGATTTGGGGTTAATGTGTGTTCTTGTGGACATGTCTACAGCTTCCCATATTCAACTGGTGTCAGCAGGATTTCACACCTAAACATTTGTCACCCAATTCAACTGAAGATCCTAGCAATTCTTTTTTAGCTGCTTACTAAAATAGTTAACTTCAAAGAAGGTGCAAAATATTGTTTTTTTTCCATGTAACTAAAAGTTCAAACTGCTTTGACATGAAAGACAGGCATCAGTTTTACAGCTTGAGCAGTCACAAGCTGTTTTCTTAACACTTGTTTGCTAAAGGCTATCTGCATTTCAAAACCTTCTTTTGCTGCTGCTGTTAACCCATCGTGGGATTTTCCCCTACACTTTCTCATGTACCCTCAGGTCAGGTTTTGCCAGACTTCCATGTTTCAAATGACATATTTTCCCATTTCACTTTACAAAGTCAGAAAATACAACATGAATACAGAAGAGTCCTTCATCAGAGTAGTTAAATTTATTGAAATCATCATATTCCTCTCATTTAATCTTTGATTATGATACATTCAGGCACCAATTTCATTTGCCTCACATGTGCTAAAGTTAGAAGAAGAACTAAGCATTATATTTTGCAGTGTATTGGAAGCAATGAACAATTAGTATTGAAAGCGTTAAATAACTAAAACCCTGGATTTGGATATTTTCATGTTTTTAATTGTTACTACATGAGAACAGGTTTTAAGTTATCTCATGAGTGAGGTTTTTATTTGCGTTGTATTTAGTCTGGAAATAGCTAAGGATTTGATTTGTCATTCATGAGCTGTATTTTGTATGTACAATGACACCTTTTATCTGGAAGCAATTTACAGTTTATCACCTGGGATCACGTGGGTGACATTAATTATATTAGTTGTGCCATTTGAATATGTAGCAGTAGATTCCAGTGTTATTTCCTAATATTATCTGGTCAAGTCCATTACTCACCTGTAATTAGCAGCATGTTTGAGAGTGTCATTCAGTTTGGTGTGAAACGTCCTGACTAAAGACTTGTGAACCTTGTTGGTTCGCAGCTTATTTTGCCCAATGCCTTTTGATGTGATTCTGCAGGTAAAGTCCTTTTTTTTTAAATCTAAAGCTTTACTAGCCCATATTTACACCATTCTCATTTGGGAGATGAAAATTAGCAATAACTGCTTCTTGAGCAACACCTCAATTTTAAAATTCTCACACTTGTTTTTCAAAACTCTGCTTCAATTTTGGGTGGGTGTCATTGCACCAGCTCAGCTGAGCAAGTAGAAATGGCAGTATATTACTTCCCAACAATTCTACGGCAGGCAAGTGACCTGCGTGATTTTTAACTACCTGCCCAGTTTCCTTTGGACAAATAAGGTTAGACTCAAGATCACACTCGCCAGTGGTGTTAATTCAATAGGCGTGATTTCACGGAGATGAAACGGAGTCTCGTTTGGTGCGCGTTTAGTGGGGCGTTTCCCAGCATTTGCAGCGCCGAGAATAACACTGCTATTAAACGGTACTCTGTTTCAATTTTGAACCTCCACGAGGAACGCCCTGCTGAGGTCACAGTTCTGTTTGTTTCCTGCACTAACAAGCTCAGCTCACCAGTGCAGGATGAGATCTGGGCACCATTTTTAAATGGCGCAACAATACCTGGACCCCCCCCCCCCCCCCCCCCCCCACCATGGTTTCTGAACCCCCACTCCACCCCATGTCCCAACTTACCAATTGGGGGTCCTTAAGCCCCCCCCCCCGCCCTGCACCCCACCTCATAAGGGCAGAGAACCCCCCGGGCTCGATCCCTGGTACAGGCAAGATGCCACCTGGGAATCATTGGCAGTGCCACCTGTACACTCTTGCACTGCCAGAGTGTCACCAGGGTGGTGCTGCCAGGGTGCCCAAGTGACAGTGCCAGAGTCCTCTTGCAAGATTCACCAGCCTCGTCGCATCCCTAGTTGGCCGTTATATTGCGCCCAATATTTCTTGTATTTTTAAATGCACCGCATTTTTTAGACGGTGCTGCAGACAACATGAAAATATGTGGAACAAGCAGATAGCACATTGTGTGAAACCAATTGAAATTGAATATTGACAATTTTACACCCTTACAGCTTCAGGTACGACTAGAATTAAATCTAGTATCAAGTGATGTCCCGATTAGATGGGCAGTGTTGTCGCCAGCCGCTTTAAAGGGATGTGCATCAGAAGGGTCAATGGTGTTTCAGGTGACATAATAGGTACATCTCATGCTGCTTACTCTTGAGCCTTTTCATTCTTATTAATTATTTCAGACAGAAATGAGAGATTTCAAGGCAACACGGTGGCCTAGTAGTTAACACAGCTACCTCACGGAGGTCCCAGGTTCGACCCCGGCTCTGGGTCACTGTGCGTGTGGAGTTTGCACATTCTCCCCATGTCTGCGTGGGTTTTGCCCCCACAACCCAAAAATGCAGAGTAGGTGGATTGGCCACACTAAATTGCCCCTTAATTGGAAAAAATAATTGGGTAATCTAATTTTTAAAAAATGACCAATGAGAAACGAGTGTGGGAATCCCGGTGTAGAGTGTGGGCTTTTATGGCCAGTTGTGACCCTAGTGCTGGGAGTGAAGACATTGTTTCTTGTTCTCTGGATATAGCTTGAAATTCTGATGAAACCAGTCATTGTTAGTTAGCTAACTGGTGATCGCCAATTATTGCATTAGCTGCAGCCAGAGATACATTTTCCGCACCAGAAACTGGCTGAGAGAGCTGGGGCCTGGGTTAGTAATTTCCTAGCCAAATCTTCAACTTCTCTGCAACACCTTTGCTGTCCTTGTCGGAGAGTACAGGGAAAACCTCTGGAATTTTGGCCCTGTAGATCTGTATATGTTTAGCATTTATATGCTTGAGAAGTGATTGGTCACCTTACGTTTTGCTTAGTAAATGAGGCAGTTGAGATGAATATAAATCTAATCACCCAGATGATACTCATGGCCTTTCATGCTCAATTTGGAGGTTCAGAATTAATCGCACGGGGATACAATTTTACTGAAAAGCAAATGGAAGCCACTTAACGCTAACTGCCCTCAAAACAATCAATTTAAGCTGAAGTGTTTGATAAAATGTACAAATGAATTTGCTGGCATCTGAATGCAATTCAGACAACCACTTAAATTTGAAAGACATTGTTCAACCACGGAAGACACTTTCAGGCCCAATCTCCCAGTTTTGTGTTTCAGGTGACATAATAGGTACATCTCATGCTGCTTACTCTTGAGCCTTTTCATTCTTATTAATTATTTCAGACAGAAATGAGAGATTTCAAGGCAACACGGTGGCCTAGTAGTTAGCACAGCTGCCTCACGGCGCTGAGGTCCCAGGTTCGATCCCGGCTCTGGGTCACAGTGCATCTGGAGTTTGCCCATTCTCCCCATGTCTGCGTGGGTTTTGCCCCCACAACCCAAAAATGCAGAGTAGGTGGATTAGCCACACTAAATTGCCCCTTAATTGGAAAAAATAATTGGGTAATCTAATTTTTAAAAAATGAAATGAGAGATTTCAGTGATTTGACAATAAACTTACATACAAAGTTATATTAAGATGTTGGCCAAGGATTAGTATTAGGGAGTCAGTTAACTGTTGCATTTTTATCATTTCGGTGGTTGAGGAGATGAATAAATTAACAGAATCATTACGGCACAAGGAGGCTATTTTGGCCCATTGTGTCCGCACCAACTCTACAAATGAGCTTCATGACTTAATACCATTTCACTTCCTTTTCCCCATACACCTGCACATTATTTCTATTTGAGTAATCATCTAATGCCATCTTTAAATGTCTCCATTGAACCTGCCTCCACCACACATTCCAGACCTGAACTACTGGCTGTGTGAAAATGTTTTTTCTCTCAACACATTTTCCTCTTTCGCAAATCACTTTAAATCTGCGTCCTTTTGTTCTTGATCCTTTTACAAGTGGGAGCAATTTTTCCCAATCTACTCTGTCCTCATGATTTTAAAATCAGAAATCTTCCACACCAATTTAACTTTTAATAAAGAAATACTTAAGAATGTAGTTCAAGTCACAGAGTTTGGTCGGGTTATTTATTTTTCTGTTATCCAAAGATCAGAAGAACTCCTGAGGGTTTGTATTATTTAATGAGCTAAATACACCATAAATATTTCTGTTTAATCTTGGAAAAACCTGCAATATTTGAAATGTTTTAAATAAGCGAGCAAGGCACTGTGTCTGCTGATAGTCAGTGATAAAGATTTTGGTAATAAACTGCTGAAAATACGTAGCAGGTCTGGCTGCATCTGTGAAGGGGGAAAAGAGATAACATTTCAGGTCCACCTTGGACAAAGTTAGAAATGTAATAGGTTTTGAACAGGGGTTGGTGGGGGGAGAACAGAAAATAGAAACATATAAAATAGGAGCAGGAGTAAGCCATTCAGCCCTTCGAGCCTGCTCCACCATTACATTAGTTACGATCGTGACTGATCATCCAACTCAGGGAACTGCTCCCGCTTTCACCCCTCATATATTTTGGTCTCTTTAGCCCCAAGAGTTATATCAAATTGCTTCTTGAAAACACGCACTTTTTGGCCTCAATTGCTTCCTGTGATAATAAATTCCACAGGCCCACCACTCTGTGGGTGAATAAATTTCTACTCATCTCTGTCCTAAATGGTTTACTCCGTATCCCTGGACTGTGACCCCTGGTTCTGGACTCCCCGCTATCGGGAACATCCTTCCTGCATCTACCCTGCCTCGTCCTCTTAGAATTTTATAGGATTCTGAGATTGCCCCCCATTCTTCTAAAGTCCAGCGAATGTAATCCTAACCGACTTGATCTGCCCTTCTATGTCAATCCCACCATCTCGGGGATCAGCTTGGTAACCCTTTGCTGCACTCCCTCTATTGCAAGAACATCCTTCCAGTATTCCAAAACATATTCCAGGTGTGGTCTCACCAAGGCCCTGTATAATTACAGGTATCCCTCCTGCTATACTCTAACTCTCTCACTATGAAGTCAACATATCATTTGCCTTCATCACCGCCTGCTGGACCAGCATGATTACTTGCAGTGAGTGGTGTACAAGGACACCCAGGTTTCGTTGCATTTCCCCTCTCTCAATCTATAGCCATTCAGATAATAATGTTGTCCAGAATTTGTTACCAGAGAGGTTGACCTCACATTTAACTACGTTATACTGCATCTGCCATGCATTTGTCCATTCACTCAACTTGTCCAAATAATACTAAAGCATCTCTTCGTCCTCCTCACAGCTCGCCCTCTCACCCGGCTTTGTATCATCTGCAAATTTGGAGATATTACATTTATAGTTCTCTCACCTAAATTATGAATATGTATTGTGAATAGTTGGGGTCCTAGCACTGATCCCTGCGGTACCCAATTAGTCACTGCCTACCACTTGGGGGGAAAAAACCCATTTATTCCTACCCTTGGTCCACGAATCTCCAGAAAAATTTCTAAGTTAATTTGTGTCGTTTTGTTCGGGGGGTTTCCCACCGGCTCTGCTGGCGAGTTCCCCACCGCTATTCAATGACACGTTTTTGGGCCCTGGGGAGTTTCTCACTGGCTTAGCCCACACTTAGGGGCTGGATTCTTCTGCCCTGCCCACTGCAAGATCGTCACGGGGCTAGACGTGGACAATGGAAATATCCATTGACCTCAGGTGGGATTCTCCGGTCACCGGACGGGCACGGCCGAATAATCATGCCCAGAATTGTATTCAGCACTGGGAAGCTGAACTCCGAAATTGGGCCGTCATTTTGAAAGGGTGCCCTGATCTTGAAGTGAGTTGTGGGTCTCCCCCACCCATGGGCAATGTCAACCCCCACACACATGGGCACTACTCCACACCCCCAACCCCCCCCATCCCCAAGTGCGCTATGGGGTCCCTGAGGGCCCCCTCTTCAAACATCCCCCCTGCCCCACTTACAACCCCCCCAAATCCATGATGCCCACCAGTCACCCCCTCCCCCACTTCCCGGGGACCACTACTTATCTGCCCTGCACACCCCCACTCTTCAAACCCCCCTCCACCCTCCTTTCATGGGCACAGCCCCCCCCTCGGGCTCTGACCTTTGGCAGTGCCACCCCGCCACTCAGGCACCCTTGAACTGGCACCCTGGCATCCAGCCAGTGCTCCTGTTAGCTTGGCAGTGCCATTCGGGCAAATTGGCAAGGTACCTACATTTCAGGAGAGGGCCAGGGATCCGCCCTGCTCTTACCCTAACCACCCATGGACCTCCGATAGCCCAGGAGACCCCCTTGGTGCCGTTCCGCCTGGTCCAGGTTTGTGTGGACCAGTGCTGAATGCCGCCCAGCTATGGCTTCACTGGGGAGGCCGGTGGGTCCTACGTTGCCGGTGGATACTGGGCAAGTTTGCTGAAGAGGGTTTAAAACCTTGTGGATGCGATCCTGACTCGGATGCCTCGTGGGACTTGAGTGAATCCCGCGAGGCATCAAAACCTCTGGGAACCCAAGAAGAGGCTTCTCTCCGCATTCACCGGCCACACTGTGCATTAGGGAGAGCGCAATGTGGCTGTTGGATTGCGCCCTTTATTTCCTGTTCGCTAGTTCATTTTCTTTCTAGTTCAATATACTGTTCCCAATCCCATGTGCGTTAATTTTACGCACTAATCTCTAATGCAGGACCTGGCCAGAAGCCGTCCAAATAAACCACATCCACTGGCTCTCCCTCATCAACTCTACTTGTTCCATCCTTGAATAATTCCAGTAAATTTGTAAAGCATCATTTCCCTGTCGTAAATCTGTGCTGACTTGTCCAATCCTGCAACTGTTTACCATGTGCTCTGCTATTAAATCTTTTATAATGGACTCTAGCATTTTCCCCACCATTGATGACTGGTCTCTAATTGTCCAATTTCTCTCTACCTCCCCGTTCCAGAGTCTATTGAACCTTGAGCCACTTCCTTCGGTACTCTGGCATGCAGATTATTGGGCCCTGGGAATTTATCAGCTTTCAATCCGACCAATTTCCCCTACTAATTATTTAAAAAATAAATTTAGAGTACCCAATTATTTTTTTTTCCAATTAAGGGGCAATTTAGCATGGCCAATCCACCTACCCTGCACATCTTTGGGTTGTGGGGGTGAAACCCACGCAAACACGGGGAGAATGTGCAAACTCCACACGGACAGTGACCCAGGGCCGGATTCGAACTCGGGTCCTCACTCCGTAGGCAGCAATGCTAACCACTGCGCCACCATGCTGCCCCTTTTCCCCTACTTATACTGATTTTCTTCAGTTCCTCGCTCTGACTAAACCCTATGCTCCCCAATATTTCTGGTATGTTAATTGTGTCCTCCTATGTGAAGACAGTGCCAAAGTATGTATTTAGTTGATCAGCCACCGTCCTGCCCAGGTGTAACCCGTCCAGTTTTTACTGGAACCACCACCCCCGGAAAATGGTCCCAGGAATCTGATAAACCCTCCCTCTCGCACGATATCTTCAGCCACGTATCCGTCCGTTATATCCTGTTATTTCTGCTCCGACCAGCATGTGGCACTGGTAGTAATTCTAAGATCAGGAGATGATCTGTTATGGGATGAAAGATGGAAGAGATTAAATTACAAAAGAGTAAGTTGTCCAGGAAGAAGGAAGTGATAATGCAGCAAAAAAATAAATAAATGAATAAAAGCCAAATACTGCAGATGTTAAAAATCTGAAATAAAGGAGAAAATACTTTTTAAAAAAAACCTCAGCAGATCTTGCAGCATCTGTGCACAGAGAAGCACAGTTAACATTGAGTCCATATGACTTTTCTCCAAAAAAAGCAAAAGATGTCCCCAGAGCCTTTATGAATGGCGGAATGACGAACAGTTCCCATCCAAACATAAAAAGAGAAAACAAGGCAAGTCCAAAACATGCAAAGGAAAGAAAGATGTGGTGGTTGAGGGCAATACAGCAGAGTAAGGGTCACCTCGCCTGGGCGACCAATCAGGACTCAGAGTGGGGAATCACCATAATGGAGGAGCTTTTTAAAAATAAATTTAGAGTACCCAATTCATTTTTCCAATTCAGGGGCAATTTAGCGTGGCCTATCCACCTCACCTGCAGTTCTTTTGGGTTGTGGGGCGTAACCCACACAAACACGGGGAGAATGTGAAAACTCCACACGGACAGTGACCCAGAGCCGGAATCGAACCTGGGACCTCGGCGCCGTGAAGCTGCAGTGCTACCACTGTGCTTCCCTTGGGGAGGAGCATTTTTAGGCAAGAAGCAATCCAGAACTAGCTGTAGACTTGCTGCTGTTCTTGAAGACCCGTGTAAATAAATCCTTTGTTGTTCATTAATGGATGTGCATCTCTGAAAGCGCATCATTACAGAAACAAAATAGAGGACATTTATAGTTTGGAACAGTGTTGAGTACTGCTGCTTCACAACGGTAGGAACTCGGGTTCTATTTGGGCCTTGGGTGAATGTGTGGAGTTTGCGTGTTCTCCTTGTATCTGCCCGAGTTTCCTGTGGGAGTTTCAGTTTCCTCCCACAGTCCAAACATGTGCAGGTTAGGTGGGTTGGCCATGATGAAGAATTGCTCCTGAGTGTCCAAAGATGCGCTTGTTAGGTGGTGTTATGGGGAGAGGATGGGGGAAGTGGTCTTAGGTCGGGTGCTCTTTCAGAGGGTCGGTGGAGACCTGATGGGCTGAAACGCCTCCTACTGCACTGTAGGAATCCTATGGAAATTGTTCTATTTCCTACTCTCCACCTTCCCACCGATTGCAGCCTTCCGTCTTGGAAGAGAATAGTTTGTGTTGTGGTTTTAGCAAGAATGAGTTGTATCACAACAGGTGACGGAGGGGGTATGATTAAAAGGAGCAGGAGAAAGTGGCACAGATTGTTATCAACTGGTACCTTAGACAACCCGGGAAGTGTAATAAGGGAGCGAAGAAAGCTATCTGAAGCTCCCAGAAGATCAGGCAAATGGAAATCTTGACTGCACAGCTAAGATCAATGAGCTGCACTATCTCGTACAAACAGAATCTAGGGACCATTCTTCAGTTAGCCCAACTCCATTGCTGATGCTTAAAGCAACAGCAGTGTTGAATTTTTATGCCTTGGCTGTTCCTCTGTGGAGCTTTTAAAAGACATGATCATTTGTACATCCAAGTTGGCAATGAGCAACAATAGACAACTCAGCAGGAGGACTTTAATCACATTGATATCCTAAAGGGGCACAGGATGATGCATTGTACCCATGTGGCAGTTTCTCTTTCATCTAAACCATGAGTTACCTTAATGGAAGGGAATTCATTAAATGCTTATATTTTGTGTCAGCATATTTTGTGTTGAATAAGGAGAAAAATGTTTGACTTTCATGTTCTGCAATTCTGAATCAAACAGAAATAAAAGTGAAACCTTATTTCCTTTGACCGAGCTTCAAACATGGTGGCAGCAGTCCAGTTCCTGATAGAAGCAGGGAATTGTTTTGACATGTAGATGAGAATGAATGCTAAAGTTCGGTTCCAGGCTCTCATTATGTTCATGGTTTCCTGATTCCTTGCAGCTCCCACCATCGGTCGAAGGTAAATTAAAAGCTCCTGAAACACAGAGCTCAAATTGAGCCATTACCCTGGGCCTTTTCAGCGTGATGAAACCACGCCAACTTCATGCTGCCTGTTTATTATCACAATTCGAGCTCGCAGTCAGTACTGGTCATGCTGCTGAGTGTCTGCACAACCATAACAACAAGGCGTCCAGAGGCTTGCATGTGTTAAAACTAACCCCGCCCTGCAGTGAGACCCTACTTAGTTGTGGTTCCTCATGACATGTGTCCCAACCAGCCCCCTCCCCCACACACCACCCACCACCCGCACCCCTACCCTCACTCCCACCATCCCCCGCCCCGGGTGACATCCACGGTGGAGGCATTGGGGGTGAAGATTTCAGCTATTGATCAGCATGTCCAAGGCCTGGGGCATTCTGTGCAGGAGCTGGCCTCACAGGCAACCATGTCCCAGAGCCACTTTGAAATTGCAGTGACGCTCCTGAGCGTGGCCCAGTCACAGCAGGTCATGGCTGGTAATGTTGGCATTGCCCAGGCGCTGGCTGGTATGGCCCGGCACAGAGGGAGGTGGCCCAATCCCAGAGGGAGATGGCGCAGTCACTGGCTGATGTGACACAAACTCAGAAGATGGTGGCACAGTCGCAGCCTGATGTTGTGCAGTCTCAGATGGAGATGGGCTACTATTATGCTCCATGGCTACAATAGAGGGAGATGGCCCAGTCCCAGAGGGCACAGTTTAGTTATAGGAGCTCGGGCTCAAATCTGTAAATATGTCTTCACATTAATCACCTGTTACCACCATTACAACTTATCTCGGTGCTCTGTCTGATGGATGTGAGGGGTGGGAATAGGCGGACGTTGAGGGGGGAAAATGGGCGGACCCTGTAGATGGCCAGTGCTCATTACCTGCCACCCCAGGGATTCGATGGGACCGTGTGATGGAATGACTAACTCGCATGCAGAGATCACATGGGTGGACGGAGGAAAGTTCTACCGTGGGGAGGAGTCAGACATTGCCAAACATGAGCTCATCGCAGAGCAGGTTGTCTACCCAGGGGCACCACCCTGTTCTGCAGCAGGTATGTATCACGGAGGGAGTTGCAGGCAGAGAGTGGGGGTGACGGGATGCAGTATCCGTGTCGTTGCCAAGTTGGTGAACTTGGAGGTGATCAGAGGGTCCTGTGCATTTTGGCACAGCTGTCGTGTGGGTTCCCGTGTCAGGCTGGGCTCCATGACCCGCCCACCCTCGCCCTTCCCCGCATCCTGCTTGTCAGACGAGGCCTGCACTTCGTCCCCATCCTCCTCCTCCAGCACATCGCCCCTCTGCTGCACGATGCTGTGTAGCACGCAGCAGACTGCGGGTGACCCTCTTAGCATCATACTGGAGGTCCCCCTCCACAGTGGTCCAGGCACCTGAACCACATTTTCAGAGGCCGACGCACCACTCGGTCACGGACCGGGTCGCTGCATGGGCGTTGTTGTAGCGGATCTTCGCATCGGTCTGTGGCTTCCGGATAGTGGTCACCATCCGCGACCAAAGCGGATAACCCCTGTCACCAGTAGCCAACCCCCAGCTAGATGGGGGACATCTCAAACATGTCAGGAATCATCGCGTGTGCCTGGATGAAGGAGTCATGCACACTGTCCGTGTATAGGGTGCAGATGTGTATGATACGCAGCTGATGGTCACAGATCCGCTGCATGTTCATCGAATGGTACCCCTTTTGATTTGTGGGGCCATGCATGCCGTCAATCAACCCCTGAACCTGGGGCATTCTGGCAATGGTGGCGAACCCTGCTGCCCAAGCATACTGGTGGGCTTGGGCCACATTGAAGTGGATGTGTTGAGCCTCCTGGGCATATAGAGCCTCCATGACAGCACAGATGCACCTGTGCACAGAGGTCCGAGAGATCCTGGACAGGTCCCCATCTGGAAGGACCCCATGTAGTAGAGGTTCAGGGTGACCATCACCTTAGTGGCCACCGGAATCTGGTGTACTCCCCCATACCCTCAGGGTGCCTGCCAGGTGTGCCATCATCTGGCAGATGTGTCACATTGCCTTTCGGAGTCTTCGACGGCATGCCCAGTCCTGCAGCTCCTCGAAAGACAGGCGGAATGGTGCACAGCAGGCACCTCTTCCTCCTTGGTCTGGTGGATGGCTCCCTCTCCAAACTGGGAAGTTGCCACCTGGTCCTCTGTGGCATGCTCCACTGCTGCAGCTTCCTCCTCCTCCTTAAAGGCACTCTGAACAACATATACTTCAACAGGCCTATTTGCTGGCAAATTTTAAAGACTGCTTGTTAACAATAAATTAATTGCCAATTAAGGCTGGAATGCATTCCCATGAGAGCTAAGTTATTACATTTGTTCTCAGAATATGGTTGGAACTGGCACGTAAATTTTAATTGCTCATCCCTAGTAAACCTAGAGCCTTGAGAGTAAACCAGCAGAGTATGGGACTGGAGTACGATGTAGTTCGGAATAGGAAGGATTGGCAAGTTCCATTTCCTGAAGGGCATTAAGTGAACTGGTTGAGGTTTTTATGACAACTATGCTAGCTTTACTGGTCATTTCTGTTGTTAACCCACAAATTGAAGTCTGCCGCATACATCACTGTTTTCTCCATGATGCAGATTATTTTCTAACCTAATGCAGTTGCAATTGCCTATTCAAACACTGGTCTATAGCTGCAATAATCAATTTGCAGCCTCAAGTGATAGGCCCGTTGAAGTATATATTGTTCAGGAAACCCCCCCTCCCCCCCACCACAGGGGAAAGAACATAATTGTTAATTCAAAGGCGACCATTCCTATGGAAAGTATAAGCTGCCATGTGGATGTCATACACAATTTATTCTCGCATCCATTCTCCATTTTAAAAATTCTCATTCACAGGCTGGTCTTTTGTGCTGGAACCTGTACTTTTGTTCTCGTTTTGTGCTTTGATCTTGGGAATGGAGTGAAAAATATTGTAGTGGATGGCAAAATGCCAGTTTATCCTGAGGAATAGGCTGAAAAAAATACTGTATTGGCTGTCAAATTACTGCCTTATTCGGAGAAAAATGCAAACATGTCAATCATCTTGATGATCGTTAATCTTCAAATTTATTCTGACAATCATTTTGGGTACATTGGATCTTTGATGTAATATTCACCCTGGAGGTCACATACTGCTACACAGATTCTCCTGACCTTTCGTGGCGGTGGAGCCAGGGGGCACCAATGATGTCTGTGATTTTTAGTGACTGCATTCTTCAGTTCCATGATTCATGGATCATCCTTTCCTTTGCCTTCATTCGACCATAGTAAACAGGCCTCCGCTCAGTGTGTGCCAGCTGGCACTTCAGCTAATTTTTGCCTAGCTTTTGCAGCCCTTTAGAAGTGTGAAACAATTAGAAAGCAAGGAGGGCTCCCCTTTGGCTCAGTCTAATAATAATCCTGCTAGTAGTAGCAATATGCTGTAATTAACGGCCCAAGAGGACAGCATGGCCTGACAAACAATATTTTTTTTATTAACAACACATATATTAAAAATGGAAGATTAGACCCCTGGAGTTCTAGATTAATGGTATTCCAAGACTACCAGATGTAAATAAAAAAACTCTCAGTAGTCAGTGAAAAGTAGTTGTTTTTAACAATAAAAGCCGAGTGTTCTGTTATCAAACTGATAACCTTAATAAAGGAAAACGAAAGACTTGTACTTCTGTCACACCTTTCATGACCTCAGGACGTGCATCTCAAAGCAGTTTCACAACCAATGAATTGTTTTGAAGTGGAGTCTCTTTTATAATGTCGGAAATGTGATAGCTAATCCACACGTAGCAAACCAATAATGACCAGATAATCTGTTTCAGTGATTTTAGTTGAGGGATAATTATTTGCTGGGGCGGTGGAGAGAACTCCTCTGCTCTTCCTCAAAATCATGTCACAGGATCTTGATTTAATGTCAAACTGTGCAGCAGTCCCTCTGTACTGAGCTGGAGTGGCAGCCCTGAGTGTGAACTCTGGAGTCGGACTTGAACCTATAACTATGTTTCCAAGGATGGAGTGCTACCACTGAGCCACGGCTGACTCCTTGCCCAGTTAGGGTTAATGAAGTATACTGCATTATTTATATTTAACGAAAAGCCCAAACCATCACAAGGTGTGAATTTAGTTACTTTGCAACCGCTGTGACAACTATTACTTGGATAAGGTAGTTGCCCTTCTCCAGCCCCACCATTTTGTGAACAGCCAAGGATTTCAGTGACTCCTGAATCGGTTTCTTGGTGGTATCGGTTGAAGGAAGAATGCTGGTCAGAGCACAAAGACATTTCATTCTCATTTTTGGAACCTTTCGTTGAAGTGTATTCTGGTCCCCTAATTTAAGAAAGGATATAATTGCATTATAAACCGTGAAGACGAGGCTCGCTTGACTGATTCCTGGGATGAAGAGGTTACCTTTATGAGAAAAGGTTGGACTGGTTGGGCCTGCATCCATTGGAGTTTTGAAGATTGAACGGTGATTTTATTGAGGGGGCATGTGCCTGCCAAAACGACACCTTGGTGAGAGTTACTGGGGGAGACAGTTTAAAAATAAAATGAAGATGAGGAAAATTTTGTTTCAAAGCAGGATTGTCAGCCTGTGGAATTCTGTTCCTCGAAGAGCAGTGGAGGAAGGGGCATTGAATATTTTTAAGGCCTAGTTAAATAGATCCTTGACCGACAAGGAAAGAAAAAGGTATAAAGGGTTCTGCAGGAAAGTAAAGGCCACAATTAGGCAGCTGAGATCTTAGCAAAGGCGGAGAAGGCTTGGGGGACTGAGTGGCCCACACCTCCTAATTCATCGAATCGTTAGACAAATATTGGCACACATTTAACAATTAAAATATCACTGCTTTGAAGCCATTAAATACATAAACCCCAAAACAGCACCTCTGAATGATTGAGTACAGCTTAGTCAGCCAAGTTTTTAAAAAAATTAGACAAACCGATTCATTATTGGATACAAACATTTACACAAAATGAGCTAAATATGTTCGGCAGCATAAAGAATATGATTCATCAAACTGTGACATTGTTCGTATCAAGAAAATATAGTCTTGTTACATTACATCAATTTTCCATAGGATTTATGGCATTTCTTGGGCCATTAATGTTTCGCAAACAATTTCAGCTTTGAGGGACAGCAGCAGAGGGGTCAAGGTGCCAAACTAATACAGACAAAAATGAATGTGAGCAGTACATAATTTTTCCTGAAGAGAACAACATTATTCAGAACCTCTTTTCGAGAAGAATCTGTGTACATTTTTCCCCCAGCTATTACTCTTGTACTTTGTTTCAATTTGTATGTAGATTATTCACATTGAGCTTAACCTGGCCAAATAATTGCTTAGGACTCTTCCATAATATTTGACTATCATTTGTTTCATGAGCCACTGTGGAATTATGCAGGACTGGTGTATAAACCTAGCTTACTCTTGGGTAGCAGGTTGGGTGGAACTTTTGTTCTTTTTGCATCGTGTACCGAGTGCTATTAAATATTGAAACCACGTACATCAGTGTTGTTGGCACTGGTTGGCTGAATGGATAATTGCTTCACAAAAATGATTTTGTACATTTTGGCTTGCCAAGGGCTATTGTTTAAAACTATAATTAATTGTCTCAGATGAGACAAGGTAAAGATATATCCACATCAACCTATCTACTCTATTAAGTTGTCTTTTTTATTTTAAAAAATGGACAAAGCTTTCTTCCTGACGAGCCATGACTCATACAAGAGGATTTTCTAACAAATGATCAGAGACTCATTCTTTTTTTTTTAAAGAGCACTATGCTCCTTCCTGCAACTGCACAAAGTCTCTTTACATTTCTAAAGAAGAATTCTGGCCTCCAGAGATCACCAAGGTCAAAAGGAACCCTGACTCCCATTAAACATCTCAAAATTCCAAACCTGGGAAAATACATCCTTTGTCCAACACCCAGGAGAAGTGGTGGGAGGTATTTAGCATGACCTCCTCTAAGCTGCTAGACTTGTAATATTGGTAAGTAGATCTGAGCACAGTCAGTCACTGTCTGACCTCTGCATCAAAACTGTAGTCAGCCTGTGGCTGTCTATCATCTTACTATTGAGCAGGTAGCAGCAGAAAGAGCTCAAAGAATTTACAGTGCAGAAGGAGGCCATTCAGCCCATCGAGTCTGCACCGGCCCTTGGAAAGAGCACCCCACTTAAGCCCACCCCATCCCTGTAACCCAGTGACCCCAGCTAACCTTTTGGACACTAAGGACAATTTGCCATGGCCAATCCACCTAACCTGCACATCATTGGACTGTGGGAGGAAACCGGAGTAGTCAGCGAACTACTCTTTGAAGGAGTATGCCATTAAATCTTTGAATATGGATTTACAAAAAAGCATAACTTGTATTTTTATTGTGGCCCTGCCTTTCTTTTCTCCTGATTTTATTTTATGAGTGCACTAAAAGCAAATACTGCAAAACCGCTTAATGTGTTTTGTGTGTGAAATAAACTGACCCCTTTAAGAACATAAGAACATAAGAACATAAGAACTAGGAGCAGGAGTAGGCCATCTGGCCCCTCGAGCCTGCTCCGCCATTCAATTAGATCATGGCTGATCTTTTGTGGACTCAGCTCCACTTTCCGGCCCGAACACCATAACCCTTAATCCCTTTATTCTTCAAAAAACTATCTATCTTTACCTTAAAAACATGTAATGAAGGAGCCTCAACTGCTTCACTGGGCAAGGAATTCCATAGATTCACAACCCTTTGGGTGAAGAAGTTCCTCCTAAACTCAGTCCTAAATCTACTTCCCTTTATTTTGAGGCTATGCCCCCTAGTTCTGCTGTCACCCGCCAGTGGAAACAACCTGCCCGCATCTATCCTATCTATTCCCTTCATAATTTTATATTTTTCTATAAGATCCCCCCTCATCCTTCTAAATTCCAACGAGTACAGTCCTAGTCTACTCAACCTCTCCTCATAATCCAACCCCTTCAGCTCTGGGATTAACCTAGTGAATCTCCTCTGCACACCCTCCAGCGCCAGTACGTCCTTTCTCAAGTAAGGAGACCAAAACTGAACACAGTACTCCAGATGTGGTCGCACTAACACCTTATACAATTGCAACATAACCTCCCTAGTCTTAAACTCCATCCCTCTAGCAATGAAGGACAAAATTCCATTTGCCTTCTTAATCACCTGTTGCACTTGTAAACCAACCTTCTGTGACTCATGCACTAGCACACCCAAGTCTCTCTGAACAGCGGCATGCTTTAATATTTTATCGTTTAAATAATAATCCCGTTTGCTGTTATTCCTACCAAAATGGATAACCTCACATTTGTCAACATGGTATTCCATCTGCCAGACCCGAGCCCATTCACTTAACCTATCCAAATCCCTCTGCAGACTTCCAGTATCCTCTGCACTTTTCGCTTTACCACTCATCTTAGTGTCATCTGCAAACTTGGACACATTGCCCTTGGTCCCCAACTCCAAATCATCTATGTAAATTGTGAACAATTGTGGGCCCAACACGGATCCCTGAGGGACACCACTAGCTACTGATTGCCAACCAGAGAAACACCCATTTATCCCAACTCTTTGCTTTCTATTAATTAACCAATCCTCTATCCATGCTACTACTTTACCCTTAATGCCATGCATCTTTATCTTATGCAGCAACCTTTTGTGTGGCACCTTGTCAAAGGCTTTCTGGAAATCCAGATATACCACATCCATCGGCTCCCCGTTATCTACTGCACGGGTAATGTCCTCAAAAAATTCCACTAAATTAGTTAGGCATGACCTGCCTTTAACGAACCCATGCTGCGTCTGCCCAATGGGACAATTTCTATCCAGATGCCTCGCAATTTCTTCCTTGATGATAGATTCCAGCATCTTCCCTATTACCGAAGTTAAACTCACTGGCCTATAATTTCCTGCTTTCTGCCTACCTCCTTTTTTAAACAGTGGCGTCACGTTTGCTAATTTCCAATCCACCGGGACCTCCCCAGAGTCTAGTGAATTTTGGTAAATTATCACTAGTGCATCTGCAATTTCCCTAGCCATCTCTTTTAGCACTCTGGGATGCATTCCATCAGGGCCAGGAGACTTGTCTACCTTTAGCCCCATTAGCTTGCCCATCACTCCCTCCTTAGTGATTTTATTTTATTTTATTTTATTTTATCTTATCTCAGATCTGCTGTGCGAGTTATTCATAAGAGGATTGGAATGCTCCAAATTTAAAGGTTGGGGAAAATATGCCAGCACCTATGAAGCGGGAAATCAAAAACACTTTTCTGTTTACAGAGGGACAGTGAGAGGAGAAATTAAGGATGTTTAGGTGAATCGCCCTGCAGCCCCTAACACTAATAAAAGCTTAATTGCAGTTACCTGCAATGCGATGTGTGGACTCAGCAAAAATAAGGAGTTAAATAAAGAGCGCCAACTGGGAAATTGGGTAATGCAGTGAGTTAAACTTCTGGATGTTCTAACTGTGGGGACCCCAAGTTTAAATCTGGCCCAATCTAATTGTTTGAATGATTTGGACGCTTTATGAAATGCTTTCAGACAGGAAGAAGTCTTACAATACCAGGTTAAAGTCCAATAGGTGAGGAAGGAGCTGCTCTCCGAAAGCTAGTGATTCGAAGCAAACCTGTTGGACTTTAATCTGGTGTTAAGAACATTAGAAGATAAGAACTAGGAGCAGGAGTAGGCCACCTGCCCCCTCGAGCCTGCTCCGCCATTCAATGAGATCATGGCTGATATTTTGTGGACTCAGCTCCACTTTCCTGCCTGAACACCATAACCCTTTATTCCTTTATTCTTCAAAAACTGTCTATCTTTACCTTGAAAACATTTAATGAAGGAGCCTCAACTGCTTCACTGGGCAGGGAATTCCATAGATTCACAACCCTTTGGGTGAAGAAGTTCCTCCTCAGCTCAGTCCTAAATCTACTTCCCCTTATTTTGAGGCTATGCCCCCTAGTTCTGCTTTCACCCGCCAGTGGAAACAAACTCACCACATCTATCCTATCTATTCCCTTCATAATTTTAAATGTCTCTGTAAGATCCCCCCCCCCCCGCCTTCTTCTAAATTCAAATGAGTAGTCCCAGTCTACTCAACCTCACCTCGTAGTCCAACCCCCTCAACTCTGCGATTAACCGAGTGAATCTCCTCTGCACACCCTCCAGCGCCAGTGTGTCATTTCTCAGGGAAGGAGACCAAAACAGAACACAATACTCCAGGTGTGGCCTTACTAACACCTTATACAGTTACAGCATAACCTCCCAAAGACTTTTACAAAGAACAAAGAAAAGTACAGCACACAAACAGGCTCTTCGGCCCTCTAAGCCTGTGCCGACCATGCTGCCCGACTAAATTAAAATCTTCTACTCTTTTGGGATCCGTATCCCCCTATTCCCATCCTATTCATGTATTTGTCAAGACACCCCTTAAACTTCACTATCATCCCTGCTTCCATCACCTCCTCCAGCAGCAAGTTCCAGGCACCCACTACCCTCTGTGTAAAAAAAAAACTTGCCTCGTACATCTCCTCTAAACCTTGCCCCTCACACCTTAAACCTATGCCCCCTAGTAATTGACCTCCCCACCTGGGAAAATGCCTCTGTTGATCCACTCTGTCTATGCCCCTCATAATTTTGTAGACCTCTATCAAGTTGGCCCTCAACCTCCGAAGTTCCAGTGAGAACAAACCAAGTTTATTCAACCTCTCCTCACAGCTAATGCCCTCCATACCAGGAAACATCCTGGTAAATCTCTTCAGCACCCTCTCTAAAGCCTCCACATCCTTCTGGTAGTGTGGCGACCAGAATTGAACACTCTCCTCCCAAGTGTGGCCTAACTAAGGTTCTATACTGCTGCAACGTGACTTGCCAATTTTTATTTTGTAAGACTTCTTACTGTGCCTACCCCAGTCCAACGCCGGCATCTCCACATCATGGTTTCAGACAGGGCGAGACCTTAATGCTGTTCATGCCTGTGGGATCTTCCGGTCCTGCTGACCGTGCACCCCCACCATGGGCTTCCCAGCGTTGGGTGGATTTAGTGGGAAATCCCATTAACAGCGGCGGCACTAGAAGATCCCGCTATCGGCCAACGGCGAGCCGCCTCCCACCCCCAAGATGCACGCCACGGGGAGGACAGCGAAACCTGTCCACAATGTCAATTTAGTTTCCAGTGTCCATGGGACCACCAAATATAATTAGCAGTCTCACTTAAAGAGACAGCAGCATTAATGATATGTGCAATGAACATAGCTGATTATAGCATGCAGGTGATCCAGGGTTGAGTCACATTTTTAAGGTATTTGCTTGACATCCAACTATGCTATGTAATTTAAGAATGCTTGATGGTGATATTGAAGATGTGAATACTAACATCTCCCACTTTTCTGAGCTTTTGACATTCACAAAAGGAGAGACATGGCACTGTGGGCTGAAATTACTGATGAAACATTCTAGTTTATGAACAGGCAGCCTAAATATTTAAATTATATAAATTACATCAGATTACAGCAATGAAAAAGGTCATTTGGCTCATTAAGCCTATGCCAGTGTTTATGTTCCAAGCTGGCCTCCTCCTCCTCCTCCAGCAACGTATCTGTTAATTTTTTAAATCATACCAGTAACTTACCTAACTTTCATTTCAGTTCATCTCTGCTCACCTCCACTTGTATGTGCAGTCATTCCAGACACATGAAGATTTAGGAGTCTTGGAGGGATCATAGAATCATAGAATCTACAGTGCAGAAGGAGGCCATTCGGCCCATCAGGTCTGCACCAGCTCGTCGAAAGAGCACCCTACTTAAGCTCAAGCCTCCACCCTATCCCCGTAGCCCAGTAACCCCACCTAACCTTTTTGGACTCGAAGAGGCAATTTTTAGCATGGCAAATCCACCTAACCTGCACATCTTTGGACTGTGAGAGGAAACTGGAGCACCCGGAGGAAACCCACGCGGACACGGGGAGAATGTGCGGACTCCGCACAGACAGTGACCCAAGCCAGGAATTGAACATGGAACCCCGGAACTGTGAAGCAACCGTGCTAACCACTGTGCTACCGTGCTGTCCATCTTAACTTCTGGGTGGCCACCAGTAGAGCTGGTGGGTATGGTGAGAGAACTATTGGGCCTATCAATCTGTCCATGTGAACACCTC
This sequence comes from Scyliorhinus canicula, assembly GCF_902713615.1. Lineage (NCBI taxonomy): Eukaryota > Metazoa > Chordata > Chondrichthyes > Carcharhiniformes > Scyliorhinidae > Scyliorhinus > Scyliorhinus canicula. The sequence goes on from NC_052160.1 coordinate 118,414,584, forward strand.
CCAGACAGATCCCAGGCACTGAATGGCAGCTCCTTGGGCTTCCACCAAGTCTGCAAATGCTGGTGACGTTGACTCTTTTTGTAAGGTTTCAACTGTATTCTCTCTGGAGAAGGTCACACTCTTCACAAATCGACTTCACTGAGCGTCATATAACATGATAGATCAACGACTGGAATTCACACGCTCAGCCACAGTGTTGAAAGTTCTTGGCAAGTCTTCCGATACCTGGTATGACTGAAATAATAGCAGCAAATGCTAGGAACACTAAGCAGATCAGGATTGTGGAGAGAGGAACAAAAGTAACATTTTGAATGGATGTCCTTTCCTTAGAATTTGGTATAACTGCCTGTGTGAGGCCAGCAGCTTTCTGTTCATAGTTAGATCCCTAAAAATCACCATCTGTGTCCTGTTCCATAAGCCTGTGGTGGAACCATGCCCTCTTGTGATCTTTCTTCTGGGCTCTCCCGGCCATCAGTGCCTGCTACTGCTCACTGGCGCTGAGTGTTTCTCCATCTGCGGACCCCTCGTGCTCATTGTAACTCCGGAGTCCTAATTTCTCTGGCAGTGCTTTGAGATTAGGAAGAGATAAAGTTGCAAAGCTTGCTGCATATTTGCTGAGGGTGGTCAATGAAATGCAGACACTTTAATCAGACTGAGTTAGTCACCTCCCTCTAAATTCTCATGTAGTATTGGACCAATAAGGTCCAGTACTTCTTGCTGAACTTCCTTGATGGCTGTAGTGTCTGGTACCCTCTCCCAGGAAATTTTAGTCCTCTCCTTGCCATTATGTTTTGTCTTGCTGTACAGAGATGGCAAGAGGTAAGTGAAGATTTATAAGGTTTGTAGATATAATTCATGTGTTGAGAATTGGAGAACAAGTAAGATGGAAGACGGAAGGGGAAGTGGTGAATGCAAAGCCATTTGTGGAACTTGAAGTGAAGTAGTAGTCCTGGGAGATATTGGTTGTGCAAATACTGGAATGTGAGGAGAAAATGCTGATCCTGTGTGGTGTGAAGAGCAAAGTATTGATGAAGAGAGGTGCCGCAGAGTGACCTTAAAACTGGGCCTAAAGATGTAATGGCAGGGTGAGAATAATTGAGAATTGTATGGGAGGGGAGCGGGGGGTAAGAGTATTAACAGGTGCTATTGAATAAAATGAAGAGCTACACTTACCCTTGTTGCTTCTGTGAGCACATTGAACCTCTTTTGCATCGGACTTGGTCATGTGCTGTAGATATAATAATAATCTTTGAGTGTCACAAGTAGGCTTACATTAACACTGCAATGATGTTACTGTGAAAATCCCTGAGTCGCCACACTACGGCACCTGTTCGGGTACACCGAGGGAGAATTCAGAATGTCCAATTCCCCTAACAAGTATGCCTTTCGGGACTTGTGGGAGGAAACCGGGGCACCCGGAGGAATCCCACGCAGACATGGGGAGAACGTGCAGACTCCATGCAGACAGTGACCCAAGCCGGGAACCCGGGTCCCTGCAGCTGTGAAGCAACAATGCTAACCACTGTATCACCGTGCTTGACCCCCTCAGCCTCCTCTACCTGGGTCTGTTGGGATTTGTTCCCTGGCTAGTCTTCTATGTGGACTAGGAAACAATATCACCTTTCTTTCCCTGATCTCTTCCATGAAGCCTTCTCCGAGGTAACAAACACCCTGGGGGTATCTGTAATTTTCTTCTCATGTTCCTGCAATAAGCCATGAAACCTGGCATCAATTAATGCATTCTTGCTTCATGAGAAGCTGCAAGTAGGCCCTGGACTGCCCTCCAGAAATTATATTGCACATCTAGATGGCTTAACTCATTTCTAATACAATTGTGTAGGCAGCCTGCCATTCATCTCAAGAGGTCCTGAAAGTTACAAACGCCATGGTTTCTGTTCCCAGATACCCACTTTCATTTAAAATTGGACCTTAAGCTTGTCAATTTAGTTGATATCAGTCTTTCAAACAAGAACGAAGGGTTCATTCCTCTTTCCCCTTCGAACTGTGTTTTGAATGTTAATTTTATTCCAATTTGTCCTTGCATGTGAACAAAGTACCAAGGAGTGGGTTGAAGTGCAGCCCGTGTCAATTTGCTCCGCTACATTTCTTTTAAGCTTTTTTACGTCATTCACCGCCTTGCGCAAGAGTATGGTTCGAATTGTTCATTGCCACTTGCTGCTCTCATTTGCTTTAAGGTCCCTAAGCAGACTACTGGCAAAAAGTTCCCTTGTGGATCTGATCCGGGATGAATTAATTTTCATCTGACCGTTTCACGTTCAGTGTATTTCTGAGGTGCAGTGAATTATTTTGCCGTTGCTGAAATCAGAAACAACTGTTAGGAAAACAATCTGGGTTCATGCTCTTCATTTCTAAAGCATTTCTTGGAATTTTCACAAAGGTTTCTCACCTCAGTAGAAATGTAATAAAACTTCCAGAGAAAGAGCAAGCTGTCAAATATGACGGGACCTAATCTCCCACCAAAGTTAAGGCTGGATCCTATGGCAACCCTCCCCCGGTATCATTCTGAATACCGTGCAATTGATTTTTTGTTTGGGGGGGGTTGCCGGGCCTAGGTGCGGGGGGTGGGGGGAGAACTTTAATTTGCTGCTTGGAGGGGTTTTATTAAATGAATGAAAATCGCTAACCTTTTGGAGAATAGGAATCTAACCTATTGGCTGGGTAAATTTTCTCAATGGAATAATTTAGAATAATCTGCGACTATGGCGACTTTACTTACTAAATATGCAACATTACAGCTGAGAAGCCTCTGGGAGAGGTTTTGTCAAATCGTATCCTGATAGATGATTACTAATATGTATTCGAAGTAGCATCATTCTGCAGATTACATTGTACATAATCAGTGATAATTTTAAAATTACACTTTCTTTTACAGCTTCCTTTCGTTATTCCTTCTCTTTCCAAGAATTTTAAAGGCAAGATGCCATTTTGTGTGGATTTTTCTAGCTGTGTTTAGGAACAACTTCAAATCACCTCAATGGTTCCAATGCAAACTGTAGGACCCAATAATGTAGCAGAATGCTTGCTCAATGAATTTTGATTGCTTGCTTCAATTTGTTGTTGCGAGCCATTTTTATGGTAATGGGGTGTTTTCTTCAACCTCTCGCAACAGGAGAGGCACTCTTGACACCGAATGTCTTGCTGTGCAGTTAGAGCAGTTTGTTGGTGATAGATAATGGAAGCTCATTGTTACTGGAAGCTATTGAGGCAGCGGTCTGATGCCAATAACCTTTGGACTCAAAACTGAATTTGTAAGGGCTGACTTTATGAATGCATGCTACAGGTGAGAAGACCCACCTGCTGGTCTCTATATGTCAGCTTATCATGTGTATGCCACAGATATCAAATCATGGACATTATGATCTGTAAGGGGCTATTCACATTTAAAGGGAAATCAGAACACCTTGTTTTAATCAATAGAACTGTGCCGCAAGGTTTCACTTCATAAACAAAACCACAAATTTCATTGTAAAGAAAGACTTAAGACAAGCACTATTGACTGAACAACATGGTTTTTAACTATGTATGTGATGCTGTCAGGTTTACTTCTAACCGCAATAATTCCCTTTCTAAACTAGATCAATTTTTAAGTTATTTACTTCTGGAGGAATCTTGCCACTGCAATGGTTTACCGTAGTCCTCTGGAGAATTCTCCTTGGCTTCAGTTATTGTCTGAGGTAAAACATTAATTGATTTTTTCTTGACCTTTGATGCCTCAGTCCCTTTTCTGGTTACTTTTACAATACTTCCTAGCCAATCTGCCTGTTGTTGGGCTGGAATATCCACCCCCCCCCCCCCCCCCCCCCGACGGCGGAACCGTGTTCGGCGCCGGGGCGAAGACTCAGTCTTGGCGCACGAAATCGGGGCCGGCACCGGTTTCATAATTTTTCCCTCCCCCATTGAAAATTGGCATACTGCACCAAGTATCTACCGCCTCAGGCCATTGCCTGAGGCCCACGCCGCAATGCTCTGTTGCTGACTGGCAAAATTCCTGACGGCGTGGTCCCACCGTCCGTGATCCTCGCGTGGCGGCTGCGGACTCAGTCCAGGGCCGCTACAGTCGGCAGAGGGCCGGGGCGGGGCTTCATTCAGGGCTGGGGCAATGTGTGCAGGCAGTCCAGGGCACGCGAGCGGTCGACGCGGGTCACTATTTTGCTGGTCAGGTCCGCGGGCTGAGTCTGCCATGAAGCACGGGGCGGCCGCTGGATGCCGTCTTCGTGTGCATGCGCGGCCTCTGACCCGGACATGCATGGGGCCGTATTAGCAGCTAGAGCTGCAAACTCTATGACAGCTGCCTGTCCAACAACGAGGGCGGGGGGACCAAACATAGAACATAGAACATTACAGTGCAGTACAGGCCCTTCGGCCCTCGATGTTGCGCCGTCCTGTGAAACCCCTCTAAAGTCCCTCTACACTATTCCCTTATCGTCCATATGCCTATCCAATGACCATTTGAATGCGTTTAGTGTTGGCGAGTCCACTACTGTTGCAGGCAGGGCATTCCACGCCCTTACTACTCTCTGAGTAAAGAACCTACCTCTGACATCTGTCCTATATCTGTCTCCCCTCAATTTAAAGCTATGTCCCCTCGTGAAGGACATCACCATCTGAGGAAAAAGGCACTCAATGTCCACCCTATCTAATCCTCTGATCATCTTGTATGCCTCAATTAAGTCACCTTTTAACCTCTTAAAGGGAAGGAAGCGACCTCCTTGCGCCCCAGCAAAATGGGAAATCTGTGGCCGTTTGACGGAAGTTTTCCTGTTTCAAAATAGACAATCTTCAAGCTTTTGTTCGCTCATAAAATTCAAACATGAGATTAATCCTCATCTACATTCCAATGATCAAGTTAATTTTATTTTACTCTGCTTACAGTGCAGGTCTATCTAACTGTTATTTACTTTGGCTGTCTTCTCTGTGAGTTGCAAACTGCCCACACCAGTTCCAAGTTGCAGCTAAGAACTCTCCTAGCAAACACTCACCTAAACTACAACCAGACAGCCTCCCGAAGCTCCACCCATATCCACAATGATGTGGCCTGGTCTGGGCAGTTCACAAACCGACCTTTAGGTTGATTATCCCTCTTTAATTTGCTGAAGTAACTGGGTTTTGCAACCTTTCAGGGTTTACTAAACATTTAAAAAATAATTTAACTCTACCTCCTGACAAAAACGTTCCTCTAGAATGTCCTTATCCTTGCAAGCATTACATACGTTATGTTTCCAGTTCTTTAGCTAAGTGATCTTACCTGATGTTTTATCGCTCTTACTTTTCTAGCTGCTAACCTCTTAAGTCAACATGACTCCAACCTTTCAAGTGTACTAGGTTCCAATCTTTAATTGAATGGATCAATTTTCTCCAATTAGACTTTTAATTCCCCAAACAAAAACTATGGGCGCGATTCTCCGCAACTCCGGCGTGCCGTTAAGGCTGGCGTGGAACTGGCCGTGTTTCACGCCAGCCTCGGAGCTCTGTCCCGGGACCAGATTCTCCACCACCCCCCCCCCCCCCGGGCGGGGCTAGTATCGGGGCCAAGGGAATCACGGCGACGTGGAGTTAGCGAACGTCGCTAACTCTGCCCGCCAAGAGTCACGGCGGCTGACGCGCACGATGACGTCAGCCGCACATGCGTGGATGACGTCATCACGCAGACGCGTCAAACCCGCACATGCGGTGCCCACCGATCGCAGGCCCATGCCACCCTTGGCACGGCCGCACCACGGCGGTGCCAATCGGTGCCATGGTTGTCCGGGATGGGCACTTTGCGGCCGTTTTCACGAACGCTGAAAGCAGGTGTGATCATGGCCGTGAAAACGGCCGTAAACTCCGTGGTATTCGGCCCATCGGCCTGCAGAGAATCGCTGTTCGCCGTAAAAAACGGCGAGCAACGATTCATGTCGGGGGGCGGCCGGAGGGGGGGGGGGGGGGGAGAATAGCGGGAGGCCGTGGAAATTGTCGGGAAGGCCCTCCCGCTATTCTCCGACCCATCGTGGGCAGCGGAGAATCACGCCCTATATTTTAGAACACATGAGCTGGATTTTGCAACAACATGCTGTCCATATTTATGACAATTACTTATGCATATTGTGATAAATATTTTTTGTTATAAATATGACATTTATAAGATTATTATGTTTTGGGAACTGGGGCAGAATTCTCCTATCTGGGAGCTATGTCCTGTGGTGGGGATGGAAATATGTATTGTTTCTCTGCTGTGGGGGCTGGTGGGAAAACATGCCAAATCCTCTGGCTCTGATATCATTAATTGTGCAACTGGGCTGGTTTGCACCATATTCCATGGTGGGACAGGCCTGATGCTGAGTAATCTGATATCCTATCTGGGTGCCATATTGAAAGGGTGCCCAACATCACTGACACACCATTAAAGAAAGAAGGTGGACCTCTTAAAAATGATAATAGACCTCTAGGAGCACTTTGAGGCTGTAAAATGGACCACCCGGAACACTGTGAAGCTGGAGGATCTACCCTCTCCAGGGGTCTTGATCTAGACATTCTACTTCTAAACGTTCCCCACAGCCATTGCTATGATCTAGAGGTGCTGGTGGTCTCCATCCTGATTTCCGAGACAGCTCCAGGCATTGTTAAAATAAGCCCTGACATCTGCATGCCACGTTGTTCCGGATGTGTTTTTCACCGGCACGTTTTCCTGCTGACGCCATGGAGAATTGGCGGGTGTGGGTGGTCAGGCCTCCATCTGCATTGCATTAATGGGAGTTTCATGCAAGTGAGTTTCATGCTGGCCTCCAGTATTTCCAGACCCGCCATTGGGTGCCACCAACAGAAAATCTTTCTCCACCCCACCTCCCAGTCATTGAGCCGTTGATGGGGGCTTGGGAGAATTCTGCCCTATTTCCTTGTAACCTATTCTGAATTCTGCCTGACAATGAGCTTGGGTGACTTGATAGTTAAAGGGGAAGAAGGTGCAAGATATTTACACCTTTAAACAGTGACCTGGGCAACTGTGCTGCTGGTGGATAGACCTTCAAGCCACATGAAGCTGATGGAAGATCAGGTTTTGTAAATGGTTATACTTTTAAACTGTCTAATCCCAAAATGCAATGAAGGTGAGGGCCTAGAAGATAGCTAATTAGCATTTCTACCTGGGCACAAGGCTCATGTGATTCAAGTTACCATGGCTTTCCGTATGGAGAGTCCGTAGCAAGCTGTTGTGCTACTTGGTTACAGGGTTTGTCATGACCAGAATCTAAGCGAAGGAGAGAGAGGGTAAGCAGAGAGATGGAGGCAGCCAGTCTGTAGTGTTCACTCTGCAAAATGCAGGGCAGAGCTTGCAATCAGATTGAAGAAACGAAGTAATGTTCAAACAAAGCTGGAGATTCAACTAACTTTGGTGAGAGGCCGGACTCTTCATAGCAGACAACTGCACCTACCCCATAGAGCGATGCATCATATACGAGTTGTATTTCTAAGTTGGGGGTGGTATAGAGGGACAGAGTCTATGCGGGGGTGGATGGAGAGGAACAACTGTAAAGTCTCCCAGTTTGTGAGCATTGGTCATGGCTCCCCTTCTGTTTTCTCTGATGAAATATACTGCCACTCCAGTGGTGGTAGCTATCCTGAAAATATGGGGATAGTTTAGACTGCACTTTAAATTGGGTGCTTTGTCAGTGCTGACCCCAATTTGTGGAAAATATTGTTTTGTGTCAGCGGTTTTGGATTTGTCCTTTGGAGCTTAGAGGGAGGAGGGGTTCGAGAGGTTTGGTGACTTGTTTATTGGTGGTAAGTTTGCTAGTTTTGAGGAGTGGCTGGAGATGTATAAGCTCTCAAGAAGTAACCAGTTTTGGTCCTATCAGGTGCAAGGAGGTTGTTTACTTCCATTTGGTCCCCCTGCCCTCATTGATGGACAGAGTTCCCTCGGTGGTTGATGTAGGAGAGGGGAGGGTGTCAGAGATCTGTAGTCGGCTGGTGAGGATGGAGTAGGTCCTGATGGACGAGATTAAAAGGAAATAGGAGGAAGAGTTCAGCCTGAAGTTTGAGTGAGGGGTGTGGAGTGAGGCTCTATACAGCATCAACTCTATCACCTTGTGCGCTGGGCTTAGCTTGATTGAATTCAAGGTGGTGCATAGGGCATATTTGACAAGGGCATGATTGAGTGGATTTTTGAGACATAGAGGATCGGTGCCAGCAGTGTTCTAAGGCCCGGCCCATCACACACACATGTTCTGGTCTCGCGCTAGACTCGTGAGTTTCCAAGTCTCCTCCTTCAGCACCACGTCAAGAATTCTTGGGGTTGATTTGGAACCATGCTCTTTGGTGGTTACTTTTGGGATCTCAAACTTACCAGAGTTGCAGACAAGTGATGAAGGCAGATGTTCTTCCTTTCGCTTCCTTAATAGCCCAAAGACAACTTTGTTTGGTTGGAAGTCTTCAGCCCTGCCAGTGCCGCAGAATAGTTAAGCGACTGAATGGAGTTTTTGTACTTAGAAAAAGTCAAGTATGTAATGAGAGGGTCGGCTGAATGGTTATACCTGAGGTAGCTGTTTAGCTGTTTGCTATTTCAGGGAGTTGGTCTCCGTCAGATTTCTTGGGGGGGAAGGGGGGGAAATAGGGGTTTGTTGAGGTTTTTTTGGGTTCATGGGCCGGGGGTGGAAGGGTTAAATTATTAACTTTCGTACGTATATGGATGTCATCTTATGTTGGGAAATCTATTAAGAAATAGAGGTGTGTGTCATGGACAAGATGAGCTTGACGAAGGAATGAGGTGAGACGGAAGGGAAACTGGAAGAATGTGCAGGTTCAAGTTTGGATGGATAAGCAATAAGAACAGATGTGCAGAGGAAGCTGAACAGGCTGTGGTAAAGAAGTCCATAAGCTTCTCAAACTTGTTAAAGGTGAGGATAAAGAAACAAGCAAATAGGGGTTTAAGGTGAGAGCTGATATGGATTAGATTTCCTGTTGCCAACACATTCAAAAATACTGCCCTAATATCTTTTAGACACAATTTCCTGAATAGAGCCCTCTCTGAGGGAATGATCTTTCGTAATGGCACCTTCATTATTTCTCTGGGTTGGATAGCACCAGAGACAATGTGGAAGATGGAGGCTGCGGTCTGACTCAAAAGAAAAGTAGAAAATAAAAAATACGAGGGAAATCCAGAATTCATGTTTGCTGAAGAGCCTGAATTAGCCTTGCGTAACTCAGAACGTTTGCACGGACAAAAAATACACACGTTACAATTTAAAATTGACTCAGATAGGTGTTGTATTCATTGGGATGAAGAATTAAAATGAGTGAAATTTTCTAGAGGTCTTAAAAAAAATTGTTCTGTGTTGCCTGCTTATATTACCTATTACTTATGACGAGTAAAACAACTGTTAGGAAGATGTTCTCTCAGCTGTCAAGTCACCTCTTACTATATAGTTACTCATGTGATGTCCAGGTGGCATCTTGCCCATGCCCAGGATCGGACTCATGTGCCCTGCCCTTAAGAGATAGGGTGCAAGGGCTCAATAACCCCCTAATTAACCAAATTGGCGAGTTGGGGCATTGGGAAGGTGGGGTCAGGAGGCTGCGGTGGTGGTTGGGGGTGGGGTGTCAAGAGATAGGGGAGCCGTTTAAAATGGTATCCTGATCTCTTTCTGTACCAGTGAGCGGCCGAGGCCCAGAAATAAAGCACTGTCCCGTTTAATAGCAGGGTCGTTCTCGACGCTGCAAGTGCGGGAAACACCTGGCAAAAGGTGCCCAACGTGAGAATTTGTTTCATTTCAGTTAAATTGCGCCCTATATCTTTATGTTGCAAATGCCAGCTATTACCTACCGTAATAAATGAGCCAATGTTGGCATGCATGGTGAGCTGTGTTAGAGAAGCCAGTTTTCATTACCCTCGCCGCTCAGACAGATTTAGCAGCCCTCTCACCGTGACTTATCTATATTAATGATATAGCTTTCTGGTTCAAATGGCCTACAATTTCTGTATCAAATTTTATAGTTCCTGAACATAAAGACCTCTAGTCATATGTTCCTTTACATGTCGGTCTTTTACGCACAGATATAGGTTAACCCCTGAACAGAACCATATGTAATGTTTAATGAATGTTCTCTCAAAAGCGTATGAATTTTAAATGTACCCTAATGCCAAACAACCAATTTGACTTTCTATTAGCCTTTCCACTTGATCTATGACTTCTAATTTCATTACTTTGGTGGATCTGTTGTCGTTACTATTTTTAAATCCTTCACAGAAGAAACAAATTGAAAGCTTCAATTTGGTCTCGGCAAAAAGCTGGACGGAGCAGGAAAATGGCAGGGAGCCAGCTCAGCAGGATTCCTTAATGCATTCCTGCCACCAGGGGAGGTTTCCCAGGGGCAGGCTAGCAAATGGATTTGCTGCCCATTGACCTTATTAAGGTCCCGATTTGGAATAATAATACGAGTGCGCTGACATTTTGCTGGCAGGGAAACAGCTCTCAGTTGCTTGCATGGAGAATGCCTCCCAGTAGCAGTCTCGAGGCTCCACAGTGCTCAGAGGAGGACATGGCCAGGAAAGGTCGCCCCCACAGCCCCAATAAGCCACCTGGTGAGGTTCATCCTCCAATCAGAGGAATCTACCAGCTTGGCCTCTCTGAAGTCTTACTTTTAAATTGCCTCTTTTGAGAGCATGTTAAGGTGTTCCCACATTCACCTACCTGCCTCAACAGCACCTACCTCCCCAAGTCGGATTGCCAAACTTAAAGCTGCTCGCCCTCTGGTTGCACTGTCAGTATCTGGAGCCTTCCCATCAACCTTAATTGGGCTTGAGCTCGGAGGAGACAATTGGTAGGCTGGCTCTGATAAGATTGCATAGTTGGCCCTGCTGCCAGAAAGTGTAGGCCAGGGCACCCTTTTGGTTCCAATGTCAGGCTCCTGAAGTCAGCGAAGCAATTCATCGCCTTATCTTTAGACCCCTGTCATGATATGCAGACACACACACACATTGATATACAGGCAGGCACAGACAAGCAGCTAATGGACACAGAGAACAGGACATGACCAATAAGCAGGCAGGACACAAAGGGGTGGGATCTGACTATAAAAGACACGAGGCACTCACACTCCGCCTCTTTCCACTGATGAACATCTAGAGAGTCAGTCAAGGGTGTTGTTACAATCTCACGCCTCCACCACGTGGTGAAGAGCTAGTCTGGTTCAGTCAGACAGAGTAACCACACTTAAATTAGCAGAGTCGAACTCAGAGAACTGTGCTAACTGTGCTATTAGTTCAATAAACCTGATTGAACTAACTTCAAGGTCTGGAGCATCTTTCTGATCTAAGCTGCATCCAGTTGCAGCCAGTGTTATACCAGTGTACCTAACATGACAACCCCCATCGCAAACTCCGTCCCATAACTACTGACTCAACCCTCTCCTTGGCAACTGTCTCAGGTTGAATTAAACTCTTTGACACAAGAAAAGCTTCCAACCACATATTCATACCATCAAGGAGACTGCCTATTTCCATCTCCGTTAATATTGCTTGTCTCTAACCTGCCTCAGCTGATCTTCTGAAACCCTCATCCATACCTTTTTTACCTTTCGATTTGACTATTCGAATGCACTCCTGACCACAGTTCCACCCTCCATAAACTTGAGCTTCTCCAAAACTCTGCTGCCCATGTCCTTCCTCATGCTGAGTCCTGCTCACCCATCATCGACTCCTAATCAAGCAACTGCTCCATTTTAAAACTCTCATCCTGGCTTTCAAATCTCATCCGTGGCCTCACCCCTCCCTATCTCTGTAATCTCCTCCAATCCTCTGAAATATTTATGCTCACCCAATAACACCATCTTGAACATCTAAAGCTTTCAGGTGTCTAGTCCCCTTAGTTCTCGAATTTCCTGTCAAACTTCTGGACTCTCTCACTCACTTTCATCTTTTAAGTCCCTTCTTAAAAAGGTCCTTTTTGTCGAAGGATTTGGTCATCTGCCTGAACATCGACTTGTGACTCAATCTCAAATTCTGTTTCATAATGCTCGTGTGGAATGACTTTGAAATATTTTATTACATTGAAGATGTTATCTAACTACGCGCCTTTGTTGCAGGGAATTAAGATTTTATGAAGAAAAATTTGAGGGTGACATAAGGGAATTCCAAACAAGTAAAGTCACTTCCCTTAAAAACGAACTTTATCCCCGACAGATTTTCTGAGTAACTGAGCAGCTTGGAGCATCCTTGATAATTTCACAGCAAGGTTTCCACTTTCTACCGGACTCATCGTGCTTTCTAATTGCAAACATCAGTAATAATGGCCCTCAGGGTTCAAGTCAGAGCACTCGACTATTATGATCTCCCCATGCCTGGTACTTCTGGAGACAACTGTAATATGTTAAATTTCTTTTTATAGCCTCGTACTGATTAGCACTAAATGTAACATTATTCAAATACGTTCTTACATAATAAAATGACTCTGAGCAATATTGCAATTTCTTGCTTGGCTTCAGAGCATTAACTATGGGAAGAACATGAGCAGACATGCAGAACCAGTGGACAGCTGGATGAATTTGGAAAATATTTCACAACAATTTCTTTGTTAAACCATTTTTGCTTAGATTATTTAGTATTGACCTTTTCATTCTAACACTTGACTGATACGGACCCACGTTACTCAAAACTCGTAGCTATGTGATAGTGATTAGCATTAGATAAAAACAAATGACTGCGGATGCTGGAATCTAAACAAAAACAGAAAGTACTGGACAATCTCAGTAGACAACGGAGCCAGTGTTTTGAGTCTGCATGACTCTTTATCAAAGCATGGGGGAGAACCTTAGTTTCGAGATACCTACTCTCAATAGCAAATGTGGTACCTATTTGGAGAAAGTACATTATGGATGTGGATGAAATTGAAAATTGACTTCTACATGGTTGAATGCTGGTGCTTCACTGGCCTCAGCTCTCTTGGTTCTTGTGTTGAGCTCTCACCAATGTAAGAATTTATAAACAATCTTTAGCTAAAGTTTATTTTCTTTTTAAGAATATGTTTCAAAATTGGCAGACCTGATGACTGATGTCTCCCAAGTGCATCCACATATAGAGTTAATTTTAGTTTCCAACATGGGATTTACCATTGCAATCAATAGATCCTCGACTTGATTTCTGTTATTTTAGTTGCTCTTTCTGGAGTTTGGTTATTATTAGATTTGAGGGCATCACGGTGGCGCAGTGGTTAGCATTGCTGCCTCACGGCGCCGAGGTCCCAGGTTCGATCCCGGCTCTGGGTCACTGTCCATGTGGAGTTTGCACATTCTCCCCGTGTTTGCGTGGGTTTCACCCCCACAAACCCAAAGATGTGCAGGGTAGGTGGATTGGCCAGGCTAAATTGCCCCTTAATTGGGAAAAATGAATTGGGTACTCTAAATTTATTTTTTAAAAAATAAAAAAATAAAAAATTATTGGATTTGACCACTTGGCATTGCGATTTGTATATTTCCTGAAAAGCATTGAAAATTACAAACTTTGAAAGTTTAATTAATTGTTCTTTCAGAATGATTTTGTATTTGGTGTGATCTATATCCATGTCCTAAAATGGCCCCCAATGTTTTTTTTTTGGCATATAATTTGTTTTTAATCTACGAGTGGTTAGTTGCGTAGACAAGCCTATTAAAGCCCTATTAGCATCGGGAGAAGCAGTTTGAAAGGTAGATTTGGTTTGTATGTGACCACTTATTTGCATTTTAGCAACAGAGTATTTTAAAGAACTGCCTCTTTTTTATTGCTCATATGTATCTATATATAGAAATACATAAAGTATGTATAATCTATATACTATAATATAAATACATATTTATAAAATATATATGTATGTATAATCCATATGCATGCAACATGATATCAGCAACACTTCACAGTGCTGCATGCACAATATTAAAAATGTTTTGTAAAAGTTTTCACTCAGTGAATTATAGAGAAATTGGAATTGTTTGAAAATTGAAAAAAATGTGTTACGGACAGAGGTGAGCGATCAACTGAAAGCCCTATTTCCTTTTCCTGCTGTCAGCAAATTTGAAAAAAACTAATGTGTGTTCACAAAACCATCCCTTCCTTTAAACCCCCTGTTTACAAGTCGCAAGCAGATTTCAGTGGATTTAAACATGGAGTATTATTCATTCACACCCTCACCTATATCAATCATATAACTCACACCCAAGGACGGTACAATTGAAGACAGTATTATGCTTCTATAAATATTAGAACCAAACAAAGTAGTTAGCAGTTCATGTGTGTTTGAGAGTCTAGTTGAGGAGGAAGCCTTTCCTATTCTGGAATAGAAGTTCAGATGGCTGGGGTCAAACTTTGATTAACTGTACGGAACCTTTTGAAGTAAAGACTGCAAAACAACATGTGTAAATGAGTCTTGATGGCTGTTTATAAACAGAGTTCTGATTTCTTACAAATGAATGTGGAGCTGTTCGAAGCAGGTGGGGCCGCTGAGTCCCGGGAGCCGGGAGGCTCCGGCCTCGAACAAACTGTGCAGATTTAAATGAGTTTAATGACTCATTTAAATTGCGATAGGAGCTTTGTGTTTAGGCCCTCTCGAAATAGCAAGACAGGCGGCACCAGGCGCAATGTGGCCGGAAAATCGTGCCCTCGGCATTGATAGCTTGCCTTTGTTATATGGCAGACCTGGGGCGGGATTCTCCGGCCGCTCGCCGGGCCGGAGAATCGCCGGGGGGTGGGGGGCAGCGTGAATCCCACCCCAACGCCGGCTGCTGGATTCTCCGGCGCCAATTTTTCGGTGGGGGCAGGAATTGTGTTGCGCCAGCCGGGGGCCGTTGGCAGTGCCCCCCCCCCCCCCCCCCGCTGATTCTCAGCTCCACGATGAGCCGAGTGGCCGCCCAGTTTTCGGCCAGACCCGCCGGCGTAAATCAAAAAAGGTCCTTACCGGCGCAACCTGACACTGCGGGCGGCTTGCAGAGTCCTCGGGGGGGAGGGGGGGGCGCAGGGGGATCCAGCCCCGGGGGGGGGGGGGGGGCATGGTGGCCTGGACCGCGATCGGGGCCCACCGATCTGCGGGCGGGCCAGTGCCGTGGGGGCATTCTTTCCCTCCGTGCCGGCCGCTGTAATGGTCCGCCATGGCCACCACGGAGAAGAACCCCCCTGCGCATGCGCTGGGATCATGCCAGAACACGCTGGCGCTCCCGCGCTTGCGCCAACTCACGCCGGCCTAGTCCCTGAAGGTGCGGAGGAGTCCGCACCTTCCGGGCGGCCCGACGCCGGAGTGCTTCACGCCACTCCTTGGTGCCGGTAAAGCCCGCCCCACCGAATAGCGGCGAATCCCGGCCCCTGTGTCTTGAAGTTAGCCTTGACAATACCCTGGGTGAAATTTCACAGAGGTGTGCTGTTTAAGCAAGTCCGTTAGGACACCCCTGACCATTATACTCCAATTTGGAACTTTCCTGCAAAGCCTGCTGGACTGCTGAAATTGCAAAAGTCAAGTGATTCCTGAACTGCCATCAGACAATGTTTCAGTGTCCATTTTAATAGAAATACTGTTTTTTAAGAATATGTAATATGTTTGGGGGCAGCACGGTGGCGCAGTTGTTAGCACTGCTGCCTCATGGCTCTGAGGACCCTAGTTTGATCCCGGCCCTGGGTCACTGTCCGTGCGGAGTTTTCACATTCTCCCTGTGTCTGTGTGGGTCTGACCCCCACGATATGTGTTGGCTAGGTCAATTGGCGACGCTAAATTGCCCCTTAATTGGAAAAAAAGAATTGGGGACTATAAATTTATTTTACAAATGTAATCGTTTCATGCCTGTACTGGCAAGCCACTTGAACTTTGTGAACAGCACCTCTAAGAGAGAAACATAATTGAGTAGATTTCAACTTGTTTAAAATTAGCATTGGGGATTAGGCATCCATTATGGAAACCATCCAATTTTCAGCTCCAACATGCAGCCAATTTGCTGTGCCAATGTTGTGTCTTTGCAACCAGTTGAAAGTCTGTACAATTGACTTTCAAAAGTATTTGGAACGTTCTGCAATTATTCTCACTTATAAACAGATAAATATGTCATGGTATCTAAGCCGTATACACAAACTGGCAGGCCATTGCGGAAAACACAGCTTCTCCCATGTTATACACATTGAGGCTCAACCTCACATTGTAGAAAGTGTCTTGATTCCTCCATTGTGCTCAACTACTATCTGTGTAGCTCATTGAAAACAATGCAAAACAAACTGGTTGACATTGTTACTGGAAAATGAGTTAAAACAACAATTCAGGCTCGAGATTCAGGTAACACGCCACAGACTTCATTTTACCTGACACATCTTCCAAACCAATCAATCTTGGATCGAAAGACAGAAATCTATTTTTCTTGATGCTCTCTCGCTCTCTGTTTCTGATACCTCTCCCCTTCTTTCTTCCTATACTTATAATATGCAACATATTTTGGAAGCTTTTTGTGTGAGTTACCAGGAATGCATAGCCTTCACTCTTCATTGTACCGACATAGAACGTAGATCATACAGTGCAGAAGGAGGCCATTCGGTCCATCGAGTCTGCACCGACCCTCACTTCCACTCTATCCCCCTAACCCAATAACCCCTCCTATCCTTTTTGGTCACCAAGGGCAATTTGGCATGGCCAATCCACCTAACCTGCACGTTTTTGGACTGTGGGGGAAACTGGAGCACCCGGAGGAAACCCACGCAGATACGGGGAGAACGTGCAGACTCCACACAGACACTGACCCGGCGGGGAATCAAACCTGGGACCCTGGCGCTGTGAAGCCACAGTGCTAGCCACTATGCTACCGTGCTGCCCGATCTTTTTATAATTGTCTAATTTTGTATCTAAATAAATAAGAAAGGAATGAAAGATCTTCAAATAATTAAGAAAACAAAGCTTCACCTGTCTTTCGATCATTAAATATGTTCCTCTACAATAATCTAACCTGGCAGGCAAATGCAAAAATCCAGCCGCTTCATTTGAATATGAATTTGATGAGATGAAGGGAGCCTGAAATGATGCTTTTTTTTCTCTCTCCCTGGTTTGACTGACGCACGACAGTGGATTCTTAAAAGAAGATTCATAATTAACAGACCAAATCAACCATAAATCACATTGCAGCACGAGTCTCAACAAGGGTTCAGCTGAAATGTGTCCAAATATAGCCACTCCAGTTATCAAATTAATTGCTTGGTCCAAGAATGTCATGTCAGTAACTTTCATCATTTATTAAAAATTAACGAAGTAAGATGAAAAGATTTTCTACTTTACTAAGATTGCTGTACCAATATAAGGTACGCACGCGAGGAATATCTGTTTGTGGTACTTATCTGCTCTGAAGTTCGGTTGTGAAGCATGGGGGAACCCCCAGGTCCAAGTGGGGAACCAAAAATCAAAATTAACCTATCCCCGAAATTCTTTCATAACCTCTGTTCTTTCCATTTTGTAGGAATTGATTACAGGGCTCTGTCCTACCAATGTAAATTGAAACGTTACCTTGATCAGCATCGTGTGAGTGTTGTGTAGTCTGGGGCGGGATTCTCTGATCCTCAGGCTAAGTGTTGATGCCATCGTAAACGCCGTCGCGTTTTACGACGGCGCCAACAGGCTCCCAGGATCAGCGATCCTGTGCCTTACAGGGGGCCAGCACGGCACTGGCGTGATTCACACAGGTCCAGCTGCCGATACCGGCGTCAAATGGGCACCGCATGTGCGCTGCCGTCGGCGCGAATTGGCGCATGTGCGTTACGACCGGCGCAATCTCGCGCATGCGCGCTAGTTGGCTTCACTGGGCTGGCCACGACACAACATGGCGTAGAGCTACAGGGGCCCGGCGCGGAGCAAAAGAGGCCTCCACCAGGAGAAGCCGGCCCACCGATCGGTAGGCCCCAATCGCGGGCCAGGCCATAGTAGAGGCCCCTCCCCGGGGTCGCCCCCCACCCCTACCAGGCCACCCTCCCCCCGCAGGATGAATGCTAAGGTCCCGCCGGGTAGGACCACATGTGACCAGCGCCGGAGGGACTTGGCCTATCTCAGCGGCCACTCGGGCCATCGCGTGCGGATATTCGCCGGGGGGGGGGCTGCGTAGAATTACTGCACCGGCGCCGATTCTCCGGTCACCGGAGAATCGCCAGACTGGCGCCAGAGCGGTGTCACGTGAATCGCATCCCCCCCCCCGGCGATTCTCTGGACCCAGCCCAGGGTCAGAGAATCCCACCCTTGGAGTTCCATATCTGGAAAATGGTAAAATCTAATAAAAATATGGCACTAAAAGTAAGGGGAGGGGATAAACATGGATGGATGGGGCAGCTGATCTCATAGAGATTCCCCTCTTCCCCCAACCCTTCCTTCGCTGGTGAGACGAGAGCGGAAGAAAGACAAATGATCCCAGACGTCAGCAAAAACAAAACAGCAGCAAGATAGCGCAGCAACATAGAACATAGAACAGTACAGCACAGAACAAGCCCTTCGGCCCTCAATGTTGTGCCGAGCCATGATCACCCTACTCAAACCCACGTATCCACCCTATACCCATAACCCAACAACCCCCCCCTTAACCTTACTTTAATTAGGACACTACGGGCAATTTAGCATTGCCAATCCACCTAACCCGCACATCTTTGGACTAAAGTTTGTGTGTTGTAGATTAACATAGGTTTTTGTTTATGCATAAAACGCCGAAAGTAGGAGTCGGCCCTTCGAGCCTACTGTGCCATTTATTATGATCGTGGTCGATCAGCCAAATCAGTAACCCGCTTTCTTCCCATATCCTGTGGTCTCTTTAGCTCCAAGAGCTATAACCAACTCCTTCATGAAAACACACACTATTTTGGCCTCAATTGCTTTCTGTAGTAGAGAATTCCACCGGCTCACCATTCTCTAGGTAAAGAAAGTTCTCCTCATCTCAGTCCTAAATGGCTTACCCCGTATCCTTAGACTGCGACTCCTGGTTCTGGATTCCCCTGCCATCGGGATCATCCTCCCTGCATCAACCCTGTCTAGTCCTGTTAGAATTTTATAGGTTTCTGTGAGAACCCCTTCATTCTTCTGCTCTCCGGTGAATATAATCCTAACAGACTCAATCCCTCCTTATACGTCACTCCTGTTGTCCCAGGTATCAGTCGGGTAAAACATTGCCTGCATCCCATGTATGACAAGAACATCCTTCCTCAGATAAGGAGGCCAAAACTGCATACTTTGTACTCCTGTAGGTTTCAGCTAAGCTCTC
The DNA here is from genome assembly GCF_902713615.1 of Scyliorhinus canicula. Taxonomy (NCBI): domain Eukaryota; kingdom Metazoa; phylum Chordata; class Chondrichthyes; order Carcharhiniformes; family Scyliorhinidae; genus Scyliorhinus; species Scyliorhinus canicula. The sequence continues at coordinate 118,433,799 of NC_052160.1, forward strand.
CATATGCCCTGGTGACAGAGGGTGAAACCCTTCTCTCCCCACTGACACCATAATCAGCCCGTTTCCCCTCCACTCCCCCAACACCGAAAGCAAAGGCTCACAGAAGACAACTGTCAGAAGAATTTATGCTTTAATATTTAATTTCTACGCTACATTGTGATATATGGTTGAGAAACAATATTAAAAATACCTTTACAAAACCTTTCAAAGAAGAGGTGCGACCCATTCAGGAATAGTCTTTCTACGAGTGGTTTTAGCCCAGTTTAACACTGTATTCCATTATTCCATACATAGAGTGGAATGTAACGGAACAATTTTGAAGTTCATTTGTGGCAGGTTTAGCAGGACGTTCGGGCGAGTTACCCACCGCTATCAAACGACACTTAGGGTGGGTGATCTAGCCCACCCTGCGATCTGAAATTGCCGCCCGAGATCAATGGACCTTTACGTGGACCCCGTCTCATCCATGGTGATCTTCAGGTGGGCGTATCCCAGAAATCCAGCCTTTGGTTATTTTTTTTTGGGTGCTCAGGAGTTTCTCACCAGTTTAGCCTGCACTTTGTCAACCTATTTATTTTCAAGTGATCATCTAATGCACCCTTGAATTCCTTTCGATATAGACTGGGACATTTGGCGATAGTAAGTCACTTTGGGGCTGGTTTAGCACACTGGGCTAAATCGCTGGCTTTTAAAGCAGACTAAGGCAGGCCAGCAGCACGGTTCAATTCCCGTACCAGCCTCCCCGAACAGGCGCCGGAATGTGGCGACTAGGGGCTTTTCACAGTAACTTAATTGAAGCCTACTCGTGACAATTAAGCGATTTTCATTTTTCATTTCATCTCAAAGGCAGAGAGACTACCAACTGTGGGTTTGCTCCTGGTGCTCCCGTTTCCTCCCACAAGTCCCGAATGACATGCTGTTAGGTCATTTGGACATTCTGAATTCTCCCTCTGTGTACCCGAACAGGCGCCAGAGTGTGGCGACGAGGGCCTTTTCATAGTAATTCATTGCAATGTTAATGTAAGCCTACTTGTGACAATAATGTTTATTATTATTATTATTATTACAACAGCTCCAAGTGTATGTATATAGCCCCCATTAAAAATATCCCAGCAGACAATCTTTGGTGTGAAACAAGATAAAAGTTAGTTGATCACAAAAACTTCTGCTGAAACTTATTTATGAAAAATGAAATAATATTATTAACTAAAAAGAAATACAGACAGAGATTAAATTGCTCATAAAGGAAAAATATATTTAAAGATGATCTCTGAAATTTTGTTGTGGACCTGTTGTTCGAGTTCCTTTATTTCTGAAATGCAGGGATTGAAGCATAAGTTTTGGTTAGCAGCTTCAATGGCTTCTGCAGTCAACCAGGTGAAGGTGGCCTTTTTTTCAGTTGAACTCAGCAGTTTAGCAAGTTTTTGGGAAAGAGAGCTGGTTTCCTATTCGTCACTACTTTTCTGATTGCGGCACTTGCATGTCGCCTGGATGTTTTCAGCACAGACAGCAGTTGATTTCCAAACGATTGATTTCTCTTGAGCATCCCTTGGCCAAGAACCCTCTCTGAAGTTGTTTCTCTCTTCCTGCGGTTCGGCATGCAAGACATCCAATAAAATGACTGCTCTCCCCGACTGTTAAATCATGCTCACATATTGGGCATTGTGTTAGCCTGAGGCATAATACCATCCATTGTCTTTTTAGCCAAACATTTAAAATTCTCAGCCATTGACTTGAATGCTCCTCATTCACTCAGGTTTAGAATATGTCAAAGAGAAAGATGAATTTTCTGGGATAGCCATTCTCTATTTGAGGATGCAATGAATTTCAAAGGCTTTTCATGTCTGGGTGTGTCTGCTTGTAATCTATTTGGAGCCTTCCGGAAGCTTAACAACATTGTAGTTGAGAAAATGTCAGGTGACTTTTGACAGCCATCCTTAAGGCTTCTTGTGTCCATTTGAAAAGGAAGATTGTGGGCGCGATTCTCCGCTGCCCATGACGGGTCGGAGAATAGCGGGAGGGCCTTCCCGACATTTTTCCCGACCTCCCGCTATTCTCCCCCTCCCCCCCACGGCCGCCCCACGACATGAATCGCTGCTCGCCGTTTTTTACGGCGAACAGCGATTCTCCCCTGGCCGATGGGCCGAGTTCCCAGGCCATTATGGCCGTTTTCATGAACGCAAACACACCTGCTCTCACCGTTCATGAAAACGGCCGCAAAGTGCCATCCCGGACAACCATGGCACCGATTGGCACGGCCGCACCACAGCCGTGCCAAGGGTGGCATGGGCCCGCGATCGGTGGGCACGATCGCGGGCAGCGGGTCCGATACCCGCGCACTATTTGTTCCTCCGCCGTCCAACCCGCGCATGCGCGGGTGACATCATCTTGCACGTCAGCCGGCGTGATGCTTGGCGCGCAGGCTTAGCGATGTTCACTAAGGCCGCGATGCCGTGCTTCACGGGGCTGCGCTGCTAGCCTCGCCCGGGGGGGGGGGAATCGGGTTCCGGGAGGGGGCGCGGAGGCTGCCGTGAAACAGGGCCAGTTTCACGGCAGCCTTTACGTCTCGCCGCATTTGCGGAGAATCGTGCCCTATCTTTTTTTAAGAGAACCCAATAAAATCACAGCTGCATGTGTTCATAACACATTTTAGTGCTAGGCTTGTGTCTCAATATTTAGCTACAGTGGAAAACAAAAGAGAACATTTTCTATTATATATTCTGGAGAACTTGTTTCTCAAATCAACATTCCTTCAGGTTCAAAAGCTATCCTGTGGGACAGTGACTGTCCTGATCAAATGATTGTATATCTTGCAGACCCACACAAATGGGCCTGAGACCACCACTCTTGGACCGGACAAATGCCCAGTCCACCTCAGTTCCCAGTCTACATCAAACTCCCTTGGAAAGGCAAAGGATCACAAACACTTGAACAACATGTTAAGCAGACCATGTCATGTCAATACAATGTCATGGCTATGCGAGTGGTATTTTCCACTGACAGGAAGCTGCCTTCAGCCCCAAAAGATGTTCAGTTGAGCAATGCCATGCATGAATCTCTATGCTGGTGCAATGCCAGGTAGATAGGCAATATATCCCAGCAATTAGCTGATCGAATCGAGCAGAAACTTATTTTGGTTGTTTGTAACAGGCAGGGTTGAGAACATACATGTCCAATAAGAAGCCTGTTCTCAACCAGCATATGCTTGCAAAGCCCAAAACTAAATGCCTAGGTTAGCTGTTAATTTTTGCGATGGGGCAGTACTTTCTGTGCAATCTTGAGTGCGCTAGTAACTAAATTCACAGCCAGTTAATCAGTTGAGCTTGTAATGTGGCTCATTTACACTTCCTAGACATTCATTCATCTGCAGCGACTGGTTCTCTGCAAACAAAAGGAATATGTTCAACCCCCTGGGCCTTTTTTGAATTACCCAGAAGTTTGGGGAATCTAAAGTTTCCTGCGTTATCATTATGCAAACATTTTGGGCAAACAGAGTTGACTTAAAAACCAGTCAGTAACCTTTTCTCCTGCGGTATAAATTATTGTGATATTTGAAATTTAGCATTCTTGTTTTCTGGTGAATGCAAGGCAAAAGCTTCAGCAACATGTCTCTTTTTTTCAGAAAGATTCAAGTTCTGCATTGCCAAGTGATGGTCTTGGACAGTAGAAAAGGTTCTTACAAAGCATCAGCAGTACAGGAGCAGGCCATTTGGCACAACTGATGTGTCACACTGGCCTCCGGCCACTTTAATTCCGTTCACACTTTCATCAAGTGCTTCTATTCCTTTCTTTCCCATATACTTAGCTGTCTATTGAAGGCATCGTTCAGTTGGCCTGGCAATCTGATGTAGTACTGAAGTGTATTAAAGGGAAATGTGTGCTATTTTGGCTAGAATGTGATGGAGAAAGCAGATCAAACACATTGTTTAACGTGGCTTGAGATAATTCTCTCTTCACCGAATGACTGCTTCCACAATTGCTAGAATATTGAACACTGGGCGCATTGGACAGAATCCACTCTGGCCTGAGTTGGATGGGTTTATTCTGGTGCATGCGAAGAATTTGAAAAATGCTCATAATTTTCCCTGAAAGACTCCAACGCCATAGACGTGTGCCTGGCATTACTTCTGTATAGCACAGTTATGATATGGTTTCCACACTAGCATTTAAACACAAATCTTTCCCATTGCATGGAAAATATTCATCTGGAGCTTTGTTTTTTGGATTGATGAGCTTGACTACTGTCGATACGAAGTTGTCACCAGCTGCTATATTGTTCTTGTGTCTAATTCAAGTTTCTTATGAGAGTACATTTATTTTTATTGCTGTGACCTCCCATACAAGAACATTGAATGCCTCGTACTTTCAGACAATTAATTTTACAGCTGAGCAGAAGTAAATTTGGCGTCATTGTCCCAGGATTTAATGGGATTTAGCAGCCAAATCATATCCTGTGCTTTGAAGCCTCCTTGTCTATTTACCATATTGACAGCTTGAATGTTTGTCCTGCCAGGCAAAATGGGCCACACACATGCTGAAGGATCCAATTTTTCTTTGACATGGGGAACAGTGAATTCCATGTAGAGGCACATATGCTCTATCATCACAGATGATGCAGCATCTGCATGAATGAAAATGTAGAACTTGAAGTTTCAGAGAAAAGCAGAGGGATACTGATTTTGGCAGTGACATTGTAACAAATATTCTCAATTAAATCACTAAACTTTGCCGTAACTTCACTCATTAAAATTTGGAAACTGTTATGGTTTCTGCTTTGCAGAAGTTCAAAGCTACCACACTTTCAGACACAAATACTGGAGCTTTTCACTGAATGTATTTTATCGAGCTCCACAGGTGGCTGATGGACATTGTTGCTTTGGTACACTGACCGTAGTGCTGTACAGAGCGATGCGACGCTCTGGATATACACCGACATTGTAATATAGTTCCCAAATCTATATTGGAATAATATAACAGTGAAGTCTCAAACTAATCTATCTCAATGCAACGCTACCTGGTTTTAACGGCCGATGAGGTTACGAGTGCAGCACTTAACTGTCGTAATCCAGCAATATTTCTCGAGCATTTATAGCATGCTTCATCTGCGTACACAATCTGTGTAGGTACTGCTATTTCCTTGTCCATCACAATCTTTTGCCTGCACAAATATCACTCTGTGCCATTTAACAAAGTAAGCCTGGAATTATGCAGCCTTGAGTATTTAACTTTAAAATGTCTGCCAAAAATGTAGACAGTGGTTGTCTTAGTTTGAAAATCAGCTTCTGACCAGGAACATATCATTGTTTACATGATAAATAGCATCATCTTCTTTTCTCACTCTGACTCGTTGTTTCTCAGTTCCACTCTCGTTATTTATCTTGCATTGGCTAACATATTTCTCGTGGACAGTGACTGATTTTTAGTTTGTCAAAAAGCTTTCATGCACACAGAAATAAGAGCCATAAATCTGTAACATCCTTGCTTCTTTAGTACAATCTTTTCTAATACCTCTTTTGTACCTCTTGGACAATATACAAATTCTTATCTGACACAATCTATCTCGCAGTTCTAGCTTCCAACATCTCTCCAACAGACATTCTCATCTCTTTGTCTCTGTACAGCAATATATTCACTTGAGTTTACTCTTTTTTACCTGAAACTGAAAATAAACTCTTCTTCCTCCTTGCATCTTTTGTTCTGTTGAAATAAAGATCTAATAATATTTACTGGCCGAAATTCTCTGATCCTGAGGCTGTGTTGACGCCGTTGTAAACGCCGTCGCGTTTTCCAACGGCGTCAATATGGCCTCAGGATCAGCGATCCTGACCCCTACAGGGGGCAGCATGGCACTGGAGCAACCGCACGCCGCACTAGCTGCCGATCCTGGCGTCAAACGGGCGCCGCGGGTCTGCGCATGCGCGGTGGGACCGGCGCGATTTCCGTGCATGCGCGGTGTCTCCCTTCTCCACGCCGGCCCCGACGCATCATGGCGTAGGGCTACAGGGGCCAGCGCGGAACAAAGGAGGCCCCCAGCCCGAGAGGCCGGCCCGCCGATTGGTGGGCCCCGATTGCGGGCCAGGCCTCAGCGGAGGCCCCTCCCGGGGTCAGGCCCCCCCCCCCCCTCCCCCCACCACCACCAGACCACTCCCGGATCCATCCACGCCGAGGTCCCAACGGCTAAGACCAGGTTAGTATGGTGCTGGCGGGTCTCAGATTTTTTTTGTACGGCCGCTCGCCCATCCCGGGCATAGAATGACCGGGGGGGGTCCCCGTTGAGTGGCCCCCGACCGGCGCCGCACCGCCCACGCTGGTGCCAGTGCCGCCGATTCTCCGCTCTCTGGAGAATCGGGGCCTGCCGTCGGGGCGGCGTGGCGCGATTCGCGGTGGTCACGCCGATTCTCCAGCCCGGCCCCGGGGTGAGAGAATCCTGCTCCCTGTTCTTCATCTTCTTTTCCAGGACTTCATTCAGGACTTCCAAACTGGGAATCTACACCGCTTTAGGTTCTCATTCCTACTTTAAACTTTTAAAATCCTAGTGTAGTGGAATCTAATCTCAGTCAATTGGTACCCATTTCTCAATAGTGGTGGAATTCCTAGCTAACACTCTGGGCTGGATTCTCCCCTACCCGGCGTGACGGAGGGTGCCGGCGTAGGGGAGTGGCGCCAACCACTCAGGGGTCGCGCCTCCCCAAAGGTGGGGAATTCTCCCCACCTTTGGGGGCCAGCCCCGCGCCGGAGCAGTTTGCACCGGTAGACTGGCGCAAACACCCGGCGCCGTCGGAAGCGGGGCTGGCCGAAAGGCTTTCTGCGGTCGGCGCATGCGCCGGCAGTGACATCAGCGGCAGCTGGCCGCTGACGTCACTGCCGGCGCATGCGCGATGCAGGGTTCTCCTCCGCGTCCGCCATGGCGGAGGCCGTGCGGAGCGGAAGGAGAAAGAGTGCCCCCACGGCACTGCCCCGCGGAGTGAGCGGGGGGGCCCCGATCGCGGGCCAGGCCTCCGTGGGGGCACCCCCCCGGGTCTGATCGCCCCCCGCCCCCCCAGGACCCCGGGGGCCCGCTCGCGCCGCTGAGCCCGCCGTTTCAGAGGTGGTTTAAACCTCGGCGGCGGGTGAAGGCCTCCCAGCGGCGGGACTTCGGCCCATCCGGGCCGGAGATTTAAGGTAAGTTTTTTAAAAAATGAAATCCCGCCGGCGCCAGCTGTTTTCACAGGCTGCCGGTGGGATTTGCACAGCGCCGGTTTATGACCGGCGGGAGAATTACCAAACCTGCGGGAGCGGAAATAACGCCGCTTCCCGCCGATTCTCCGACCCTGCGTGGGGTCGGAGAATTTCGCCCCCTCTCTCCCTAGTAAATACACACCTTTGAGAGATTTTCTCCCTTCGAGAAATTTGTGCTTGTTGTTGTCATTTGACAATCTCTGAAGTATCAGGCGAAGTTAACAATTCGAACCGTTCGTAGGTGGATCATAAACAACAGCGTTGCCAGTGAACTCTGCGTGGTAGCAATGCACAGTGTTCCAATAAGAGGGCAAGGGGGAAGTGCTGCCCACCCTGTGGTTGACAGTGCAGCTGGTGGAGTTTTTGAACGGCAAATTACAACAGCAGATGAAAGAAGCTTTGGAGGACTTGCCCAAGGTGGTGGAGCCACTCAGAGCTGCGATTGAGCAGAGACTGGAGGCTCAGACCCTGACGATCCAGAAGATGGAGCTGGCATTGGGGGAGGATAAGGAGTGAGTGATCTTGTTGGAAACGGAATTGCGGATGGTTTTGAATAACCAGAAGAGGCTGAGAGAGAAATTGGAGGACCGCTCCAAGGAGACAGAATCTGAGGAATGTTGGGACGCCTGAGGGCATCGACGGAGCAGAGGTCGCCAAGTATATGGCAAGCATGCTGGAGAAGTTGATGGGGACGGGACCTTTGAATGGTATCCTCGTCATGTGCGAGGTTGAGCCAAACCCAGTTTAAAGTTGTACATAGGGCCCACATGATGGTGGCGAGGATGAGCAGGTTCTTTGCAGGGTGGAGAATAGGTGTAGGCGGTGTACGGGGTTGGCCCGCTAACCACATCCACATGTTCTGGGCGTGTCCAAGACCGACGGAGTTCTGACAGGGGCTCTTGGACGTGATGTCTGAGGTGTGGGTTAGTTCCGAGCCCGGACGTGGTGATATTTGGTGTGTTGGAAGACCCAGTAATCCAGGGTGGAGAGAGGCCGATGTTTTGGCTTTTCCCTCCCTGTTAGCCCGGAAATGGATGTTGTTGGGTTGGTGGGACGCGGAGCCGCCGAAAGCGGGGATGTGGGTGAGTGACCTGGTAGAATTCCTGAGGTTGGAAAAGGTCAAGTTTACTTTGCGGGGGTCAGTAGAGGGTTTCGTCCGAAGGTGGAAACCGTTCATCGATTTCCTCTCGGAGAAATGAGGGGCAGCAAGGGGGAGGGTTTTTTTTTTGGAGGGTGGGTGGGTAACGGGGTTAAAATGGGGAAGGCAGGACGTAGCAGGTGTTGGTGTCAGGGGGGTTGGAGTATTGTGTTTTTTTATTGGGTTAATGTATCGTTCTTCTGTCGTCTGCATTCTGTGTTTCTATTTTAAATGCCTTGAATAAAGTGATCTCATAAAAAAAAGAAAGGAGGGTGGAGGTAAGAAAGATGGGGGGTGCAGGGCAGGTAAGGGCCGGTAATTGGGGGGTGACACCGCCTACACCTACCCTCCACCCCCTGGAAGGGGGGTCTATCAGAGGATGTGGGGGGGCCTGAACAGAGGGGCCCCCAGGGACCCTTTAGTGGATCATCCACACTTGGAGGGGTTGTGAGGTAATGCCCATGTGTGTTGGGGGTGACATTGCCCATGGGTGGGGGGGGAGGGGTTGTGGGGGACCCACAAGCTCACATAAAGACTGGGGCACACTTTCAAATTGATGGACTACCCGGTGCTGAAAAGAAATCTCCATGTGGGCTAAGCCAGTCAGAAACTCCCCAGGGCCCAAAAAAGGGACAGGGCGCGATTCTCTGGCCTCGTTACGCTCTCGCTCAAGCGTAATGAGCTCGGTGAATAGCGGGAGAGGCTGAAAATGAGATCCAGACCAGGTGGCAAACAGTTTACGATGCAACTGTCCCGTTCCTGTCATCGAAATTGGGATCTCGCCGTAGCGAGGCGAGAAACCAATTATCGCCACTTAAACCCTATTTCCATACAATTAATGAGAGCCACCCCATATCCACCTGTCATTCAGCAACCTCCCAATCTGGTATCGATTAGTACTCCTTTTGAAAAACGTGAACCTGGCGGAAGGGCTTCTGTGGGGAGCTGAGGAGGTGAGTAACCATCGCTGTTCGCAGGCAAAGAGAATGCCTGGAGAGATGGGCAAGTGGTCCAGGATCAGCCTGCATTGTGGAAGGAAGTGACCGGCATCATAATGGTTGCACTGAATGGTGTTTAATATGTTGTACAAACCCCACTCCCGATGGTTCTGCCCCCCCCCCCCCAGCCCCCACTCCTCCTCCCCATAGGGCCCTGGGGTTCACCATGGGGTAGATGGGCAGCTGGTTCGGGTCCCGGCTGCCAATGCATCATATGGCTCTGCCAGCCCTGGCGGTTCCCCATGGTCTGCACCATCATGTCGAACCCCTTGGCAATGCTCCTCAGTGATTGGACCATGCTCTGCAGCGCCTCAGCCATGCCCACCTGCGACTGGGACAAGCTCCGTAGCACCATGGCCATTCCCATCTGAGAGCGGGACATGTCCAAAAGCATCTCATCAAGGCCAGCCTGGTACTGGGTGACATCCCCCCAGCGAGGCCCTCAGCCATGGCCGTCACCGACTGCATGATGCCTCGGACAGCATCAGTCATGGTGCTGACGTCGTGTATCAGGCTCTCCACTGCGGTTGCCACCCTTGCAGTGTTGGCCTCGATGCCACTCATTGCCGGCGCCATCCTCTGCAGCCCTAGCCTCTGGGAATCCTCCAAGCGGCTGTGGATCTGCTGGAGTGACACTGACATCTCCCTCTGAACATCCAGGTTGGTCGCTAGGTGAGAATAGACATGTGGTCAGTGGGAGGGTTGGGTCAGTCAATAAGGCAATCACTACTTACGTTTGACAAGTCTCTCGGGTGGAACCCGAGTTGGTTCCTCACCTCTGTGGCATCCACCAGCCTGCTGACCAATCTGTCCTCGGCCATCCCGTCACCTCCAGGGCACGTTCCTCAATTAAGGTGAGGATTCTTATGTCCGGCACCCATCCGCCAGTCTGGTCCTGTCCTGACGGTTATGGGAGAACTTTTCCTGAGGAGCCACAGAGAGGGCATCATTAGCCACAGGTGTGGTTCACTGTGGTGGGTGAGGGGGTGTGAAGGAGGGATTGGGGTGGGGGGGGGGTGGAGGAAGGCCTGTGGGTCGCATGGGGAGTCGGGGGCGCGGATGCTTCCATGGCAGGGTGGGGGGGTCCGCAGGGGGTGTTCCTGTCTACTCACACGTGCTGCCCAGTGTAGGTCATTGACCTTTTTCCTGCACTGGAGGTCAGTCCTCCTGATCACATTCCCCGAGCTGACAGCTACCACCACTTCGTCCCAGGCAGCACTGGCTACCTTGTGGCTGGCTCTCCTGGACTTTTGGGGGAACAGTACATCCCTCCTGACATCCACGCCATCTAGCAGCCTCCCCAGGTCAGCACCTCCAAATCTTTAGGGCTGGTCTCCTCAGCGCCATTATTGTGAGCTGGCTGGGATTGGGTGAACAAGTGCAACTTAAGCGCTGCTCGACCTTGTCAGTGGGGGGTTGGCGAGTGCGGTGCCGGCGAATCAGCTGGCGAGCCTTCATTTGCTGCAAGAAGCCTGTGAGGCTTCATTAAGTGGACCAGTTAATATTGAATTGCATGGCCGGCATCGTTGGGTCGAGCGCCAGGAAGCTCGCAGCTATTCCTGCTCGCCACCACTCTTTCCGGAGAATTGCGCCCTAAGTGTCGTTTGATAGCGGTGGGGAACTTGTTGCAAGAGCTGGCGGGAAACTCCCAGCAAAACCCGGTAGAAATGACACTTAGAAACTTTTCCGACACATCGCACCAAATATCTTTTTTACCCCCTCACTGAAATTTATTTTCAAAGATGTTTAATATAAAAATCAGACAGAGTAATACAATTCTGCATTTATGTGGAGAATACCATACAACCCACATTCTTGTGATTTACATGGCAGTCGTCCGCAATCTAACTTGCACTCAATATGATTTGTATTAAACTCTCACATTAAAATCGCACTGGATTATTGGCATCATTGTTTTTCCATTGTTGGGATTTAAGTGTCAAGGCTTTAAGATACTTGCATCAATCATTTGTACTGCTGGATTCCATGGGATTGATATTCTTTATACCAATCTATGATAAATTTGATTGTCTGTTGACTGAAGTGTTCTACCTTGAGGTTAAACAAGCAATTCTTTTATCTGGCTGATCCAGTTAGGAAAATAAATAATGTGGCCTTATCGACATGCTGGATTATACAAAGAATGTAGGGTGCGATTCTCCGCTCCCCACGCCGGGTGGGAGAATTGCGGGAGGGCCGGGTGACTCACGACACGCCCCCATGGCGCCCCCCCCGCGATTCTCCCACCCCCCGCTCGGAAGAATCGGCGTTCGCCGTTTTTCATGGCGACCGGCGATTCTCCGACCCGGATGGGCCGCCTGTTCGCGACCGGTTCACGACGACGGCAACCGCACCTGGTCGTTGCCGTCGTGAACATGGCGGCAAAAGCTGGTTTGAAGCTTGTGGGGGGCGGAGAGGGGAGTGAGCACCACGGCCGTGCTCGGGAGGGGACTGGCCCGCGATCGGTGCCCACTGATCATCGGGCCGGCGTCTCAAAGGGACGCACTCTTTCACCCTCCGCCGCCCCGCAAGATCAAGCCGCCATGTCATGCGGGGCAGCGGAGGGGAAGACGGCAACCGTGCATGCGCGGGTTTCAGCCGTCAGCCATCGTGACGTCAGCCGTGCATGCGCGGGTTGGAGCCGGCCAACCTGCGCATGCGTGGCTGACGTCACTTAGACGTGCCAGCCGTGCCATTCTCGGCTCGCCGCCTTGACGCAAGCGTCAAGGCCCGGCAGCCGAGAGTTACGGAGGGCCACTCCTTGCCCCCCGGGTGGGGGTGAATAAGGTGAGAGGAGCGGCCTCCGAGGCCGTTGTGAAACTCGGCAGAGTTCACGACGGCCTTCCCGATTTTTCGCGGGAGCGGAGAATTCCGCCGCGTGGACTATGAACTCCAAATACAAAAGAAAGTTTAAATAACATAATCAACTTTAGACCAAACTATATGTAAATGACTATTCCTGATTCAGAATATGTTTGCTCCATGAAAAGTATTTAATTTCTTGATAGGACATGGATGGTTTTGCTTGTTTTTCGAGTATTCGGGCCCTTAATTGCATTGGCCGCAGTTATGCATCTCTGTTGAGAAAATTGATGCGATAAATTTTGGTTGTTTTATTGTAACGTGCTGCTGAAGGGCTGCGGCCACCCTTCTCCATAACGACAATCTGGCCCAGAGTTGATATTTGGTTAATGAAGGGTTTCAGCAGGAGTTTCACAACGTCCCCTGGCTCGTTCAGAAGCGTGTCAAATTTATAAATCATATTTATAAAACAACAAAAGATGTGCTGGTGTAACATCATAAAATCAAAACCAACGTCCTTGGCGGGATTCTCTGTCTCGCTGCACCCATTGTCTGGTGCAGCGCGCTGGCGCCGGCAGGGGAATTCTCCGTCCCAGCAGCCGGCCAATGGGGTTTCCCATTATGGGCTCCCCCGCGCCGTTGGAGAATACCGGGTCGTAAATTTAAAGCAATCATCATAACTGTCTGTATCTGTTTGAACCATTTAGTGTTTCTAATCCAAGCGGTATTTCTTCATGTTTCACTCAGGCTGAAGCAAGTTAGGGGAATGGTCATAAAATGTTATTGTCACGATATTGCAACACAGTAGGATTTTGATTCACACCAGGGGCGAAATTCTCCAACCCCCAGCAGGGTCGGAGAATCGCCTGGGGCCGCCGATAACCCTGCCCCCGCCGTGGCAGAGATTCTCCGCCACCCGGGAAGTGGCGGGGGCGGGAATCTCGCCACTCCGATCGGTGAGGCCCCTGCGGCGATTCTCCGGCCTGCGATGGGCCGAAGTCCCGCTGCTGGGAGGCCTCTCCCATCGCCGAGGTTTGAAACACCTCTGGTGGCAGCGGGATCGGCGGTGCGAGCGGGCCCCCGGGGTCCTGGGGGGGCGCGGAGCGATCGGACCCCGGGGGTGCCCCCACGGTGGCCAGGCCCGCGATCGGGGCCTAGGTGGGCAGGCCAGTGCCCTGGGGGCACTCTTTCTCCTCCGCCGCCACCACGGCCTCCGCCATGGCAGAAGCGGAAGATGAACCCACAGCGCGCATGCGCCGGTGGTGACGTCAGCGGCGGCTGCTGGCCGCTGACGTCACTGCCGGTTCATGCGCGAACCGGCGAAAGCCTTTCGGCCAGCCCCGCTGCCGGGGGCGGGCCTGAAAGCCGGCTGGCGCCGGTATTTGCGCCAGTCGGCGTGGTGCCAACCACTCCAGCGCGGGGCTAGCCAACAAAGGTGCGGAGAATTCCGCACCTTTGGGGAGGCCCGACCCCGGAGTGGTTGGCGCCACTCCTCTACACCGGGACCCCCCGTCCCGCCGGGTATGGGAGAATCCCACCCCAGTAGTGTAATCATATTACACATTGCACGGTGGCACAGTGGTGAGCACTGCTGCCTCACAGTGCCAAGGACCTGGGTTCAATTCTGGCCTTGGGTGGTTGTCTGTGTGGAGTTTGCACTTTCTCCCCCGTGTCTGCGTGCGTTTTCCCCAGATGCTCGTGTTTCCTCCCACAGTCAAAAGATGTGAAGGTTAGGTGGATTGGCCGGGCTAAATTGCCGCTTAGTGGCCAAACGATTAGGTGGGGTTATGGGTATAAGGTGGAGGCGTGAGCCTAGGTAGCAGGTGTTCTTTCGGAGGGTCGGTGCAGACTCGATGGGCCGAATGGCCTCCTTGCGCACTGTAGGGATTCTATGATTCCATTCTATGATTTTATATTCCAGTCCAGGGTTTCACAAAGGAGGATAAATGGCCCGAAGTCAACTCAGACTTCCAATAACAAAGTGTCCAAGAGCATAATATTTGACTTAATGACTTTAAAAAATTGGAATCAATTTGAGAAGTAAATCGCTTTGATTTTTTTTTCTAAAAATCACACTGGCTCTTCCTCCAAGGCATTTTGCACAGGTAGTCTCGGTTTGCAGAACCTATGTGCTCTTCAGCTGCTGAAGTGAAGCTTCTTTAAAAATTGGCTTGTCCTTTCAGACCACTCCTCCTGTACGCCTTGTAGGGAAGTGATTATAAATAAGATTGTGCAGAATTTAATCAGAGGCTAATTGGTGAATAACTCTCCTGTGGGTTGACAGCTTCCTAGAAATCTGCAGCTCCTGGAGCCAGGTTGTCAAGCTCAGAAATACAAACTTTGCTTTCTTTTTAATTTTTAAAGACTGTTGCAACTGTTAATAAATTATAACTGTAATAAAGGTCAGAAAACTTGCCATTTCAGTAACATTATTATTGTATATGGTGAAGCTTGAGACTTGAGTGCAAGTCAAACAAAAAAACAGCCAATTCAAGGTGTACAAGTTAAGACTTGTGGAATTTATAGAGAAAAGGAAGCAGAAAGTGTTGAAAAATAATGTTAAAATATTCTTCAGGGCAGTAACTTGATTATATGAAGAATGATGGGGGCGATTCTCCAATAATGGGCCCAGGTGTTTGCGCCATTATGAGCGCTGTCGCGTTTCACGACGGCATGAACTGCACCCGGGCACGAAGGATTCTGGCCCCCATAGGGGGCCAGCACGGCACTGGAGCAGTTCATGCCGCTCCAGCCTCATTTGGCGCCACGCCAACCCGTGCATGCGCAGTTGGGCACGGGGGACTTCGTACGTGCGCCGGCCTCGACCCAACATGGGGTCGGTGTTCAGGGGCCGGCCGCGCCAGAAAGTAGGCCCGGGGGGAGAGGCCGGCCCGCCGGTCGGTGGGCCCTGATCGCGGGCCAGACCCCATCGGAGTCCCCCCCCAGTGAAGGAGCCCCCCTGCCTCCCCACAGGCAGCCCCCGACCGTTCCCGCAGAGTTCCCACCAGCAGCAACCAGGGGTGAACGGCACCGGCGGGACTCGTATCGGCGCAGCCGCTCGGCCTATCCGGGCTGGAGAATCGGGAGAATCAGATACAGACACTCTGTCTACAATTCCTGCTGCCTTGGAAAGGCAGCCAGCATAATTAAGGACCCCATTGATTTGGCCAAGACTTGGAACACAATGTTTTTAGTTATAAGATTTTCATGGGTTAAATAAAAGGAAAGAGAGGGAAGGGTAGTGTAATAATAAAAGATTATATTTACATACGAATATGAGAATGTTTAAAGAATGTGGCAGGATTACTGGGTTTCATGAATGAACAGGAAATGGTTCTATTTTCAGTGCATTTTACAGGCCAATAAACACTTGAGATTAGATTAGAGATGGTGATTTGTAGCTCAAAGAGAATTAGAGCTGCCTAATAATATCAGATTGGTTCTAACTATCTAAAGATAGGCTTGAATTAAATAATATATGTTGTCGAAACAGGAAATGCATTTAAAAATGAACCTGACGTTGCTTCCCAAATTTACACATATCTATAATGATGAAAGAAGCACTGTTTGATTTAATTCCAGGAAATGAAATGAGCTAAATAATCATGACAGTATTCCAGGGCGACGCGGCAAAATCAACCACAAAATAGATTGGTACAGTAAAATATAGAAAAGGTGAATGGAAAATAAAGACATTGGTACCAGACTGGGGAAAAAGGATAAAGTTCAGCAAGATAAGGAACTGACTGAAAACAACCGAGTACAAAGCCAATAAGCAAGATGATTGATCAATAATGAGGAATCTTTAAACATGAGCTGAGAAAGGTTAACAAGGTTGTCACTATTTTAGTGTTGAACAGGTTAGTAGTAGCTTGGCCCCTTTAAAGGGCAATCTTTTGCAGGTCACGTGGCCTGCTCAGGGCCTATCGCATGGGAGCATGTGCACCCCGACCAATGGGGAAAAAGCGGGAGATCCCGGAAATATGTGCTTGGGCAATGTGGACCTAGGAGTCAAGGAGTAAAGACCTGTCTGATATACCTCTGTGCCTGTATATAGTTAAACCTCATTGTTATTTCCATTAACCTCTCCATTATATAAAAGCCTCTTCAGTGATACCTCGCTCCATTACAAGAATCAAGTGCTCTGAGGTTGTGGCAGCTCCACACTCATTTATAATCTGCCGAATGCACTGTTTGCCTTTTTTTTTAAATCCCTAAAATGCAGAAGGAGCCCATTGGGCCCATGGACTCTGCACCAAGCTACCACCACCCAGCACCCTACCTAGGCCTACTCCCCCGCTTTATCCACGTAACCCCACGTAATCTTTGGACCCAAAGGAGCAATGTAGCATGGCCAATCCACCAAACCTGCACATTGTGAACTGTGGGAGGAAAGCAGAGCACCCGGAGGAAACCCATGCAGAATCTGGGGGAATGTGCAAACTCCACACAGACAGTGGCTCAAGGCCGGAATTGATGCTAGGTCTCTGACGTTGTGAGGCAGCAGTGCCTGTCTGAAAGAATCTGACTGAAAGCCTAATGTACACTTCCTTGACTCTGGTGGCTTCAAGCAATATGATGCTCCTCACATTCAGCTCAATTCCCTCAATGGCAATACTTGATTGTCTGTATTCTTCTTGAAGTTCAGGCTGGTGTGGGACTTCAGTTACATAGAATTTACAGTGCAGAAGGAGGCCATTCGGCCCATCGAGTCTGCACCGGCTCTTGGAAAGAGCACCCTACCCAAGGTCAACACCTCCACCCTCTCCCCATAACCCAGTAACCCCACCCAACACTAAGGGCAATTTTGGACACTAAGGGCAATTTATCATGGCCAATCCACCTAACCTGCACATCTTTGGACTGTGGGAGGAAACCGGAGCACCCGGAGGAAACCCACGCACACATGGGGAGGATGTGCAGACTCCGCACAGACAGTGACCCAAGCCGGAATCGAACCTGGGACCCTGGAGCTGTGAAACAATTGTGCTATTCACAATGCTACCGTGCTTTGAAATGATTTTTAGTCCAAAGCGTTTTGCCATCTTGGAAAAACTAAATCAAGAAGAAAAGCTAATTTAATCTGGACGGCAGAGCAAAAATAGACATGTTAAGGCACAGGAAATACGGCAAGGCTGGATGGTGTTCATTTTAATGCAAGGTAAGGTCGGTGAACTGAGGGTGTCGATTAACACATAGGAGTATGATATTATCGCAATTGCAAAGACATGATTGCGGGAGGGACAGGACTTGCAGCTCAATATTCCAGAGTATAGAATTTTCAGGCGAGACTGGGAGGGGGAAGGGAGGGGTGTAAAATAGGAGGCGCTCTCAGAATATTGATCATTGAGTTAATTACTGCAATAAGTGATGATATTTTAGCAGGCTTCTCAATTGCGCTCGTATGGGTGGAACTTATAAATAAAAGTGAGAAAATCACGTTGCTGAAAGTGTACTATAGGCTCTCAATTAATCAGGGAGAGATAAAAGAGAAAATATGGAGGCAAACCTCTGAGAAATGTAAAAGCAATAGGGTAATTTTAACACCCCCAATATTAATTGAGATAGGCAAAGTGTGAAATGCTCACGGAGGTGAAATTCTCAGTGCATCCAGGAGAGCTTTTTGAGCCAGCACGTAGAAAGTCATACAAAAGTCAGGAAGCACGGTAGCATAAGTGGATAGCACTGTGGCTTCACAGGGCCAGGGTCCCAGGTTTGATTCCCCGCTGTATCACTGTCTGTGCGGAGTCTGCACGTTCTCCCCGTGTCTGCGTGGGTTTCTTCCAGGTGCTCCGGTTTCCTCCCAAAGTCCAGACATGCAGGTTAGGTGGATTGGCCATGATAAATTGCCCTTCGTGACCAAAAAGGTTGGGAGGGGTTATTGGGTTACGGGGA